>NC_072045.1:637692-1002515 GCF_027791375.1 Indicator indicator | reverse complement strand
TCTCCTGCTCCAGTTTCAAACCATTGTCCCTGGTCCTATCCCCACAGCCCCTTCTGAACAGTCCCTCCCCAGCCTGCCTGGAGGTCTGCAGATATTGAAATGCAGCTCTAAGGTCTCCCTGGAGCCCTCTCTTCAGGCTGAACAGCCCCAACTCTCAGCCTGTCTCCATAGGGAAGTTCTCTGATCATCTTTGGGGCCTCCTCTGCACCCACTCCACCAGGTCCATGTCTCTTGTTAGGGTCCCATAGGTGCAGGTGAGGTGGTGCCACACCTTGTGCATGAGTTACAGACAGAGAAAAGCTGCACACACACTGTGCAGCCAGCAACCCTCTGAGGTTGTAGGACTTAGGGTGAGTAGAACAGGTGAGTGTTCAGAGCAGGACTGCTGTGAGACAAGAAAGTTCAGGAAGAGCTCTGTTCTGGCTGACTGCTCTGCAGAAGTTCTACCTCTGCAGTTATTCCCTCTTACATGAGTAGACAGTTAAGGAAATTAGTATTTCTATAACTTTTCAAGTTTTAATGTTACTATCAAAAAAAAAAAAAAAAATATATATGTATTTATAAAGCTATCAAGAATTACTTTGGCACCTAAAAACACCAAACCAGGATCACAAAATCCTCCATCACTCAGCTGCAGCACCAGTAAAGCACAGGGGGCAGTGTGTAAGGAGAAGGAATGAGGTCGTGCACTTGGGAACTGCTGCTGGCAGATTGGTTTGGCTGGAAAAGTGAAACTTTACCTGACAAGGACAGAAAAATTATTGAAGATCCAGGAATTTTGGGCATTTGTTTGGGAGGCAAAGCCTCTTTCCACACTTCTGTGGGTCTGCCCTCAAAGAAGTAATCTGCTGGGAGCAGCCCAGAAGGACCTGTGAGTCCTGGTGGACAAGAAGGTCTCCATGGGACAGCAATGTGCCCTGGTGGCCAGGAAGGCTGATGGGATCCTAGGCTCAGAAGAGCGTGTCCAGCAGATCCAGGGAGATTCTCCTCCCCCTCTGCTCTGCCCTGGTGAGACCCCACCTGGAATATTGCCTCCAGTTCAGGGCTCCCCAGATCAGAAGGGACAGGGATCTGCTGGAGAGAGTCAACAGAGGCTACAAGAATGCAAGAATGCTGAAGGGCCTGGAGCACTGCCTGGTGAGGAGAGGCTGAGAGCCCTGGGGGTGTTTAGTGTGGAGAGGAGAAGGCATAGAGGGGATCTGATCAATGTCTGTAAATGTCTGAGGGCTGGGGGTCAGGAAGGAAGGGACAGGGACAGGCAAGGGGCAATGGATGGAAACATGAGGAAGAACTTCTTTACTGTGAGGGTCACAGAGCACTGGAACAGGCTGCGCAGAGGAGACTCCACAACCTCTCTGGGGACTTCAAGCCCCATCTGGATGTGTTCCTGTGTGACCTGGGCTGGATTCTATGGTCCTGCTCTGGCAGGGGGTTGGACTCAAAGATCTCCAGAGGTCCATTCCAACCCCTAACATCTGTGATGCTGCCTGAGGGCTAACCCAGCAAAACCACTGCAAGCCTGGCACAATTTGTTCTACCAAAGGTGACAGTCATCAGCAAATACAGCTCCTTCCTACAGCATTCTGCCTGCTTTTTCTCCATGATTTGTTGAATTCTTCCATTCAAACACTGCTGACTCTGAGAGCACTGCAGGCCAACTATTGCAGCAATGAAAAGTAATCTGCTGACTACTGACGAGCACCACCAAAGCCTTCACTACTTCACCTGTGCCATACCCCAGAGTCTGCTGAAGCAACCCAAGGATCCCTTTTGCTTCCCTGGGCCTCAGGATAGCCTCCCCGTGGGAAGCTGTACTCCTGGAAGGCTCAAGCTTTTAACCCTTCACTTCAGAGAGCTGTTCACCTCCTCACACCATGCTTCCTCTCCTTCAGTACTCATTAATGCTCATTAAAGTACTCATTAAAGCCACAGCAGCAGAGGTTCCACCAACCTCCTTCTATCCCAAACTGCCAAAGCAAGGAAAACAGGGTCAGTGCTCTTCCCTCTTGGAGACCTGCTGAAATCTGGAGCTCATAGAATGGATCATGTCTCACCTAAATCCAGCTTCTTCCAGTTTGAAGCCATTTGCACCTCGTCCTGTCACTCCATGCCTTTATCTAAAGTCCCTTCCCAGCTCTCCTGGAGCCCCTTCAGGTATTGGAAGGCTGCTCTAAGGTCTCCCTTCTCTTCTGCAGGCTGAAAAACCTCAACTCTCCCAGCCTGGCCTCACAGCAGAGCTGCTCCAGACCTCTTATTTCCATGGTGTCCCCTGCCCTGCTCCAACAGGTCCATGTCTCTGATGTGCTGAGCCTCCAGAGTTGGACACAGGGGGCTCACACGACCTGACTGTAACACACAAGAGACTCCTGTGCCAAATTCCACAGTTACCAAAGGGCAGCAAACAAAAGAGCAACTTTGCCTATTCAGTGCTTAATGAAGAATTGAGGTAGTGAATCAGAAGAAAGCAAACAGTAAAAAATCACAGATCCAACAGCAAAGTGCAGAGGAAACATGAGGTGATGGCAAATCTAGAACGGGAAGCCAAAGAGCAGCCTGTTCCAACTCCTGACCACTCTGGCAGCAAAGGAACAGGAAAAAATGGGAGACGGAGTTTGGTGATGGAAAGTTGAGTACAGGGGGAAAAAAAAAAAAAAAAGAAAAGAACCCACAAACCATAGGGATGCCAGAAGCAGCTGAAAGCTCAGGGTGGAAAAAGGACAAGAGTAGATGGAAGAACCAAGTAAGAACAGAGTGAAACCACCCAACCATTCAAATGGTATCCAGCTTCAGCAAGTGAGACTGAGAAGATGCCAGGAAAACAAAGACCAATCCTGCCAGTCAGGACGGAAAAGAGCCAGGAGCCATGTTGTAGAATCATGGAATCACTAAGGGTGGAAATGACCTTCAAAACCAAGTCCAACCATAACGAACCATGGCCACACAGTTCTGGAACACCTCCAGCCATGGGGACTCCACCACTGCCCTGGGCAGCCTGTGCCAATCCCTGACCATTCTTGCAAAGAAATTTTTCCTCCTCTCCAACCTAACCCTCCCCTGGCACAGTTTCAGGCCATTTCCTCTCCTTCTATCACCTGATCCTAGACAGAAGAGCCCAACCCCCACCTCCCTGCAGCCTCCTCTCAGGAGCTGGAGAAAGCAATGAGGTCTCCCTCAGCCCCCTTTCCTCCACACTAAGCCCCCACAGCTCCCTCAACCACTCCTCATACAATGCCCTCCAAACCCCTCACCAGCTTTGTTACCCTTCTCTGGATCCCTCCAGCCCTTCAGTGACTTTCTTTCCTGTGGCACCTAGAGCTGAGCCCAGCACTCAAGCAGAAAGGCTCTGTGGGTCTGTGGAGCAGAGCTTCCCTGGCATTAACAGCTCAGCTGTGGCCTCAGCCATGCCCAGCAGAGGGGCAGCATCGCTGCTGGACACTATTCTTGATCCAGGCCAGGATGTGCCCATCCCTGACCCTGTTTCCTGGATGGGGCTGGGACCTGCACTGCAGAGAGCTGCTCTCCTGGATGGAGCCCTCAGCCCTGTGGCAGAGCTCCTTGTGCAGACCCTGGCATCACACAGCACAACTGTGCTGTACTGTTCTGTTCCACACACTCAACATGAGTGGAATGAAAAGGGTAGAAGTGGGAAGATTGAGATTGGAGATTAGGAAGAAATTGTTGAGAGTGAGGGTGGTAAGAGACTGGCACAGGTTGCCCAGGGAGGCTGTGGCTGTCCCCTCCCTGGAGGTGTTCAAGGCCAGGCTAGATGAGGCCTTGAGCAACTGGGGCTGGTGGGAGGTGTCCCTGCCCATGGCAGAGGGTTGGAACTGGATGATATTCAAGGTCCCTTCCAATCCAACCCATTCTTTGGATCTATGGAAACAGGGCTATTAGGTGTCTGGAATCCCAGGCATTTCAGGTCCAAAACCACTTTCAAGGATACAAATCACAAAGGTTCCCAGTGGAGAGAGGATTTTATTTTCCTGACTCAGTTTCAGAGGCCATGCTCAGGGCTGTAACATGAGCCCCTGAGCAGCCAGGACCAGGCTGAGCTGTTCTGCAGTTGAGGTTGAAAATCATCCTTTGCAGGCTGGCAAAGGAAAGCCACAGAGCCATGAGAAGTGGCAGCAGGAGCACAGGGCAAGCAGCCTCCCTGTCCTGAAGAGAGGGAACCACAGGGTAGCTTCAATGTATGACACAGGTTGATGACAAACATTTTGCCTTCCAGAAGCTGCTCCACTGCTGTGCTTCTTGGGCAGTGACACTTGACAAGTGCTCTTGTGCCTGGGAGAGCTGGAAAGTGGCATCTCCTGAGGATGCAGCAAGCCTGGAGACCTTCCAATCACAGGCTGTTGTGCCCAGGCAAGAACCTCTGGGGAAATGGAGCCAAGGCAAGAGCAGAGCTCCTGCTACAAACATGCAACAGGCAAGAGACAAAGAGAGCCAGAGCACCAGTGGTGCCAGAGCTGCAGCAAGAACCAAAGGGACCTGGAGAAGCCCTGACCAGAGGCTGTGCTCAATGCTACAGAGGAAAAGAAACACTCCTGGGGAACCCAAGAAGCTTCCCTGTCCTTGGACTCTGGAAAGCTTCCTCCCCCTGGATGCAGGGCATGAGAGGTCATCTTCGTGGAGCATGAGCAGCAGCAAGAACTAAGCCAAAAGAACCTGGAGAAGACCTGACAAGAGGCTCTGCTCCATGACACAGAGGAAAAGAAACACTCCTGGGGAACCCAAGGAGCTTCCCCATCCTGGGAGTCTGGAAAGCTTCCTCCCCCTGGATGCAGGGCACAAGAGGCCACCTTTGTGGAGCACTAGCAGCAGGCACATGGCCAGAATGGCCCAAAGGAGCCCTGCCAAGGGCCATGCTCAGTGCTGCAGAGGAAGGCAACCCCCCCACCCCCACCCCGGGGACACTTTCTAGCCCTGCAGGATTTTCTCACTGTTCCTCACCAATGCTCCATGGGACATTTGCTACCACCTTGCTCATGTCTACCGTATGAGGAAGTTAGTAGAGATAGGAGCTCATGCCAGCATCTTCTGACAAGTCCATCTCTCCAGGCATGGAGATCTGGGATCTCCATTGGGATTAAAGCACAGGTGACAGAAGACCTCTCCATAAGACCAGAACTCTACTACAGCTACATATACTTTGAGCAACTTCAATTTCTCTTCTGGCAGGTTTTGTGCCAAAATGAAACCCATTTCCAAAACTTTCTGCAACAAACACTAATTAGCAGCAGGTTTGGTTTTTTCTTGCTGTAAAAGGAAGGATTCCTGCAGGATCACATATCCAGGACCAGAAAGCTCAGAAAAATCAACAGTCAGTGGATTTATAGAACAGAAGGAGCTGGAAGGGACGTCTGGAGACCAAGTTCAATCCCTCTGCCAAAGCAGGATCACCCAGGCCACTCAGGAACACATCCAGGTGGGGCTTGAAAGTCTCCAGGGAAGCAGACTCCACAACCTCCCTGAGCAGCCTGCTCCAGGCCTCCAGCACTCTCACACCAAAGAAGTTTCTCCTCATGCTGAAGTGGAACCCCCTGGGTTCCAGCTTGTACCTGTTGTTCCTTGTCCTGTCACTGGGCACCACTGCAAAGAGCCTGGCCCCTTCGTCCTGGCACCCACCCCTCAGATATTTATAGACATTGATCAGATCTCCCTTCAGCCTTCTCTTCTCCAGACTGCACAGCCCAAGGCCAGGCCTGAGTCTTTCTTCACAGCAGAGATGTTCAAGTCCACCAAGTGCCCTCTTAGCCTCCACTGGACTCTCTGCAGCAGATCTCTGTTGACTTGGGGAGCCCAAAACTAGACACAGTACAGCAGGTGTGGTCTCACTAGGGCAGGGTAGAGGGGGAGGAGAACCTCCTCTGGAGCCAGGGTTGGAACACGGAGCTGCTTTTCTCTAGGGGGAAGCAGCAGGAAGCTGTTCAAACATCTGGCTGGAGAGCCAGACCTTGCTGTGGTGCAGGTGGGCAGAAATTATCCCACTGTTAACCAAAGGAGGTCTGGACTAAATTGACCTGCTCTGTGCTGGCTGTGAATTAACAGAGATTGTGTCTCTGTAGAGCCCTCACCATCAAAACAGAAGGGTAGGGCTGAGAGCACACAGCTGAACTGCACCACAGTCCTTAGCTGTTGAGTGCCCAGATCCTGCACTTGGAAGCAGCCTAGATCCAACCCCCCTGCAATCAGGGTGAGGAGAATCAATGCCTGCTTCAAGCCCAGGCAGTGCACCCCCTGAGAGCCCTGCTGGGTTGAGGGCTTTAGAGAAACCAGAGGCAACAGCCCTTGAGCAGCCTGGGCTAGTGGAAGGTGTTGCTGCTAACAGCATGGGGTTGGTACTGGATGAACTTCAAGGTCCCTTCAGACCCCAGACCATTGGATGAATCTACAACAGTGACCCTGCAGAAAGGAACTCCCCATCAGGAGCCTTTCTCCTGTACAGGAAAAGCTTTCACACAGTAATTGTGCTGAGAAATGGACATTCAGATGAGAAATAATTTCTAATGGCCGGAGGATGATCAGCAGGCATCAAAGCATTGCAGCACATGGTTCTTGGCCAGTCTTACTTCCTCTGAGCACACTGAGAAGGGGCTCTGCTGCTGGGAAGTGAAGAGGCTGATTGCAAGGCAGCCTCTGACTGACACCCAGGACCTTCACTCACCCTCATCTTGCATGTCTGCAAAACTCTGCAAGAGCAGCTGCTGGCAAACCTCAGACACCCAGGACCTTCACTGCTGCCTGATGAACCCCAAGAGAGACACCTCCCTTTGCATTACAGCTGATTCTTGCTAATCTTTGACTGAAATCATTGTCTCAGAGCTCTGGGTGTCCTGTGCAGCTCCTCAGAGCCCAGCAGCATTTCCAAAGAGAACAGTTAGAAAAGAATTCACTTGCTTGAAGACTGCAGCTGAGAGGGGTAGGAAGCCAAGATGAGATTCTCCTCTCCCTCCACTCTTTCCCTGGTGAGAACACAGCTGGACTACTGTGTCCAGTTCTGGGCTCCCCAGTTCTAAAGAGACAGGAAACTACTGGAGAGTGTCCAATGGAGTCTATGAGGTTGCTGAAGGGACTGGAACAGCTGTGTGATGGGGAAAGGCTGAGACCTGGGGCTGCTCAGTCTGGAGAAGGCTGAGAGGAGATCCTATCAATGTTTACAAATATCTGCAGGGTGGGTGTCAAGAAAGGGCCAGGCTGGGCCATGCTCTTTTCAGTGGTGTCCTGTGACAGGACAAGAGGCAGTGGATGCAAACTGGAACCCAGGAGGTTCCACCCCAACATGAACAGAAACTTCTTTGGTGTGAGGGTGCTGGAGCTCTGGAGCAGGCTGCCCAGAGAGGTTGTGGAGTCTCCTTCTCTGGAGCCTTTCCAGACCCACCTGGATGTGTTCCTGTGTGAGCTGCCCTGGGTGATCCTGCTCTGGCAGGGGGGTTGGAACTAACTGATCTCTGGAGGACCATTCCAACCCCTACCATGCTATGATTCTAAGCTAATCCCCCTGTGAAAGATGTGAGAGCTCTTCCCACTGATGAACCAAATCCTCAAGATCTAGGACTCTCACTGCTACTGCTGCTGGCTGTGACACCAACGGACATGATGGCATCTGCTAGACATGGACAGCAGGCACCCACAGCTATCACTGACACCAGGAGCTAGCCAGGCATGTTCTCATAGGGGATTTCCTTCTAAAGTCTGCCACAAGACCACAACTCTGGAACCATTTCCCCAATTCCTGCCCAAGGCAAGAAGGGGTCACTTGCTCACCTTCATTATGCACTGCCTCCATTTCTGAGCCTTATTGTTTGGAGTCACCAATCACTGAAGACATTAAAAGCAAAGCTCTATTAGTGTTGTTGACCACCTAGCACCTCACTGGGCAAACCCCCCAGTGTCAAAAGTCCCATTTAAATCTTTGCCTTCAGTTTTCAGTTCCCATTCCTAGTGAGGTTTTTTGACTGCAATCATGTTCTAGATAGGGCCAAAGAGCTCCCCACAATTTCATGTTTCTCCTGTGAAGGTTCTTACACAAACCACAGATTTCTATCAGCTGAAGAACCACCATGGCAGGATTCATTTTGCAGAGCAGAAATGCATGAGTTGGGTACTCCCTGGGGTTTTGGCCCACATGGTGAACATGGGAGCCAGTGCCACTCCAACAGGAGAACCACATGGTCTGAACTAGCTAGCACCAGGGCATGTTTTCACTTAGTGAGCAGGAAGCCATTCCATCATGGGCTTGAAGCATCCAGAAGGTCCCCAGGACTCTCACCAGGTTAAAGAGAAACTAAAGCAGGGTAAAGGAAGGGGCTGGGACCAGCACTGACACTATGGACAGTGGGACTGAGTCCATCCTCAGCACCTTTGGGCATAACACCAAGCTCTCCTCCAGCACCATTACTGAACTGCTGGAAAAGGTCCAGAGGAGGCCATGAAGATGATCAGAGGGCTGGAGAACCTCCCCTATGGAGACAGGCTGAGAGCTGAGGCTGTTCAGCTTGGAGAAAAGAAGGCTCCAGGGAGGCCTTTGAGCAGTCTTCCAGTATCTGAAGGGAGCCACAGAAGAGCTGGGGAGGGACTTCTGACAAGGGCTTGCAGTGACAGGATGAGGAGTGATGGCTTCAAACCGGAAGAAGATGGATTTAGATTAGACAGGAGGAAGAAATTCTTTCCCATGAGCATGGTGAAGCACTGGAACAGGTTAACAGGCTGCCCAGAGAAGCTGTGGGGTTCCACACTCAGAAGTGCTCAGGGCCAGGTTGGACAGGGTTTGAGCAACCTGGGCTAGTAGGAGGATCTTTAAGGTCCCTTCCAACCCAAACCATACTATGATGGTTGAAGTCCTGCACGCTACAGGATGTGAGATGTTTAACTCTGACATGTGGCCATTTGTAGCTGTACCAAACTCTTTCATGCCAATCATGTTTTCTGTAGCTAGACAGAACACGACCTGGTTTCACCTCTCCACCCATCCACATCAGAGCAGCTGGTGGCATCTCTAGCAGCCACAATTATTTTTGCAATGCAAAGTTTTACACCTTGCCTACAGCACACAAGGACCCATTATGGAAGAACCCAACAGGTATTTTGGGAGGATAGATGCTAAAACAGGTCCCTTTTGAAAGCCACACAAGTGAAAAGGTAAAACTGCACAAAACAGAGGAAAAACAACAACCCCAAAGTGGTTTCCTGCAGAGGTCAATTCTGTGCATAGTTACAGGGCTCAGAGAGTGAATCCTCTGGTGAAGTAGTGACAAAGGCCACCAAGACCTCTACCACAAGACCACAGGAGAATGTAGGTTGGAAGGGGCCACAGGAGGTCTCTAGTCCAAGCTCCTGCTCAAGCAAGGTCAGCTATGAAGTCAGACCAGGTTAACCAGGTTACCCACTCCAGGTTTAACTTTCAGAGGTGGAGGGTGAGCAGCTTCCCAGGGTAATCTCTTCTACTGCTTGATTGTCCTTAGGGTGAGAAAATCCAGACCAACCTTTCCCCCAGCCTGAACATCCTGTTCCACCTCTTGACTTCTGTACCTCCAACATACACCATCGAGGAGCCTGGCTCCACCTTTCAATAACCTCACAGAGCCTAGCAAGCCCCAAATGTGCCTCTCTGAAGCCTCCTCTTCTCTAGGCTGAACAAGCCCAGCTGCTTCAGCCTCTCCTCACAAGTCATGCAACCCAATCCCCAACCATCTTGGTGACTCCATCTTTAGCTTTTAGAAGAAACCCCGGCCCCATGTCATGAAAACAACTCTCAAGAGCTCTCTCCCCAGAGCTGCTGCAGCCAGATTATTATACAGTGAATTTCTTTTTCAAGCTAACAATGACCCTGCTCCAAAACATCTTTGAGATCCCTGACTACATGGAAACCTGAAGGAGAGGCAGAAAAACCACAGAGCAACTTGCAGCTAAGAGAGCCCTTGCTGGGTTCTGAAGAAGCAATCTCCAACACTAAAAGCACACAAGTTAAGAACTGCTCTGACTTCCACCCATTAGAATGCATCACCTGAGAGAAAAAGCAGCTTGTGGCTGTGAAGGATGAAAGAGTGTTAAAAAGCAGCACAGCAATTAGGTTGTTAACTCCCCAGAAGTGTTCAGAGTGGTAATTTATTGCTTGTGAAAGGCTTATCTTGGGGGTGGGGGGGGACATGGTCAAGAAAATAATTAATTTCAAAGATAAGTTTCATTGTTTATTTGACCAGCTCAGGCCACAAAAATGCTTTTGTACTTTCTTTAGGTGATAAGGGCAGAATAATCCTGCTAAAAAGCAAACATATTAAAAGAGATATGGGCAAGCTGTGGCACTGTAACATTCTGAAGGTGCTGATAACAAAGCTACAAACAGACTGAAAGCAAAGAGCAAAGCACCACAGCAACAGGGGAGCTCCAAGGAGCCCACAAGCTAGGTCCACTCATACTCTATGTCAGAAAGGGCATGAAACAGGATTGAATGATCTACAGGATCACAAGAGGTTTGGGCTTGGAAGGGACCTCCGGAGATCTTCCAGTCCACCCCCCCCTGCCAGAGCACGGCCATAGGATCCAGCACAGGTCGCACAGGAACACATCCAGATGGGGCTGGAAAGGCTCCAGAGAAGGAGACTCCACAACCTCTGGGCAGCCTGCTCCAGGGCTCTGGGACTCTCACAGTGAAGTTCTTCCTCATGTTGAGGTAGAACCTCCTGTGCTTTAGTTCACATCCCTTGCCCCTTGTCCTATCACAGGGCACAAGTGAGCAGAGGCTGTCCCTGACCCATCTTTCCTGACACCCCCCCTCTCCCCCCACCTCCAGCCCTCAGATTTTTATAGACATTGATCAGATCCCCTCTGTGTCTTCTCCTCTCCAGACTAAACAGCCCCAGGGCTCTCAGCCTTTCCTCATCAAGCAGTGCTCCAGTCCCTTCAGCATCCTTGTAGCCTCTGTTGGACTCTCTCAAGGAGATCTCTGTCCCCAGACTTAAGAGTGATGTCATGGGGAATACAACAGGGGAAAAAAAAGGTACTTCTGCCTCCCTGCCAAAGCTTCACTAAGTTGCTTTTTATGTTCTCCTTCACCTTCAGACCCTCTATCTTTTGGTTTCCTACAGCATGAGTAAGCAAGCTGCTTCCAGGCAGCACTTCACAGCTGGCAGGGGAAGGTAGAATGACTTTTACATATTTGAGATGAAACAACAAATCCCAGAGCCCACATTTAAAGCACAAATCTGTTTGCAGAGCAGGTGTTAGTTTATTTCCCAAGCCCTTGTGGCACTACTAGAAATTATTTACTCTGCATTACATTATTTCACTGTTTCAGCTCAGACACTTCACAAAGCCAATGTTGCAGGTGAGAAAATGAACACAGGAGCCTTAATTTCATTTGAATGACAGGAAAAAGAAAACCATGAGGCAGCCTAGCTACTGTGCAGTGGACATAGAACACTTCAGAAGAACTCCAAAGAACCTTAACAGAATTTACCGAAGTGCTTAGAGAGCTCTGTCCTGTAAATGAAACAGCACTGTAGGGTGCTTGGGTGTGAATTATTAGGACACTTGAAAAACAGCCACCAAACAAACCCAGCTCACTGGGGATACCTTTGCATCCACTAGTCTGTCTGAAGCCACCATGGAAAAGAGATCTTGTTTGAATGGTCTACAGCCCTCAGCTACAACCACAGAATCCTGGAACTTGAAAGGGACCTCAGAGCTCACCAACTCCAACCCCTGCCATGGGCAGGGACATCTCTCAACTAGGCTCAGCTGCTCCAAGCCACAGGGAGGTGTCAAGTGGATGGGGCCAGACTCTTTTGGGTGGTTCACAGTGATAAGATAAGGAACAATGGGTGCAAACTTGAACATAGAGGATTTCACCTCAACATGAGGAGGAACTTCTTTACAGCGAGAGTGACGGAGTCCTGGAGCAGGCTGCCCAGGGGGGTTGTGGAGTCTCCTTCTCTGGAGGCTTTCAAAACCTACCTGGATGCATTCCTGTGCAGACTACCCTAAGCGATCCTACTCTGGCAGGGGGGTTGGACTGATGATCTCTTGAGGTCCCTTCCAGCCTCTGATACACTGTGATACATCCAGCCTGGCCACTGTGATGGTTTGAAACTTTTTAATTTTTCTTGGTCAGTACAGGGGGGAATTTCAGCTCACACTGACACAGCCTTGAACACCCTCAGGGAGGAGGCATCCACAGCCTCTTTGGGCAGCCTGGTCCAGAGTCAATACAGAGTGCAAAGGTGCACAGCAGCTTTTCCCCACCAAAGCTCATAAGCATCATCCCAGTGTGGAGAAGGATTAATGCTTTTGCTCTGAAACTGCTTCAGTTCTCTCACCTGCTGCATGTTTAAGGCAGGTACACACAGAGAGCTCCTTGTGACCACGAGCTCTATATAGGCTCAGCCACTTCATAAAGCAAAACAAATCATGTTTGGGGTCTAAGGGGAAAGTTTTCTACCAGAGGTGGTGCAGGGAACTCCACAAAGGGAAATGTGAAGGAAGCCATCAGGTTGTAGCCCTCAGAAGAACGTCTCAGGGACTGGAGAGTGATTAATGCATTCTCAGCAAAGCAGACCCTGTCTTCTACAGAGCAGCTGCAGCAGCAAGCTGTGTACAAACAAATTATTAGTGGTGTAACTGTAACTAGCTACTTACCCAACTACTTGTTACCAGGAAGTTCCTGAGAAAAGCACAGTGTGGTGTGAATACACAGAATGGCTCAGGTTGGAAGGGACCTCAAAGATCATCTACTTCAACCTCCTTGCCATGGGCAGGGACACTTCCCAACTAGACTCAGCTGCCAGGGAGGAGGCATCCACAGCTGCTCTCCCTGGGCAGCCTGTGCCAGAGTCTCACCACCCTGGTACTGAAGAACTTCTTCCTCAACTCCAGTCGAAGCCTGCTCTGCCTCAGCTTCAAACCCCTTGGCCGGTCTCCAAGCACCCTCAGGAAAAGACTCTCTGCAGCCTTCCTGTAGGATCTCTTCAGGTACTGGAAGGCAGCTGTAAGGTACCCCTAGAGTCGTCTGCAGGCTGCACACCCCCAGCTCCCTCAAGCTGTGCTCATAGCAGAGGTGCTCCTGACCTTGGATCATCTTTGTGGCCTCCTCTGGCCTCTCCCCAACATCTCTGTATCTTCCTTATGCTGGGGACACCAGAACTGGAGGCAGGATTGGAGGTGAGGTCTCAGCAGAGCAGAGGAAAGAGGCAGAATCCCCTCTCTTGCCACACTCCTCTGGACATGCCTAGGACATGGCTGACAGAAGTTCTCTAGGTCTCCAAAATACTTCACATGGGTGAAGACCCAGTTACAGCATCACAGAACATCCCCCAAGGAGTTCAGACCATTTCTAATGCCATTCAGTAACTATTTCATACAGCAGCAATGACTGTGCTGACCACTCCAAACCCCTGGTGTTCAACTATTGAACTTCTTTGTTAGCTCCTCATCTCTCATGATGAAGGGCAATACCAAGACCAGGACCTGTTCCTAAGAGTATCTCACGGTAAAATCTCCTCTGGGAAATGGCACTTGGACCACCTTGTCTGCAGCCCCTCCTCTGCAGAAGTGGACCCCCTTAAACCAGTGACCTCCTTGCCATCAGGCCACTACAAAAGGTAGGTGCCCAAGGTCACCACCTCACTGGAAAGAAAGAAAGTGAATGGAAAAAAATTCCAGGAACAATCAGAATGAGGCAAGTGAAGCAGTTATGAGAACATTAGAGGGAAGCTTGTGGCCTTGAAGAAAAGCAGCACAGAAAGATCACCCATTCAAATGGTCTGAATGCTTGAAGGACATTGGGTGAACAGTTGGAGGCAGCATTGACATCTCAGTGCTGATTTAGGACAATAGACTAAGAGAGATATCAGCATCTAGAAGGTAAAGATAAGTCCTATACTGTTTGAAAGGGAAAAGGCAATGAATGAACTGAAACAAAGAGGTGCAGCATTAAAAGCAAGGGGTTAAAAGAGCTTTGCATTAGCAGGATGAAAGGACACAGGCAAAACAAAACACCTTTTCAAGGTCCAAAGGAGGTTTGTTGCAGTAATCAAATGGAGAAACGTCTCAGCAAGCTTCCCTTGTGTGAAGAGAGGAGAAAAGCTGTTGTTGAAACAGCAAAAGCAACCTGGAAGCATGACTAAACTCTGGGTACTTGTGTCTGTGTGTCTCAAACACTCATTAACTGCACACTTGAGGTGTGACTGAGAGCACTGCTGCACAGCTCAGGCAAGAGCAGGCCAGGTGGAGAGCTCTGCTTTAATCACAGCTGCTTTGGGAATGTGAACATTCAGCTGCCCAATACTTCAAACGAGAAGGATGATGTGAAGCACGACATTAAAGAGTTATCAGCACCAAAATAATCACTTCAACTATTTGAAAATACCTGGGCACAAGGAAGCACCTACAGCCCTGGGGGCAGGAGGGGAAGAGATGGAGGTGCTTAAGAAGAAGAACACACTCAAAGTCACCTGAGAGCATCACTGCCAGGTCAGAGCAGGAACCAAGGCAAGTAAAGACTCTGGAATGCACTGACATATGCATAAAGGATGGTTTGGGCTGGAAAGGACATTAAACATCATCCAGCTCCAGCCCCCTGCTGTAGCCAGGGACACCTCCCACCAGCCCAGCTTGCTCAAAGCCTCATCCAGCCTGGCCTTCAACACCTCCAGGGAGGGGACAGCCACAGCCTCCCTGGGCAACCTGTGCCAGTCTCTCCCCACCCTCACTGGCAAGAATTTCTTCCTCATCTCCACTCTCAATCTCCCTCTCCCAGCTCAAAGCCATTGTCCCTCATCCTGGCACTCCCAGACCTTGTCAGAAGTCCTTCCCCAGCTCCCCTGGAGCCCCTTCAGGTACTGGGAGGCTGCTCCAAGGTCTCCCTGGAGCCTTCTCCCCAGGCTGAACCCTATCCCTCTTGCAGCCTGTCCCCATGGGGGAGGTTCTCCAGCCTTCTGATTATCTTTGTGGCCTCCTCTGGACCCTCTCCAGCAGTTCCAGGTCCTTCTTGGGCTGGGGGCACCAGAACTGGAGGCAGTGCTGCAGGTGCTGGTCTCCCTGTCCTGCTGCTCTCACTGCTTTGGATGCAGCCCAGCACACAGCTGACTTCTGGACTGCAAGCAACCACTGCCAGCTCATGGGGAATTTTTCTGACTTGCAGCAGAAAGATGTCAATCCCAGAAAGCATCTCTAAATGCATTGGTATACAAAAAAAAGACTCCTCAAATATGGAATCAGATGAAAGACAACACCAGACAACACTGAGGATATTAGAATCAGCAGAAGAGGCAGTTCAGAAGCAAGCTGGTCTGGCTTCATTTGATGGAAGTTTGTGTCACGTTCTCATTGCAAGAAGAAACAGAACAGCAACGAATGAAGATGACAACTCTGGAAGAAGATGCAAGCAGAAACTAAAGAGAGTAGCAGGTGAGGGAAGCCACTGAAGTTGGGAAGGGGTCTGAAGAGACAAAAAGAGAGAAAAAGGAAGATCACATGAAAAAGGATGGCATCACACTGCCTCTTGGCCTGCCAGGCTACAGGATTCCACAGGGATCTAGAGAGAGAACTGTGTGACAAGTGAGCACATTGGTCACTGGAATTCAACTGAGCTCAGTGTAGAAAGGGAGGGTAAAGTCAGGGGCTTGCATGACTTAACCATTCTCAAACTTCTGCTTCCAAAACCACCAAAATTCATTGTAAGGCCATTCTAAAGCCCAGCTGTAAATACTGCCTCTATATTATTCACAAGCAGTTGTCACACACCTGACTATTCATTGCCACTCTGAGCCCACTTATACCTCCCTGGGCACTAAGAGCTCATCTGCAGTTTAAGAGCCAACAGGCCAAGACCTGGTACACCACAGGAGCTGTCAAACCAACACAATTATGTGGGCAGCTGCTTGTGGACTTCATTGTCATAAGCTACACCTGCAATAGATATTTGCTTCCTGTTTTTCAACGTAGATAGCAGACCTGTAAACACCACTGGTGGAGTTCAAATGTAAAGAAGGGGCCTCACAGACTTTCATTGCCTCCTTCAGGGCATTTCAACCTCTCTTTCACCATCTGAGAAGAGCCACGAGAAACAACATAGAGAGCTGAGGCAAACTTGCTTTTGCAGAGGCCTGGAGGGAACTGAGTCGTTCTGAAAAGCTAACTGTAGATGGCCACCATCACCTAAACACCATCCCATACACCTTGGAGCACAAGACCCAAATCCCACACTAGTGCAGCCCACAGTTGCCTAACCCTCTTCAGAGAAAAATCAAACCACTATTTTACTTCACAGGTTTGCTGCTTAAAAAAAAAAAATCTCTATCTTTACCCCTCACCATGTTTTATGTAACCACCTCTATTATTCTCTTTGCTAGCAGAAAAAGTAACAGCAGTGGAAGTTAAGAGAAGATTTACAGTAGCCCTAAAGTTGTGGGCAAGGACCCCAAAAAGCCCCCGGGAAAGGAGGAATACAAAGCGCTCAGCGCTCCGTCGGGCTAGAAGTGCCGTGCTCACGGCCCCGCTCCAGCCCCGCTGGGGCTCGTTCGTCGGCGCCCGGGGCCGGCAGGACAGGCAGGGGCAGAGACCCAGCGGGGCTGCCGCGTCAACGCCGCTCGACGGGAGGCACTTACAGGCGCGGCCCCAAAACGCCACCCCCGACCCCCGCGGCAGCGCGGACTCCCGCCCCGGAGCTGGCTCCAGACAGGGCCAGAGGGGACTCCCTTTGTCCGGCTGCTCGCCCCAGAGGGGCTAGAGCACAGAGAGGCCGCGGTAAGGAGGCGCTTCCGAGGGCCGGCCTGCGCCCACCTCTGGAAGCGGATGGCAGGGCCAGGCAGGGGCCGAGACCACGGCGGCACAGGGCCAGTGCCGGGCCCACCGCCGGCCCCACCGCGCACCGCCAGCGGCCGCCTACCTTCGTTCGCCAGGTCCGCCATTTTACTTCCTCAATCTCGCCCACAATGCATCGCGTACCGGACGGCTTCCACCCACAGCAGGCCCGGCCGCGCCGCGCCTGCGCCGCTTTACGGCAGCCCCGTGGCGGCTCTGCGCATGCGCCGTGGGCTCTGCTGCGCAGCGGGCGGGGCCTGCCTTGGGCCGGGCGGGAACGGGCGGGGCGCGCGGCGTTGCGCATGCGCGAGGCTCTGGCCGGGGGGCGGTAGCCTGGCGGCGGTAGCCTGGCGGCGGTGGCACCGCGGCGGCAGTTCTGTGGAGCGGGCTTCCGTGGGTCCGATCGCTCCCGGAGAGGTTTCCTGCACCCGCAGTCGCGAACTGGGGCCTTCGAGACTGGCTGCCTGCCAGTTCCTTGCTGGCTCTGCCTGCTGCTCAGCCTCTGGAGCACCGACTTCACGCGCTCAGCTAACCTTGGTTCCCGTTTCCCACTGCCCACAGGGTCTTCTGGATTGTAATTCTCTACTCGGTGACTGTTGGCCTTGGCTGTACTTTCCCCAGGCTTCTTTCCAGCCAGGAGAGTTCAAACCCTTTTGGTTTATGGCAGGCTGCTGCTCCACCCCAAGGCTCAACACGTGCTGTGCTCTGTGGCTTCTAACTCCACAGGAAGGCTGCAGAGGACTTCTCATGAGGGTGTCTGAGACAGGCCAAGGAGGAATGGTTTGAAACTGAGGCAGAGCAGGGTTAGAGTGGAGCTGAGGAAGAAGTTCTTCAGTACCAGGGTGGTGAGACTCCTGCACAGGCTGCCCAGGGAGGTTGTGGCTGCCTCTGTGGAGGTGTTCAAGGCCAGGCTGGATGTGGCTTGGAGCAGCTGAGTCTAGCTGAGAGGTGTCCCTGCCCATGGCAGGGGGTTTGGAGGAGATGATCTCTGAGGTCCCTTCCAGCCTAAGGAATTCTAGGATTTTATGTGTCAGGCTTGGCTGAACAGAACTCATGAATGGATGCAGGAGGCAGAGCAAGGACAGGCTGCTAAAGAAGAATAGAGAAATACTTTCATGCAGGGGTTGTGTGAGGAAAGCCAAAGCTCAACTAGTGGTGAGGCAAGGGACATCAACTTCTTTCTTTGTCTACCTCTTCTCCAAGGATATCTCCCAGGCTTCTGTTCTTGGAGACAGTGTTCAGACAGAGGCAGGATCAAGTCAAGAGTCTCTGGAGAACCCTTCACCCACCCAAGTCCATGAGACCCAGGGGGCTGTGTTGGAGCAGGCTTATGTCAGTGAGCAGATAGGTTCCATCATCTTTATGTGGAGCTCAGGGAAGGCCACATCCACACTCAAGGGGCACTTAAGGAAGCAGTCTCTTTACCATCTCATTCAGCAGGCTGCTGAGGCAGAAGAAAGATCCCATTAAGACCATTGCCTTTCATCCAAGATGGGTCCTACCAATCCTTCCATGTCTCAACTGAGAGAGATTTTCTTTCCCTTCTACTCTGCCCTAGTGAGACCTCATCTGGAATATTTCATCCAGTTCTGGGCTCCCCAGTTCAAGAGGGACAGGGATCTGCTGGAAAGAGTCCAACAGAGGCTACAGGGATGCTGAAGGGACTGGAGCACTGCCTGGTGAGGAGAGGCTGAGAGCCCTGGGGCTGTTTAGTTCAGAGAGGAGAAGACACAGAGGGGATCTGATCAATGTCTATAAAAATCTGAGTGCTTGGGGTCAGGAAGGAAGGGACAGGAACAGCCTCTGCTCACTTGTGCCCTGTGATAGGACAAAGCCACAGCTGCATTTAGTGACTGAATGCAACTTTCTGGAGACTAAATGCAGCTCTTGACAACTAACAGCCAAGAGCATGTCCAGCAAGCACCTAAGAGAACAGGAGGTGTGAGGTCTCAGGTCACCTACCCACCTGTGCAGCTACTGGAATCTGGGAGAGGGCAGAGCAGAAGACAGAGAGAAAGGAGCTGGTGGGGTGAGGTCTTTGCCAGAGAATTCCAGGCCTGTCAGCCTGACCTCAGTGCCAGGCAAGACTATGAACAGATCCTCTGGAGTGCAATCACACAGCACCTGCAGGATGGCCACAGGATCAGGCCCAGCCTGGATTGAGGAGGGGCAGGTCCTGCCTGACCAACCTGATCTCCTTCTATGACCAGGGGACTGCCTGGTGGATGTGGGGCAGGCTGTGGATGTAGTCTGCCTGGACTTCAGCAAGGCCTTTGACACTGTCCCCCACAGCAAACTCCTGGTAGAGCTGGAGGCCCACAGCCTGGACAGGAGTCGAGAACTGGCTGGAGAGCCAGGCTCAGAGAGTGGTGGTGAATGGTGCCCAGAGAGGGGTGGTGAGTGGTGCCCAGAGAGTGGTGGTGAGTGGTGCCCAGAGAGTGGTGGTGAGTGGTGCCCAGAGAGTGATGGTGAACGGTGCCCAGAGAGTGGTGGTGAGTGGTGCCCAGAGAGTGATGGTGAATGGTGCCCAGAGAGTGGTGGTGAGTGGTGCCCAGAGAGTGGTGGTGAGTGGTGCCCAGAGAGTGGTGGTGAATGGTGCCCAGAGAAGGGTGGTGAGTGGTGCCCAGAGAGTGGTGGTGAATGGTGCCCAGAGAGTGGTGGTGAGTGGTGCCCAGAGAAGGGTGGTGAGTGGTGCCCAGAGAGTGGTGGTGAGTGGTGCCCAGAGAGTGGTGGTGAATGGTGCCCAGAGAAGGGTGGTGAGTGGTGCCCAGAGAGTGGTGGTGAACGGTGCCCAGAGAGTGATGGTGAGTGGTGCCCAGAGAGTGGTGGTGAGTGGTGCCCAGAGAGTGATGGTGAGTGGTGCCCAGAGAAGGGTGGTGAGTGGTGCCCAGAGAGTGATGGTGAACGGTGCCCAGAGAGTGGTGGTGAGTGGTGGTGAATAGTGCCCAGAGAAGGGTGGTGAGTGGTGCCCAGAGAGTGATGGTGAGTGGTGCCCAGAGAGTGATGGTGAGTGGTGCCCAGAGAGTGGTGGTGAGTGGTGGTGAATAGTGCCCAGAGAGTGGTGGTAAGTGGTGCCCAGAGAGGGGTGGTGAGTGGTGGGAAGAAGGGAAGTATTGGGAAGCCTTTGGGAATTCTGTAAGGGGTTCTGTACGCTTTGGGATACTCTTTGCCACTATGCTTTGTAGTTTGTAGTTCTCTGTAGCTTCACCAATTGCTTTTCCATTTAAACTTTCCATCACTCTCCAATCTGTTTGTGTGAGTCTCATTCTTTTGTCCCTTTCGGGGCAAGAGACGATCTCTCTGGCCTCAGGCCAGCACAGGTGCCCAGAGAGTGGTGGTGAATGGTGCCCAGAGAGTAGTTGCCCAGAGAGTGGTGGTGAGTGGTGCCACTGCAGCTGGCAGCCAGTCACTGGTGGTGTCCCCCAGGGATCAGTGCTGGGCCCCATCCTGTTCAATACCTTTATTGATGATCTGGACAAGGGGATTGAGTCCATCATCAGTAAGTTTGCAAATGACACCAAGCTGGGGGCAGGAGTCGATCGTTAGAGGGTAGGAGGCTCTGCAGAGGGACCTTGCCAGGCTGGACAGATGGGCAGAGTCCAAGGGCATGAGATTGAACAAGTCTGAGTGTGAGGTTCTACACTTCAGCCACAACAACCACATGCAGAGCTACCAGGTGGGGACAGAGTGGCTGGAGAGCAGCCAGGCAGAGAGGGAGCTGGGGGTGCTGGGTGACAGCAGCTGAACATGAGCCAGCAGTGTGCCCAGGTGGCCAAGAAGGCCAATGGCATCCTGGCATGGATCAGGAATAGTGTGGCCAGCAGGAACAGGGAAGTCATCCTGCCCTGTGCTCAGCACTAGTTAGGCCACACCTCGAGTCCTGTGTCCAGTTCTGGGCTCCTCAGTTCAAGAGAGATGTTGAGATGCTGGAACGTGTCCAGAGAAGGGCAACAAGGCTGGGGAGGGGTCTGGAGCACAGCCCTGTGAGGAGAGGCTGAGGGAGCTGGGGGTGTTCAGCCTGGAGAAGAGGAGGCTCAGGGCAGACCTCATTGCTCTCTACAACTCCCTGCAGGGAGGTTGTAGCCAGGAGGGGTTTGGTCTCTTCTCCCAGGCAAGCAGCACCAGAACAAGAGGACACAGTCCCAAGCTGTGCAGGGGAGGTTTAGGCTGATCTCAGAAGCTCTTCACAGCAAGAGAGATTGCCCTTGGGATGGGCTGCCCAGGGTGGGGGTGGGGATGATGTCCCTGGAGGTGTTTAAGAAGGGACTGGATGAGGCACAGTGCCAGGGTCTGGTTGATTAGTTAGGGTTGGCTGAGCAGTTGGACTTGATGATCTTGGAGGTCCCTTCCAACCTGGGTGATTCTGTGATTCTGTAATACCTGAGCCCAGAGTGAGCTGCTGGAGAACACCAACACTGCTACCCCAGGATCAGCCCCAGGTGCTCATGCTGAAGCTTTTCCTTTGATCCCAGCTGGCTCAGAGCTGATTTTATCATCTCCTCTGGTCATGGCCTGAGACTCCTGCAGCTTTGTGAGGGTTTTTTTTTTGTTTCCTGCACATCCTCTGGCAGTTCAGAGTGGGCACCACAGCCTGCCACGGTGTGACATCTGCAGGGCAGCCTGAGCTTGTGTGTGGGTCTGGATCTTGTCTGTGGCACTTCCCTAGGGGCTGGCTCACACCTGGTGCTGCCAGTGTGCAGAGAACTTAGCCAAAGCCAGGAGCACCTCTCTAACCACATGAGAACCATCACCTGCAGGCATGTGCAAGGTGCCTGGCAGCTCCACTTGCTCTGGAATTAAGCTCCTGTCCCAAAGCAGCCATGTCCTACAAAGGCAGCCAAACACCACTGAGGTGTGACAGTAATTACCCAGCCTGGGAGTAGCTAAAAAACAATAATTACATTTTTAATTTAGCCCTTTTTCTGATACAGACATCCCTGACAGAAGAGCTCACTTCAGAGCACTAAGGCCCTGTTAAAGCTCTCAGAAACTCTGTCCAGGCTTTTCTCATGGAAACCCTGGGTAGCTTTAATTGCAGGAATCACTGCTGTGCTTCACCAAGGAGTCCATGGGACCAGCAGAGTGGGAGGTGTGACCTACACAGGGAGGTACCTCCCTAGCAGAAAGTTGCACTCAGCAGACCTTAAGAGCCAGCAGGTCACAGAGTGTTCCATATTCATGTTCTAATTAGACCCTGCACGTCTCCAGCATCCTCATCAAACTGCTGGAGCAGATCCAGAGGAGGCCAAAAGATGATCAGAAGGCTGTGGGGACAGGGTGGGAGAGCTGGGGATGCTCAGTATGGAGAAGAGAAGGCTCCAGGGAGACCTCAGAGCAGCCTTCCAGTGCCTGAAGGCGTTCCAGGAGCTGGGAAGGGACTTCTGACAAGGGATGGAAGTGCCAGGATGAGGGACAATGGCTTGGAGCTGGGAGATTGAGACTGGAGATGAGAAGAAATTCGTGCCAGTGAGGGTGGGGAGAGACTGGCACAGGTTGCCCAGGGAGGCTGTGGCTGTCCCCTTCCTGGAGGTGTTTCAAGGCCAGGCTGGATGAGGCCCTGAACAAGCTGGGCTGGTGGGAGGTGTCCCTGCCCATGGGAGGGGGCTAGAGCTGGATGAGCTTTAAGGTCCATTCCAACCCAACCCAGTCCATGGATCTCTGACTAACATGAGGGAGGAAAATGATCACTTTTATCCTATCAGAGTTTGGAGGCCAGCTTCTGATTTAATTTACCTCCCAGTTAGCCTAGAACAATACCAGGGGAAATGTGATTCTGGCACTTTATTATTGCAGTAGAAAGTAAACTCCACCCACAGCAACTTTACAGTTCCTCTGACTTTTAGAAGTTAATTACCAGAGTTATCAGTACCCTGTGAGCTTGGCAACTTGCTGCTATAACTAGAGTCTATTTTGGGTGCATGCCATTAAGATACTATTAATGCCAGGCTTTCTGATTAGTACTATTGTTAGGTCAGCATTTCTAAAGGGACATGGCCTAAAAGTCACTGTGACTTTGACAAATTCAATACTTTTCCATGGCTGAGCTCTCAAAAATAAATATTAAATGACAGCCCCAACCCACCCTGGCTGAAGGCTTTCTACTGCTGAGACTTTGGAATGTGGATGAGATGAGACTCTGAAGGGTTTAGCTGTGGCATGGTGGTGATAACATCATAGAATCATAGAATCATTAGGGTTGGGAATGCTCTCTGAGAGCATCCAGTCCAACACCAACCCAGCCCCACCATGGCCCCAGGTGCCATGGCCACAGGGTTCTGGAACACCTCCAGGGATGGGCACTCCACCACCTCCCTGGGCAGCCTGTGCCAATCCCTGACCACTCTGGAAGCAAAGAAGCTTTTCCTCCTCTCCAACCTAACCCTCACCTAGCACAATTCTAGGCCTCTTGTTCTATCACTTGCTACCTGGGAGAAGAGCCCAACCTCCTCCTCAGGCCCAGTTGCAGCAGATATGACCTAGAACACAGGAGGTTTCACTTGAGCCTGAGGAGAAACCTCTTTGGTGTGAGGGTGCTGCAGCCCTGAAGCAGGCTGCCCAGGCAGGCTGTGGAGTCTCCTTCTCTGGAGAGCTTCCAAACCCACCTGGATGCTTCCCTGTGCAACCTGATCTAGGCAAACCTGCTGTAGCAGGGGGGTTGGACTGGATGAGTTCTGGAGGTGTCTTCCAAGCTCTACCATTTTGTGATTCTGTGGTGGTAGTCCTGGCTCAAGCAGAAAGTTATACCAGAGGCCTCCAGAGCTCCTTTCCTCCAGCACTTCTATGACTTTCAGTGATACAGTGACCATTATTAATTGGGAAGCATATCCAGGAGTCTAAATCAGGTTGTGCTGGAACTGGATCTCTGTTTCCCAACTGGTCTCTGCCCTGGTGGGTTCTTTTCCAGAGGACTCATTCCTTATGGCATGAGAGGGTTGGCAAGGACAAGCAACCCCAGGAGGGATGAGCTTCCTTCTTCAGCACCAGGTGAGTTGATGTCAAGCCTGACTGATGTCAAAGCTTTCCCAGCTGCCAGACCCTTTCTGTGAGTCTTCTAGAGCCACTTCAGAATGATTTGCTAGAACCCTGATCCCTCTTGTGATGGCTGAGAACTGCTGTGGCATTGTGACCCTCAGCCAGGAGCTGCTGTGCTAATGCCACTGGGCTGTTGAGCAGCTGCCAAGCCACAGATGTAGGAGCATTTGCTGGCTGGGAATTCCAGCCACAAACAAAACACTTCTGTTGGCCTGGCTTCAAGGCACCTGCAGCTCTGAAGGCAGGAATTCAGCAGTGATCTGCCTGAGGGCACCGAGTGCACCCTCAGTGAGTCTGCAGATGGCACCAGGCTGGGTGGCTGTGTCCATCTGCTAGAGGGTAGGGAAGCTCTGCAGTGGGATGTGGGCAGGTGAGACCCATGGGCCAAGGCTCACTGTGTGCAGATCAACAAGGCCAAGTGCCAGGTCCTGCACCTGGGTCACAACAACCCCAGGGTGACCTACAGACCTGGGGATGTGTGGTTGGAAAGCTGCAGCTTGGAGAGGGACCTGGGGGTGTTGGTTGGCAGTCAATGACCATGAGCCAGCAGTGCCCAGGTGGCCAGGAAGGCCAATAGCATCCTGGCTTGGATCAGAACCAGGGTGGGCAGCAGGGACAGGAGGTGACCATCCCCCTGTGCTCAGCACTGGGGATGCTGCACCTCGAGTGCTGCGTTCAGCTCTGGGCCCTTTGAGGGGCTGGAGCCTGTCCAGAGAAGGTCAGCAAGGCTGGAGAAAGGCTTGGAGCTCCTGGGCTGAGAGGAGGGGCTGAGGGAGCTGGGGGTGTGCAGGTGGAGAAGAGGAGGCTGAGGGGAGACCTCATTGCTCTCTATAGCTCCCTGCAGGGAGGTTGGAGTGAGGAGGGGGCAGCCTCTGCTCCTTGGTGGCAAGGGACAGGAGCAGAGGAGTTGGTTCCAAGCTGTACCAGGGGAGGATCTCCTGGATCTCAGGAGATATTTCTGCACTGGAAAGGTTCTCAGGCATTGGAAGAGGCTGCCCAGGGCAGGGCTGCAGTCACCATCCCTGGGGTGTTCAAGCAGCTGTGGCCCTGCTGCTTAGGGGCATGGTTTGGTGCTGACCCTGCAGTGCTGGGTGGAGGGTTGGACTGGATGAACTTGGAGGTCCCTTCCAACCAGGTGTGTTCTGTGTGTCACTCTCTGTGTCATTCATCACTGGAAACCCACAGCTGTGCATAAGCTGTTGTGAGTGTCCTCACCAACGTGGCAGTGCTGTTGGTTACCACCAAGGTTCTACCTCAGCAGGTGACTTTTGATGAAACATTTCTTTCCCCCTTAGGCAGGACTGAGGAAAGAAAGTCATCAGTCTCAGGCTGTGAGGAAAGAGGTCATCTCCTGACATTTCTGAGGCTGAACACCCCCAGCTCCTTCAGCTGCTCCTCCCCAGCCCTGTTCTCCGGACCCTTCCCCAGCTTTGTTGCCCTTCTCTGGACCTGCTCCAGCCCTCAATGTCCTTGGAGTGAGGGCACAAAACAACTCCAGGATTCAAGGCGTGTCTTTGCCAGTGCCAGTCCAGGGGCACAATCCCTGCCCTGCTCCTGCTGCCCACACCATTGCTGCTCCAGGCCAGGCTGCTGCTGCCCTCCTTGCCCCCCTGGGCACTGCTGGCTCCTCTCCAGCTGCTGTCACCCAGCATCCCCAGGTCCTTTTCTGCTGGGCAGTTTCCAGCCACTCTGCCCCCAGCCTGGAGCCTTCATGAGGTTGTTGTGACCCAAGGGCAGGACCCAGCCCTTGGCCTTGTGGAACCTCATCCCCCATGGATCCAGACTGGCCAGGTCCCTCTGCAGAGCCTCCTACCCTCCAGAAGATCAACACTGCCACCCAATTCAGTGTCACCTGCACTGAGGCTGCAGTCAGTTCCCTCATCCACATCCCCGATAATGAGATTAAAGAGGCTGTCCCCAGCACTGAGCCTGGGGAACACCACTGGTGGTCAGCAGCCAACTGGATTTAACTCCATTCCCCAGCACTCTCTGGACCCAGCCATCCAGCCAGGTTTTAAGCCAGCAAAGTGTCCACACATCCAGGCCATGAGCTGCCACAAATCTACAAGGAGAAAGCATCCCCAGCTCCTACCAGTGCATTGAATCCTGAGTGAAGCTTCTCACATCCTCAGCACACTGCAGAGCTGAGCCTGGCTTACACAAATGAGGGAACACTGAGAGTCTTACTCAGCCCTTCCAGGAGCTGTACCCCAGCTCAGCTGCAGTCCTGGCACACGTGGGGCTGTGCACCACTGAGGTGAAGGGGGAGGTTCTTCTCTTGATTGCTTTGCATGGAGCAAGCATCGCAGCTGAGGGAAACTGGAGCTTGAACTCCTTGCTGCTGGCACCCGGTCCTGCTCCCCCAGCGTCACTTAGGGCTCAGCATAGAGGAGCAGCCTGGCCTCCTGTGGCTGTGAGCACCAGCACCCACTAGATGGTGGTCTGGGATAACAAGAAGAAGGCTTCCAAGCCCTGGGAGCAGAGGTCCAGGTGCTGCTGACCGTGAGGGGTCAGAACACAGGACCTGTGGGCACAGTTGTAGGAATGCACACCGGAGCTGCCCTCCTGGGCCAAGCTGCGGTTGTCCCTGGCAGGGAGCAAGCTGGCTCCAGGTTGTGGCTCACTCCCAGCATGTCTGCAGCTGAGCTTGTTCAGACAAACACCCCAGAAGGCTTCACAGTGCAGCTCACATCTCTAATTCACTGCCAAGCTGAATGCTGCTGCCAAGCTTTGGCCCTGCAGGCACCAAGTGCAGGACTCCAGTCAGTGCTCTCTTGGTCCTCACAGCTCCGTGTGGGGCCTGCATGAAAGGCTTGCAGTGGGTAGGGCTGCTCAGGGGCTGAGCTGGAAGGCTTGGAACTCTCACTCACCTCCCTGCATGGCTGGGGGAGCCTGGCAGTTTGAGGCTGTGCTTGGCACAACCCAAGAGCTGAAGTGCAGTCAGCAGCTTCCTCTGCAGCCAGCAGGCACAAAGGGAGGCTCTGAGAGGGCTGCAGAGCATTGGTGTGCCAGGACTTTGTTTCTTTGGGGTGCTTTCCCAAAGTGGTGGAGCAGCACTGGCTCACAAACCAGTGAGGTGCGGAATCTCCATCCTTGAAGGGTTTCAAATCCAACTGGACAAATTTCAACCGAGTAACCTGATCTACCCTTGAAGCCAGCTTTGGAATCACAGAATCATAGAACTGTCTGGGTTGGGAAAGCCTTCCAAGACCATCCAGTCCAAACAGAAACCCAGCCCCACCATGGCCACTAAACCACAACCCCAGGTGCCATGGCCACAGGGTTCTGGAACACCTCCAGGGATGCGGACTCCACTACCCCCCTGGGCAGCCTGTGCCAATGCCAATCATAGAATTGTTTTGGTTGGAAGAGGCCTTTAAGACCATTGAGTCCAACCTTTCACCTAAGAAAGCCTTGCTGGGCAAGGTGTCCTGCCCTACCTCTACCTTTCACTATTCTGGGAGGTATTTGAACTCTTTCCTTCTTGCAAGACTGAAATGAGCTGTGCAGGTAAGAAGGAGCAGAGGATGGGGACAGTTACAGCTGCAGCTGCGTGTCACAGGATCATAGAATGGTTTGGGTTGGAAGGGACCTCCAATGGTCATATAGTTCAAGCCTCCCTGCAGGGAATCCTCCACTAGATCAGGTTGCCCAGAGCCCTGCCCAGCTTCACCTTGAATATGTTCAAGGATGGAGCCTCAACCACCTCCCTGGGCAACTTGTTGCAGTGTTCACCACCCTCATAGTAAAGAACTTGTTCCTCACATCCAGTTTCAATCTGCTCTGCTCTGGTTTGAAGCCTTTGCCCCTGGTCCTGTCCCTGCAGGCCTTTGGGAACAGTCCCACTGCAGCCTTCTTGTAGCCCCTTCAGGTACTGGGAGGCTGCTATTAGGTCTCCCTGGAGCCTTCTCTTCTCCAGGCTGAACACCCCCAGCTCCCTCAGCCTGTCCACATAGCAAAGCTGCTCCAACCCCCTGACCATCTTTGTGGTCTCCTCTGGACCCTCTACCATCAGGTCCAGGTCCTTCCTGTGTTGAGGGCTCCACAGCTGCACACAGTACTCCAGGTGAGGTCTCACCAGAGCAAAGAGGCAGAATCACCTCTCTGGACCTGCTGGCCATGCTGCTTTGGATGCAGCCCAGGATGTGATTTGCCTTCTGTGCTGCAGGCTCACACTGTCCATCTGAATAGGGTCCACGTGAGACCACATTTGAGGTGCCTGACCCTGGAGGTCTCTCCCGAAGGTGCATACACCCCAACCTCTGGAGCCCAGCAGCTGGTTTGCACTGGAGTTCTTCCTTCTGAGCAGAGCCACTAGATGGGGAAGCAAGCCCTGGAGTTTCCACCTTTCCTTCTGAACAGATTTCACTTCCTTGGTTCTCACAGAATTAGAGACCTCCCTGGGTTCTTGCTGTGCTGTTTAGCATTTCTCATGGCCTCCTGCTCTAGCACTGTGCTGTAGCCAGCCCAGAGGATTCCAGCCCAGCTAAGTCTGGGGTGCTGCACAGGACCACAGAAAAAAAGCTTTAAATGTGGTGGAGTTTAGTGCCTGGGTTCAGGTGTGCACAGCTTGTGCAGCAGGAGGGAGGCTCTTCCAGGGAGTGATTTCAGAGACAATCTTCCAGGTACCCCTGCAAACACTCAGTG
This sequence comes from Indicator indicator, assembly GCF_027791375.1. Lineage (NCBI taxonomy): Eukaryota > Metazoa > Chordata > Aves > Piciformes > Indicatoridae > Indicator > Indicator indicator. The sequence goes on along the minus strand of NC_072045.1, from coordinate 974,039 downwards.
CCTTTGGGCTCTTCTCTCTTCTTCACCCTCAAGATGTTTATAAAGATTCTCTGGTAGCCTGCAACATTTTTTGCCTCTAACAAAAGCAGTCCAGGCCTGGCCTGGCTCAGCTTCAAACTCCAGCACTGAAAAATGATCAGAGAATCACAGAATGGGTTGGGTTGGAAAGGACCTTAAAGCTCATCCAGCTCCAAGCCCCTGCCATGGACAGGGACACCTCCCACCAGCCCAGCTTGCTCAAGACCTCATCCAGCCTGGCCTTGAACACCTCCAGGGAGGAGGCAGCCACAGCCTCCCTGGGCAACCTGTGCCAGTGTCTCCCCACCCTCACTGGCAAGAACTGCAGTGAGGGTATCACCAAATCAGCAGAACTTGAGTGAGGGTATCACCAGTATCACCCAGGCCAAAGGGGACACAGGCTGTGGACATTTCACACTGCAATGTAGGTTAAGGAGGAAGCAAAAGCTTTGAGGTGTGTCTCACAGTCAGTGTCTGTCCCTCAGGACATTGCTCCATGGGTTCTTACCACCATGGCTTTTGCCACAGCAGGTCCATGGCTGGGCAGCTCCAAGGCTCTCCTGGGCAATCACTGATTGTGTGAATTGAAGGTTTGGTACTAAATGGCACTTGGCCAGACCTGAGATCACAGAATCACAGAAACATTCAGGTTGGAGAAGACCCTCACGATCATCAAGTACACCAGAACACTACTCTGCAAGGGTCACCCCTAAACCATAGCCCCAAGCACCACATCCAGGGTTGGGGACTCCACCACCTCCCTGGGCAGCACATTCCAGTCCCTGACCACTCTTGCTGGGAAAAAATTGTTCCTACTGTCCAGTCTAACCCTGCCCTGCTGCAGCCTGAGGCTGTTCCCTCTTGTTCTGTCATTGATTACCTGGGAGAAGAGACCAGCACCAACCTCTCCACAACCTCCTTTCAGGTAGCTGTAGAGAGCCAGGAGGTCTCCCCTCAGCCTCCTCTCTTCACACTAACCCTCCCCAGCTCCTTCAGTTGCTCCTCACCAGATTTCTTCTCCAGGCCCTTCACAGCTTCCTTGCTCTCCTCTGCCCTGGCTCCAGCACCTCCACATCTCTCTTGTGCTGAGGTGCCCAGATCTGGACACAAGACTCAAGATGTGGCCTCACCAGTGCCAAGCACAGGGAGACAATTCCCTCCCTGCTCCTGCTGGACACCTTTCTAATCCCAGCCAGGATGCCTTTGGCTTTCTTGGCCAGCTGGGCACTGCTGGCTCCTCTTTAGCTGCTTGTCCATTAGAGCCCCCAGGTCCCTTTCTGCCAGCAGCTTTCCAGCCACACTGCCCCAGGCCTGGAGTGTTGCTTGGGGCTGTTGTGCCCCAAGTGGAATAGGAGCAGGGAAGTCATCCTGCCCTCTGCTCAGCACTGCTCAGGCCACAGCTTGAGTCCTATGTCCAGTTCTGGGCTCCTCAGTTCAAGAAGGACATTGAGAGACTTGAATGTGTCCAGAGAAGGGCAACAAGGCTGGGGAGGGGTCTGGAGCACAGCCCTGTGAGGAGAGGCTGAGGGAGCCAGGGGTGTTTAGCCTGGAGAAGAGGAGGCTCAGGGCAGACCTCATTGCTGTCTACAACTACCTGAGGGGAGGTTGTAGCCAGGTGGGGGTTGGGCTCTTCTCCCAGGCAAGCAGCACCAGAACAAGAGGACACAGCCTCAAGCTGTGCAGGGGAAGTTTAGGCTGGAGGTGAGGAGAAAGTTCTTCCCAGAAACAGTAATTGGCCATGGGATGTGCTGCCCAGAGAGGGGGTGGGGTCCCTGGAGGTGTTGAAAAAAAAGCTTGGATGTGGCACTTGGAGCCAGGGTTTAGTTGTCAGGAGGTGTTAGGGATTAGTAATAGGTTGGACTTGATCTCTGAGGTCTTTTCCAGCCTGGTTGAACCTGTGATTCTGTGAAGTGCAGGCCCTGGCACTTGGCCTTGCTGAAGCTCCTCCTATTAACACTGGCCATGGATCCCACCTGCCCAAGTCCCTCTCTAGAGCCTCCCTACCCTGCTGCAGATGTTAGAGTCTGAAGTAAGCAGAGCATGAGGTGCACAGGCAAAGGCTTCTGGCTGAGGACCTCTCCAGAGGAGTCCTGCATGCTGTGCTCTGACCCCAGCTCAGGAGCAGTACTTGGTCCCCAGCCACAGTTGTGTTAGCCACCAGCTGCAGCAGTGCTGCCTCTCAGCACCCTCCCTGGGCAGCTGCAGGCCAGCAGAGGCTTCCCTTGAGCTTCTGCCTTCCACCACTGACCCAAGTACATCCTCCCTGGTTAAGGCTCCTCTGCAGCTGAACCTCTGAGGGGGACACAGCAGCTTTCTGCTCAGCCAGTAGGGGCTGGGCTGGGCTGGGCTGGGCTGGGCTCTCACACCAGAGAGCAGGAGGGGTGAGGGCACTGGAGAGGCTCAGGCCAGGATGTGGGGAAGATGTACCAGGGTGCCAGGATGGGTACCAGGATGGCAGAACACCTGGCCTCATTCCTTACTGCTCTTCATGGCCACAGGACAGGGGCCAGACAACTTGTCACAAGTCTCCCTTGGCACTGCCCCTGGCATCACTCACAGATCTTAGCTCCAGGGTAAGATGGGAGCCACTGCCCAGCAGACATCACACTGGAGAAGTTATGGGGAAACATCAGCTGTCCAGGAGGGCCACTGGTCAATACTGGCAGCAAACTGCCCCTCACTGGTAGCTGGGGACTATCTCTATCACCCCACTTTAGCCTGGAGCCAGTCATGGGCATATAGCAGCAACTCACCACCTGCAGAGAGCCTGCACTGACCAGGGTGGGTGATGCCAGATATTCCTGGCCAGAACACACTCTGTGCTTGGCAGGGGAACCTTAGCAAACCAGTGGCACCTCATTTGCCACCTCTGCCAGGAAACAGCAGCACTCAGGGAGCTGGGCTGGGTGACTCTGACATGGGGAAGGGTCTGCAGCTGGAAGTAGAGAGACCTCCATATGCCCAAGAGCCTCTCAGCTCTACCAAAGCTTCCTGAAAGGATTTAGAAGGACATAGATTCACAGAATGGGAGGGGTTGGAAGGGACCTTCACCAATCACCCAGTCCAAACCCCTGCCAGGGCAGGGTCACCCAGGGCAGCTCACACAGGAACACATCCAGGTGGGTCTGGTAAGTCTCCAGAAGGAGACTCCACAACCTCTCTGGGCAGCCTGCTCCAGGGCTCCAGTACCCTCACACCAAAGAATTTCCTCCTCCTGTTCAAATGGAACTTCTCTGGAAGATTGAGACTGGAGATGAGGAAGAAATTCTTGCTAGTGAGGGTGAGGAGAAACTGGCACAGGTTGTTCAGGGAGGCTGTGGCTGTCCCCTCCCTGGAGGTGTTCAAGGCCAGGCTGGATGAGGCCCTGAACAAGCTGGGCTGGTGGGAGGTGTCCCTGCCCATGGCAGTGGGTTGGAGCTGGTTGAGCTTTAAGGTCCCTTCCAACCCAACCCATTCTGTGACTCTGAATCCTCTGCGCACATCCAGCAGCAGTCTCCAGCAGACTGTTCCTTGTTCCCAACCAGCAGAAGTCAGCATCTTCCTCAAAGGGAATCCAGGTCTTGTTACCACTCTGCTGCTGGGGACACTGAGGCACAGATTGGTCCTTCAGGGTCAAGCTAATCAGAACCACTCCAAATGTGTTTATGTTTGTGAAAGCTGATGTAGAGCTGCTCCATGCTGCTGATCCCTGCTCAGCTCTAGAGCCAGGAAGGAGATGTCTCAAGTGAAAAATCAGCTGAGGGCAGTGGTGGACCTTGCCCAGGTACTGCTCTTTGCACACCTGTGTTGCTGCCTTGTACCTCATGTGCCTAAAGGACTGAGAACAGCAAAGCTGGTGGGTCACTGCCCCCTTGCTGGTGGGTCACTGCCCCATCCCTTGCTTGCTAACAGTGTGGTGGAGGCAGGAGGGCTGTGAGGAGTGCAGGCTGTGAGGAGTGTAGGCTGTGAGCAGTGCAGGGCAGCTTCCACCCAGCTCCAGTGGAGCTCAGGGATGTGCAGATGAGCTGGGAAGCAATTAAGGTTGGGGATCTCCCATTCCCCTCCCCAGAGTGACAACCAATTCACTCCACCTGCCCTTCACATCTTTCTCTTTGTTGGTGCCTCAGTAATACAAAGTGCAGGGAATGTCAGAGGATCAGCATTTCATGGGCACAAAACCCTCCTGGGTGTCTTCACCTGCCCAGCTGAGAGGCCCTCGGGAGGTTTTGGCAATGAGCACATTCCTGAGCCTGGTGGTTTGCTGCAGGATCATCACTGTGGTATGGAGCAGGCATCAGTGCAAAGCATCCCCAGGAGAGCTGCAATGCTGCCAGTAACCATCTGAAGAGGCTCTGCTTTGGCTCCTGCATCCCAGTTTGGATGCTACAGACTTCAGAAAAGATGTGGAGCTGGGGAGGCAAGAGAGAGGCAAGAGCTGGAGAACATCACCCCCAAGGAGAGGTCAGGCTTCAGGTGTTCAGACTGGGATGGTCTCAATGGCTTCCCCAGCAGACTACAAACCTGTGCTGGTGTTTCTTCATCTGTGCTTGCTCAGTGCTGCTGAATCAGTGATGCATCTGCCAGCTCCACCTCAGTTCTCTCCTGGCTCTTCCTTACCATGTAGTGTCCACACAAACTGGATTAGGCCCAACAGGGACCCAGGGCACTCAGCACTTGTCTGATAGGCTGATTACAGCCCTGAGGCATGGGCTGCAACCCTGCAAGGTGGAGCAGAGACCTGAGTTCAGATCTGGATTCATTCACTGCTGCTGAAGAGTGAGCACTTCCAAAGCTCCCTGTGAACAAACCAGTAAGAGATTGCCTGGTTGGGCAGTGGGGAAAGGAAAAGAACTGCTCTGGAAAGCTGTTTCTCAAAGGCAGGTTGCCATGGAAGTGGTTTCTCTGGTGAAACAGGGCTGGCCTCTTGGATTAGCCTTGCATTTTTGTGAGGTGGTCATGCACTGTGGACATGGAAATGGTCCTTCAGTGTGGACATGGAAAGGGTCACTCACTGGGCATGGAAGTGGTCATTCAAAGGAACATTACATAGAATCATAGAATGGTAGAGGTTGGAAGGGACCTCCAGAGATCATCAGGTCCAACCTCCCTGCCAAAGCAGCAACTTGCTCAAAGCATGATACTGCCCATGGCAGCTTGTGCTGGGGCTGCTGCCTGCAGAGCCCTTTCTTTGCCCTCTTGCAAGTACACCTGGCTGTAGATCCCTCCACTGATGGCCTAAACACAGAACCACAAAATGTTAGGGGTTGGAAGGGACCTCCAGAGATCCTTCAGTCCACCCCCCCCTGCCAGAGCAGGGTCACCCAGGGCAGGTCACACAGGAACACATCCAAGTGGGTTTGGAAAGTTTCCAGAGAAGAAGACTCCACAACCTCTCTGGGCAGCCTGCTCCAGGCCTCCAGCACCCTCACACCAAAGAAGTTTCTCCTCATGTTGAGGTGGAACCTCCTGGGTTCCAGCTTGTACCCAATGCTCCTTGTCCTATCACTGGGCACCACCAGAAAGAGCCTGGAACCTTCATTCTGACCCCCAGCCCTCAGACATTGATAGACATTAATCAGATCTCCTCTCAGCCTTCTCCTCTCCAGACTAACCAGCCCCAGGGCTCTCAGCCTTTCCTCATCACACAGATTGTTCCAGGCCCTTCAGCATCCTCATAGCCTCTCTTGGACTCTCTCCAGCAGGTCCCTGTCTCTGTTGACTTGGGAGCCCAGAACTGGACACAGTATTCCAGCTGTGGTCTCAGCAGGGTGGAGCATAGCAGGAGAACCTCCCTAAGACCTAATGCACAGCAAGACCTTTGTAGAAGGATCCCAGAGCCCTCAGTCAGAACCTTAGGTGCAAGGCAGCCTGAGCCAAGGGACTCTTGAAAGCAAAGGAAGCAAAGCCCTGCAGCCCCAGGTGTGTGGGATGTGTAAGCACCACATGAAGCAGCAGCTCCCAAGCAGTCCAGGAGTGCATTCCCAGGCAGCTGCAGGGTGCCACACAGCAGCATGCAGGGCAAACACAGCAGCATGCAGGGTATCACACAGCAGCATGCAGGGCAAACACAGCAGCATGCAGGGTGCCACACAGCAGCATGCAGGGCAACCACACCATGGGCAGCTCTGCTGCTCCAGCAGACATGGCAGCATGGCCAGCACAGCCTCAGTGCCACTCTTGTGTCACAGCTCTGTGACTGGTACAGGGCTTGGGATGGAGCTGGTCTGGCCCTGCCCAGTGCATGGCTGCATGCTCTGAGCAGCTCCTCCTGTGTGCTGTCTCTGCAAATGGTCCATTACTGGCAGCAGACACTGCTGGTATTGCCCATGGTCACTCTGTCCCCAGGACAAGCTCAGCCTCCCTCAGCTCTCACCACTTCAGGCCTCCTGGCTCCTTTCTGCTGCTCCCCCCCAGCAGCTCCTGCTGCCATCAGTCACCACTGCCCAGCATCCCCCAGCAGTGAGTGGGCTCTGAGCCTTGCCAGCTGCCTGCCCTTGCTGTGCTATCTGTGCCCAGCGCTCAGCCAGCAGATATCTACCACAGCTTTGTCCTGGCCCTGCCTCCCAGCCTGGCCTGGGGTGCTGGAAGGGTGGCAGTGGGACCTTGCAGAGCAGGGCCAGCAGAAGTCCCAGGAACAAGGAGCAAGCCGTGGGTGTGATGCTTGTGGCCAGCTGCTGCTCTCCAAGGGATTTCTTTCCAGCCTCAGAAGCTCTGTGTCTGGCTTTGCTCTGCAGCTGGGGGCCTGCAGATGCTGTCATCAACCTGAGCAGGCAGAGGCTGTTTCCTGAGCCAGCCTGGACTCCCCCAACTTCCTGAGCCCTCTGCAGGTTTGCCTCCAGCTCTACAGAGTGAAGGTGTGGTGAGAACCCTGTGAAGGTAACTCTCAGATTGCTGCTGGGTGTTGCATGGAGAGTTTGTTCTTCACCAGGAGGTCCTGAATGTGGGCAGGATTCTGCTCCAGGGAAGCTTTAGAGGTGCTGAGGGACTCAGCAGGAAATGTTCTTTCTTCTTTCTGGATGTCAAAGGTTTTTGTGCCATTTCCCATGGCCACAGGAGCAGGTGTGGGATCTTCTGCTTACCAATACCTCAAGGGAGGGTGTCAGGAGGATGGCACCAGGCTTTGCTCAGTGGTGCCCAGGGACAGGACAAGGGGCAGAAATTCCATCTAAACACGAGGAGGAACTGCTGTCATTTCAGGGTGGCAGAGCCCTGGAGCAGCTGCCCAGAGAGGTGGTGGAATCTCCATCTCTGGAGACTTTTAACCCCCCCGGATGTGTTCCTGTGTGACCTTCCCTTGGTGACTCTGCTCTGGCAGGGGGTTGGATTCAAAGATCCCCAGGGGTTCTTTCCAACCCCACTGCTCTGTGGCTCTTTGACCTCTCTCCTGCACTTTGCTCTTACAAAGTTTGCATCCAGGGTTTGTGAGCAGCAGCTGCCACACTCTGGAGCTTCAGGAAGCAGCTCTGCTTTGGGGCTCTGTGTAACTAAAGGCAGGACACTGACTGTGTCACTTCCCTCAGTCCAGGCTTCAACATCTCCTACCACAGCTGTGCCAGGCTGGCATTTTAACCAGGACTGGAGGATTCATTCCTGGCGTGGCAGGAATTCCTGCAGCCTGGCAGTGCTGGTTAGACCCAGTGAGCCTCACTTGCTTCCACTTCAGCCCCTCCTCTGATCCTGCATTTTCGATTAGCTGACCTGGAAAGTGCCAGCAGACCTCCTCCAACAACTCTTTTTCTGAGGCAATGTTTTAAACACGGGGGAAATATTCCAGGCATCCAGAAAGCTGTCTGGGGGGAAGCACAGCCTGGAACCCAAGCCTTAGCAAATCACCTTGCAAGTGGGCACCTAAAGTCCTTCAGAGACTGCTCCTTGCCTGCACCTCACTCCCCTTCCACCAGCACCAGGAGCACCTTACTGCTGCAAGGTCCACCCCTTGGACAGCCAGAGAGCTGCTTGCTCTGCATTTCCTTGTGTCTCCCAGGGCTGGGGAGCCATTAGCAAGGGAGGCATTCCCTGGTTTAGGAATGCTGGGGTGGGGGGAGGCTGGAGAATGTTCATTTCTTAGCCACTGCTGAAATCCATAGGTTTCACTGTGTGGAGAAGCAGCAATCCTGCATCTGAAATGTGAAGCATAGTTTCCAGGATTTGCAGCCGTGTAATTCCCATGGGATTTGCTCCCATTGGTTAGCACTGGGGGTATGTTGGTGACCTGAGTGACATTGCAGCACGAGGCTCCCTGCCCGGGCACTCGCAGGCTTCTCTCACCTCCTGAGAGGGGCTGAGGAACCCCACTGCTTGCAGAGCTGCTCACACAGGAGGTAAGAGGTCAGCGAGGGTGGGAGTGCAGCAGGGAGAGGGGAAAGTGTACACAGAGGGTGGAGGGGGAGGTGGGGGCTGGGAGCACATGGAAGCCTTCAGCCCCTCAGCCAGCCTGGATGCCTTCCATGCTGAAGGGCAAGCATTTGGCAGCACTGCTTCGACATTCATGGTCTGACAGAAGAGACCCTTAAGAGAAGAGGCTTCTTCAGAGTAAGAAGAGAAGCTGTTTGGCCGATTTGAGGCAGGTTAGGAGGTTTTGAGTTATCTGGGGAGAGGAGAGGTTGTTTAGATCTGGTCACTCAGCAGGGGCACAGGGAGCGGTGGCGTGGCTGCGACTGCTTCTTGTTCTCTGTTCATCCAGAGCTGGGAGAGAGGCCAATCCTGCTGCTGTCCCCTGTCTGGAGCCTCACCTTCTGTGTCACTGCACTGACCACCAGCAGTGCTAAAAAAAAACTATGACAAAGCAGAGCAAAGTGGGCAGGAGGCTGTGCCAGGGCTTCCTCTTACCATGGTGCTAAAAGAGGCTGAGCAGATAGCGCAGGCAAGTGTGACACAGCTGGTGGGGAGCAGAGCTGAGCAGCAGCCTGGGGAGCAGATCCACAGCACTGGCAAGGTTGGCATCCCAAACACTCCAGGGTGGGCTGCTGTGACCAGTGGAATTTTCCAGCTGGTTAGTCATGCTGCCTGTGCCACGCTCCCGGCTCCTGCCCTGGCTGCTTGCAGTTGCTGTTTAGCTGCAGGCTATGAACTGTGAGATTTCTCAGGGGCTTCTCCTAGGTCAGGAACAATCACTGGAAAAGTAGATCAGAGAGCTCACAGAGGAGGTGGCCTGATAAGCTGGGAACTGGGAACGTGCCTCCCCTGGCTCAGTTTCTGTGACGAGCTATGGGACAGTCCTGAGCTGCCTCTGCTGACAGCACACAGCCAGCACCGCTCCCAGCTTCTCCCTGCAAGGACTGGGGCCCAGCCTGCCAGATCCCTGCCTCCTGAGCCCAGCCTGCCGGAGCCCTGCCTGCCTGAGCCTGGCCTGCCTGAGCCCGGCCTGCCTGAGCCTGGCCTGCCTGAGCCCGGCCTGCCTGAGCCCAGCCTGCCTGAGCCCGGCCTGCCTGAGCCTGGCCTGCCTGAGCCCAGCCTGCCTGAGCCCGGCCTGCCTGAGCCCAGCCTGCCTGAGCCCAGCCTGCCTGAGCCCGGCCTACCTGAGCCTGGCATGCCTGAGCCTTGCCTGAGCCCAGCCTGCCTGAGCCCAGCCTGCCTGCGCCCAGCCTGCCTGAGCCCTGCCTGAGCCCAGCCTGCCTGAGCCCGGCCTGCCTGAGCCCGGCCTGCTCAAGCCCGGCCTGCCTGAGCCTGGCCTGAGCCCTGCCTGCCCAAGCCTGGCCTGCCTGAGCGCAGCCTGACACCCACAGGCATGTGTGGCCACCACTGCCCCTGTGGTCCATGGGAGGGGATGGGGAGAAATCCCCCTGGCAGGGGAGCCAGCAAGGCTGCTGGGTGAGGGGCAGAGGGCACCTGTGTGGTGTCTTTGTCCTTACACAGCTGGCAGGGGACAGCCAGCTCGCAACACCCCCATGCCTGGAGACATTCTGAACCACAGCCCAGCCCTCCGTGTGCTGCCTGCCCCTGCCAGAGACACCCAGCCATCAAACCCACCCAGTCTCAGGGGCTGAAGGGAGCCCTGCAGACACTTCTGAAGCACCAAATGGGACAAAGCCATCCCTGAGACACCAGCTCTGGAAACCTCTGGGTCATCATTTCCCCTGAAGCACTTCAGAGTGATCAAAGATGTGAGAGGAGCAGGAGAGGTTGTGAAGTGCCCCTGTGAACGCTGGACTGCTGCCTGGGGGGGTTACTGTTTACACCTGTGAAAGAGATCTGGCAGCGATCCTGCTGCCTGCACGAGATCCAGAGATAGGCAGATCGCTGAAGAGGGCTTTGAAATGCCACCCCAGGCTCGGGCTGCAAAGGCAGAGAGCAAAGGGGATACATTTAACATCCCCTGCAGTCCTTAGGAGATTCTGCAGCTCTGATACAGCTTCCAGGAGATCTCCACAGGTGAGGAAACTCCTGCTGGGTCTGGGAGCCTCGGAGCTGTCCACCTGGGGATCTTGCAGCAGGGCTCTGCCCCGAGGTGAGCTGCTGATGTTCTGTCAAAAGTAGGAGCCTCAGAAGCAGGACAGAAGGGGGTCAGAAAAAGAGTGAAATGAAGTCTGGCAGGGAGAGAGAGGCAGAGTGTGCTTAGGGAGAACCTGAGAGGGTGAAAGACAAAGTCCATCAGGAGGGGCTGAAAGCAGGAGGGACTAAACTGGGTTTAGGGAATCCTGCAGTTCAGAGAGGGAAAGCCAAGGCTGTAGATCTCCTCCAGAGCTCTGCTTTCTCTCAGCTCCTGTAGTTTTGAATTCTCCTCACTCCAGAAAGCCACTGAGCACCTGGGGAGCCTCCCAGTGGAAAGCAAATTGCAAAACCAGTCCCCAGAAATCAACACAATGCTTGGGTTTCACTCAAGGAAGTGACTCTGGGATCTCACTTGGGAGGAGAAGAGAAGCAGCCACATGGAACTCAGGGAAGCATTGGTTTGAGGGAAGGCATCTGGAAGAAACTTGGAGCTGCTGCTGTCCCAGGGACTGCTGCAGGACAATTCACTTCTCTAAAGCTTTTCAGATGCCAGCTCCCAGTTGCATTTGAGCCTCTAAGAGTGCCTGCAGGTGCTGCTTGCATATCCACACCGAGTAAGCTGCAGCCTCCCAGCGTGGCCCTGCCAGCAGCACCAGCAGCAGGAAGTTCAGTTCAGCTCCTCCACAGCAGCTGCTGACTGCTGCTCCCTCCTCCCCATGCATAATGTCCAGGGTCAGGCAGACCCCAGGCTTATATAATTTGCCTGGAATTGTGGTGAATTCATCACCACCAGTAGAGAGTGAAGCAGGTTCTGATTTTTCTTTTTTTTTTCCTAAGTAGTATATTCTACTTTCAAGAGAATTAATTAACACAGGGCTATTCCTGTGCTGCAAAAGGAGGGCAGACTCGATGGTCACAGCTGCTCCCTTTTGTCCTTGTAATACATAGACACAGATCCAGCACTGGGAGCTGCTGGGGAAGAGCAGGATGCCAATGGCAATGCCAAGTGGAGAATGCCAGATTAAATTTGGACAAATCTATCAGCAGCAGCAGAGAATTTCCATCCTGTTTGCCCAGCCCAGAGAAGGCAGCGAGCCCACAGCAGCAGCAGACCAAGAGACTGCAAACCACAGTGAGGGAGTTTGGCTTTCCCCAGGTTCTACAACTCACTAATAGAGGATCAGAGAAGCACAGAATTGGTTGGCTTGGAAAAGCTCTCTTGAGATCATCCAGTCCAACACCAACCCAACCCCACCATGGCCCCCGAACCATGGCCCCAAGTGCCATGGCCACAGGGTTCTGGAACACCTCCAGGGATGGGCACTCCACCACCTCTCTGGGCAGAAAGCAGGAGGGCTCCTGAAGTGTGCAGGGGAGAAAGAAGTGTTCCTCTGGAGTGATAGCCATGGGGTGTTGAGCTTGAGTTGTAGACTTGCAAGTGAAGATTGAGGTCCTTTCCAAAGGTATCAGTGACAATGAATCATGAGTGTGCTCAGGTGTCAGAGTGAGTCACTGAGGTTGGAAAAGACCTTCAAGATTGAGTCCAACCATTGAGCCAGCCCCACCATGGCCTCCAACCCATGGCCCCAAGTGCCATGGCCACAGGGGTCTGGAACACCTCCAGGGATAGGCACTCCACCACCTCCCTGGGCAGCCTGTGTCGATCCCTGACCACTCTGGCTGCAAAGAAATTTTTCCTCCTCTCCAACCTAACCCTCCCCTGGCACAATTTCAGGCCAGTTCCTCTTCCCCCTGATCCTAGGGAGCAGAGCTCAACCCCCACCTGGCTCCAGCTTCCTCTCAGGGAGCTGTAGAGAGCAATGAGGTCTCCCTCAGCCTCCTCTTCTCCACACCAAACACCCCCAGCTCCCTCAGCTGCTCCTCCCCAGCCCTGCTCTCCAGACCCTTCCCCAGCCTCCCTGCCCTGGTTCAGACATCTCAGGTTCTTAGCAGGGTGCTCATGAGAGGGTTGCATCACAGCCTCTCATCCCCAGAAACCAACCATGCTCAGAACAGGTAATCATTGTGTGCACCAGTGCAGTGCTGAGCTTATGGATGGACTATCCCAACCTAAGGATTCCATGATCCTATGATTCTACCCCCAGAAACGACCCTGGACCGCAGAAGAAAGCACTTCAGCTTCGAGCCTCACTTTTCAGAAGTATCAGTGAGAGGGAGTGGAGGGAGATCAGGCAGGGCAGGAGATTGGGGGCTAAGAGCAGATCACATTCATTTCACTCTAAGAAGGGCATCCAGCTGCCTGCCAGTCTGAACTGGTGCTTGCTGGGCAGACTCTGGTTTTCAGTGTGGGGAAAGGGAGAGGGCAAGGCCTAGGTGTTGCATCTATCCTGGTTTCTCCCTCCTCCCAGAGCAGCTGTGACACAGCACAGCCATCTTGTGCTGCACTGAGCACTGCTCTTCTCCACATCCCCATTGAGTCAATCTGCACCTGAGAGCTTAAATAAGAATTAATATCTGCAAGGGCAATCCCTGGGAGTGCTGCTGGCCCTCCTTCAGGCAGGATGCATTTCACAGTGCTTCAAATCTTCTGTGAAGAAGGGTCCTGAGAAGTGCTTCTGCCTGCTGTGAACAGCCCAGCATGGGGGGTGTTGGAAGTGACCTCTAGAGCCCATCCAGTCCAAGCCCCCTGCTCCAGCAGGGCACTCACAGCAGCTTGCCCAGGAGCAGTGCCCAGGGGGGATTGGAAGGACACTCCACAACCTCTCTGGGTAGCCTGCTCTAGGTCTCCAGCAGCCTCACACCAAACAACTCTCTCCTCCTGCTCAGATGGAACCTCCTGGGTTCCAGTTTGTGCCCCTTGCCCCTTGGCCTGTCCCTTGGCACCACTGAGCAGAGTCTGGCCCCAGCCTCTTGCCCCCCACAGCTCCTTTGTCTCTTGCTGAGCATTGCTCAGCTCCCCTCTGGGGCTGCTCTCCTCCAGGCTCTCAGCCCCAGGGCTCTCAGCCTTTGCTCCTCACAGAGCTGCTCCAGGCCCCTCAGCAGCTTTGTAGCCTCCACTGGACTCTCTCCAGCAGTTCCCTGTCCCTCTTGAACTGGGGAGCCCAGCTCTGGACCCCATCACTCCAGATGTGAGGTTGCAGTGCACATCTGTCCCTTGAGCAGCCAGAGCAAAAGGGCACCTCTGGAATTCAGCTGTCAAAGCCTAGCAGTAAGTGACTGGGAGTGAAGTGCCCAATGCACAGCACAGCATCACCTGCTGTGTGCACAGAGCTGACTAACAGCTGAGCTTCCAGCAGGGCACAGAAGAGTCACCTCTGAAGCTGGACTTTTATGGCTGGTGTGCTGCAGAGGCAGGAAGTTGTTTTCCAGCCACCTCAGCAGTGAGCACAGACTCTGTGCAACCAGGCAGCTGATGGCCATCAGCATCCCTGCTGGAACCTGCTGCACACAGACTGCAACAGCCAGCAGAGGAGGGAGCAGGAGGGCTGGGGACATTGATGGTGCCATGCAGGGCACAGGGCACAGGGGCAGGGTGGTGGTGGGAGGGAAGGATGGATGTGGTCTGAGCAAGCAGAGCCACCCTGGTGTCAGAGCTGTCTGTGCTGCACCATCTAGGGAAGAGCTTCACTCCCAAGCCATGGGGCAGGTACCAAGCAGTGTGGATTTAAATGTACAAATGCAGCCAGAGTCACAGAATCATAGAACTGTCAGGCTGGGAGGGGCTTCAAGGCTCAGCCAGTTCCAACCCCCTGCCATGGGGAGGGACACCTCACACCAGAGCAGGTTGCTCACAGCCACCTCCAGCCTGGCCTTAAAAACCTCCAGGAATGAGGCTTCCACCACCTCCCCGGGCAGCCTGTGCCAGTGTCTCACCACCCTCATGGGGAAGAATTTCTTCCTAACATCCAGTCTGAGGTCTTTAGAAAAAGAGGTCTTTGGGAAGCCCTTGGTTGTAGCAGGAAGCCTAAATCCTCTTTCAGCTGCATCAGGCTGAAGAGCTCTGGGCAGTTTGTGGTGCAGCAGAAAGCAAGGGGCTGGAGGGGAGGGTGAGAGCTGGCTAAGGCCAGGGGAGAACAGCTGAGTGGTTCATACTGGGGGAACCCAGGTGAGTGGCCACCAGGGAACCTGGCAGGGAGGGAGCTGGGGACTCATTCTGCAGGGTCAGTAACAGTCTGACAAAAAGGTGCTGTGGGCATCACCAGAGCAACCACTCTGGACCCCTGCAGCTCACACTGGCTGGGCCTGCACAGTGACAGAGGAGATGTTAGCAGAAGGATCAAAGCAAACCACCCCAAATCCCAGGACAGAGCTCCCCTAGAAGTGTGCAGCGAGTTCCCTGTGCACCTGGGAGAAGCAGGGAGCATGAGCTGGGATTCAAAATAGCTGAAACCTCTCAATCACACCCTCTGAGCAGAGCCAAGGAGAAAAGGAGGGCACTTGTGACTGACAGAAACTTCAGCAGCTCACAGAACTTTGTCCTGCTGAGTACTTGGAACCACTCAGCCAAAAACCTGGGGGAACAATTTCTGTTAGCAGATGCTGGAGCAGGTCCAGAGAAGGCCACCAAGATGATCAGAGGCTGCAGCACCTCTGCTGTGGGGCCAGACTGGGAGAGTTGGGGATGCTCAGCCTGGAGAAGAGAAGGCTGCAGGGAGACCTCAGAGCAACCTTCCAGTGCCTGGAGGGCTCCAGGAGAGCTGGGGAGGGACTTTGGACAAGGGCTGGGAGTGCCAGGATGAGGACAATGGCTTTGAGGTGGGAGAGGGGAGACTGAGAGTGGAGATGAGGAAGAAATTGTTGAGAGTGAGGGTGAGGAGACACTGGCACAGGTTGCCCAGGGAGGCTGTGGCTGTCCCCTCCCTGGATGAGGCCTTGAGCACCCTGGGCTGGTGGGAGGTGTCCCTGCCCATGGCAGGGGGTTGGAACTGGATAAGCTTTGAGGCCCCTTCCAACCCAGCCCCCTCTGTGACTCTGTCACCATTGTTTATTTCACTCTCCTTGTCCCATCAGAAGTTCCAAGCACAGTGTCCTGGTCAGTGCTGGCAGTGAGAGCTGCACCCTGGGGCTTTTCTCTTTCAGCCCTCCTGGCCCTGCTCTCCTTGGCTGCACCAAGGCTGGTGCACCAAAGCAGCTCAGCTGCAGAGGCCCCTGAGGGTTTCAGGCTGTCCAGCAAGGTGAAAAATTATCCTGAAGCACTCCCATGAAGCAATAGCACAGCCCAGGGAGGAGCAGATCTCCAGCAGTCTGATCCAGACCAAAGCATTGCTTGGCACTGCTGAATTTTTCTGAACTTTGTGTGTTGCAAGTGTTGAAATTTGGACTCCAAAATAGGGCAAAAACTCAATGTGGAAATATTTGCATTTCCCATAGGAAGGAAATTCCATTATTGAGCAGCTCTGTGAAACACGAAGGGAGGTTCATCTGCAGCAGGTTCTGCTAACTCAGAATGAAGGTCACAGCTGCATCATTGGACTCTGCTCCTTGTCCTCCTGCAGTGCAGGACAAGAAATGAATCCCAACCCCCAAATTAAGGTTACTGGAACGAGGAGAAGAAGACTACAGAACTGCAAAAGGCAGGGAAGGAAGGGCTGAGAGATTGCCTCACATCAGAGGAAATCACTTCTGTCCCCAGCACACTGAGCAGCAGGAATGTCCCAGAATCATCCCAGGATCATCCCAGAATCATCCCTGAATGGTTTGGGTTGGAAGGGACCTCCAAAGCTCGTCCAGTCCAACCCCCTGCACTCAGCAGGGACATCCTCCACTAGAGCAGGTTGCCCAGAGCCCTCTCCAGCCTCACCTTGAATATCTCCAGGGTTGGGATCCCAACCACCTCCCTGGGCAACCTGCTGCAGTGTTCCAGCAGCCTCCTAGGGCAGAACTTGTTCCTCACATCCAATCTCAATCTGCTCTGCTCTAGTCTGAAGCCATTGCCCCTGGGCCTCTCCCTGCAGGCCTTTAGGATCAGTTTCTCTGCAGCCTTCTTGCAGCCCTTCAGGTACTGGAAGCTGCTCTAAGGTCTCCCTGGAGCCTTCTCTTCTCCAGGCTGAACACCCCCAGCTCCCTCAGCCTGTCCTCACAGCAGAGCTGCTCCAACCCCCTGAGCATTTTGGTGTCCTTCCTCTGGACCATCTCATTCAGGTCCATGTCCTTCCTCCACAGCTGGTCCCAGCCCTGCAGGTGAGGTCTCCCCAGAGCAGAGCAGAGGGCAGGATCTTCTCTCTCCAGCTCTGGCCACACTGCTTTGGATGCAGCCCAGGCTGCCCTTGGCCTTCTGTGCTGCAAGCTCACACTGCCTGCTCCTGGCCAGCTTCTCCCTCCCCAGCACCCCAAGTCCCTTTCCTCAGAGCTGCTTTCTCTCACCTCCTCCCCCAGCCTGTACTGACAGTGAGGATTGCTCTGGCCCAGCTGCAGGACCCTGCACTTGCTCTGGCTGAACCTCATGAGGTTCACCTGGGTTCACCTCTCCAGCTTGCCCAGCTCCCTCTGGATGCCATCCTGCCCCTCTGGCACATTGACAGCACCACTCAGCTTGGTGTCAGTGCAAACTGCACACTGCAGCAGCAAACACCCCTGGCTCCCTGACAGGTGGAGGTGAGGATGGTTCACCTGCACCCTCCCAGCCAGCAGGGCTCAGGTGACAGCACTGTGCAGTGACACCTGGGATTCATCCCAGCTTGGCCTCCAGGGGTTGGGTTTTCAGCAGCTGAGGCACACTGAGCCCTGTTGAAGGCCTGGGGTCAGTGTCCATTGACACCAGGGGACAGAGGACAGGCATCTGCCCCAGCCCTGCAGCCTGCTCCAGGCTGTGGACAGCAGAGGGAAAGGGACAGAAGTGCCTGCTGGCAGCATGGATCCACACTTCACCATCTCTGGGTGTTCTGCTTTGTGAAGGCCAGCAGGCAGTCAGTGTGGTTCTTAGAACACACAGATGCTGAGCCAAGAGGCCAGGCTGGGCCAGGCTCTGCCCACTGGTGTCCTGTGCCAGGACAAGGAACAACAGGCACAAACTGGAACCCAGGAGGCTCCACCTCAGCATGAGGAGAAACTTTGGTGTGAGGGTGCTGGAGCCCTGGAGCAGGCTGCCCAGAGAGGTTGTGGAGTCTCCCTCCCTGGACACTTTCAAGCCCCACCTGGATGTGTTCCTGTGTGAGCTGCCCTGGGTGCCCCTGCTCTGGTGGGGGTTGGACTGGGTGATCTGCAGAGGTCCCTTCCAGCCCCTGCCATTCTGTGACTCCGTGGCAGGGAAGTAGTTGTTTTACTCGACCTCAAACCTCTCTCGACACTCAAACCCTCTGTGCAAATCTTTCTACTCTGCCCCCAGCTCCTGGGACCGAGTCCTCTCCAAGCTGGGCAGAGGTGCAGCCTGGGGCCATGTTTATAGGGGGAGGGGCTGCAAATCACAGGGCCCTGTCCCCCTGTGACATTTTCAGTCTACTTGTGAGATGAGCACAGATCACTTTGAAAGGTGCTTTGTGGGGAGCGTCACGAGGGAGCTGATTTGGGAAAGCTGTTCCAGGCTGTTTCCCAACCAGCCCTTCCTTTATCTTCAAAGGGCTGGGCAGGGCTCACATCAGAAGACCCTTCAGAAGGTGACTAAGTGGCAGGAGGCTGATTGCCATGGCAGGGGTGACATTGTGAGCTTCCTTCCTACCCACTGCTGATAACTTGCAGCATCACGTGGCCCCTGTGTGCTGCACCCTGTGTGGTGTGCTGGCCAAGTGTGCCTGGTGCTTGGAGAACAAGGAGAGACTTGGGGCACTCAGCTCCCCAGGGATGGCATCACCCTGCAAAGACCCTGCCTGGGCACTGGGCACCTCCATCCCAAGGGAGCAGAGCTCCTCACCTCCTTCATAGCTTCAGCCTGCTGCTCTATGTCCTGAACACCTCAGAGGTGTCTGGAATTTGCCAGGGGAAAGTCAAAATGAAAGGTGGAAAAAGTGGCTGAAGGAGAAGGTTTGAGGTGTTCATCACCATGAGGTTATGGCTAAGCCAGGCCTAGGACTATTAAGCTGGGGAGGAGTTAGTGCAGGTTTTAGGAGCCAGGCTGGACTCCAGACACAGGAAATGGCAAAGAACAATCTCTGCCTGGGCTCCCTGGGGTGGATCTGGGCAGAGCTGAGCTGTGGGTGAGGGATGCCCAAGGACATGGCAGCTCTGCCTCTCGCTGGGTGGTGTCAGAAATGCACTTGGCCAGCAGCCTGCTCCCTGCTGCAGGTCACCATGGCCCCAGCAGCCAGCTGGCAGCAGAGCCCAGAGCCCTTCTGGGAGGAAAGCTGCTGCCAAGCCATGGAGAGAAGCAGGGCAGGAGGAAGCAGAGATGTCCATCCTCTGGGACTGCGCCACCAGGGCTGTGGCCCCAGCAGAAAGGGTGAAAGAGCTCAGCATAGCCCAGGCTGTGCTGCCACCTTCCACCTCCTCCTCCCTGTGCAGGTGGCCTGGCTCCCAGCCTCCTGTCTGCAGCGTTCTGGGTGTGTGGTGCAGGCAGAGCACTGGAGCTGCTCCCCAAGACC
This sequence comes from Indicator indicator, assembly GCF_027791375.1. Classification (NCBI taxonomy): domain Eukaryota; kingdom Metazoa; phylum Chordata; class Aves; order Piciformes; family Indicatoridae; genus Indicator; species Indicator indicator. The sequence continues at coordinate 955,137 of NC_072045.1, read as the reverse complement.
AGAGATGGGCACTCTGGAACCCAATGGGTGTCTCCTGTGGCCCATGCCAGGGTCTGCTTGGCTGGAAAGGGACTGAAACAAGGCAGGGTGCAAGGTTGGGCGTCCATCCCCAGCTGGCTCCTGTGTGCCCTGAGACCTCACTGAGCTTGTGCAGCTTTCAAGAGGAAGATCAGGGCCACTTCTTGACAGCCCAGCTGTGGGGGCCAAGCACTCTGTTGGGTGCAGAGGGTGTCCTTGTTTCCTGTGTCCTGCTGACTGGACAGGTGGAGCAAGTTAAAACAGGGGAGAACAACAGAGACAGTCCAAGGCCCAGGCTCCAAAGTGCTCACTCAGCAAAGCCCCACCCAGCCAACCCCCCGTCCTGATTTGCAGCTGGACTTCGTGGCTTTGAAGGTCCAACCTAAGTGATTCTGTGATTCCTGTCTGCAAGAAGCCACTTAGTGTTGGGAGCTGCTCTCTGTAACCTGAGCTGAGAGGGCCCAGATCTCCTCTTCCCTCAGAGCCTGCCGGGGACTTAGGGCTCAGGGGGAGCTCTGTCAGCTGAGCCTGACACTGCCTTTGACCTGCTCCTTGCTGTGTGAGTTCAAACCCTGCAGCAGGCTCTGGCTGCAGACACAGCTCCTGGCTGCTGCTGCCCCGAGGCAGGAGCATGCAGCACAGCCCTGCACTGCTGCCACCTGAGTAAAGGAGAAGGAAACCACTGAGGTGTCCCCTGAGGGTCATGTATCTGGTAGGAAGGGAAGCAGAGGAGCTCTTGTAACCCTGGTGCTGGGCTTGCTCTTTGGAGGTGCTTCTGCCCTCTGCCAGCATGGGCTGTGTGCTGCTCACACCTGCAGCCCACCTCTGCTGTGGCGAGTTCATCATGGAAATCCTGGGCCATGAGGCTGCTGTCCAAGGAGCTGCAGCAGGAGTCAGGATGTCAGAGACCAGGGAGCAGAGACAGCAGAAGCTTCGCCTGCTCCCTTGCAAGCAAACCTTGGCTCTCAGACACTGTGTTGCTGGCACCTTCCCTCTGGACTCAGTGAGCTGATCCCTCCTGTGACCTGCCCAGCACCCCTCCAGGAGGTCACCAGGGGCTGGCTGAGGCACAGCCACACATCCACCCCTTGGGCTGGGCTGGACAAACCAAGGGCCGTGGGGCTCTGAGGTCCTGCTTGCACAGACGGGTTGGTGTGGGACCTGCCCCTCCGGGCTGTGTGGCTGTGGCTGCTGGAGGGACTTCTGCACGCAGCCCCCAGCGTGGAAGGGACGGAGAGAGGCAGGAGTGGGCTGGGGATGAGATCTGCTGCTCCTTTCGCACCGCCGGCTCCTGCTGCTGACTCTGGTTGTGAGAAGAGCAGAGCAATTGCAAGCCCCCCGGCAGTGCGCCCCGGGCGTGGGGACAGGAGCTCCCCGGCCCCTGCTCTCCTGCAATCACCGAAGATGTTTGCAGTCTCCTCCTCCCCGCCACTCCCCCAGCCCCTGCTGCCATGCATCCTGAGCATATCACAGCCTTCCTTTGCTCTCGCAGGAGGTGCTGCTCCCAGCTCTCTGCTAACGCTGGACCTTTCTAAGGAGGGATCCCCGCACCCTGCCTTCCAGCCTAAAGAACTACAGAACAAAACTGCTCCGAATAAAGCCCCCCCAAGAGGCAAAGGAGCTGCTGCCCTTCCTGCCTGACCACCGCCACTGGTTCCAGGTGAGTGGTTTTGTCAGGAAGTCTGAATGCATGGATGAGGGCAGTGCCAGCTGCAGGGGCTGGGGCAGGACAGGAGCAGGGCAGGAGATTTCCTTGGGCGTGGGCAGGAGGGAGCAGCAGGGAAGGCTCTCACCCTGCTCTAGGACAGGGACTTCCCAGAGCGGAGTGCTGTGAAGTGGGACTGGGTGCTCCGGGCTGGTGCTCTGGATTGGGTGCTCTGGATTGGGTGCTCCGGGCTGGGTGCTCCGGGCTGGTGCTCTGGATTGGGTGCTCTGGATTGGGTGCTCTGGGCTGGGTGGACAGCCGAAGAGACACAACCTTGCCACAGGACCTTGGCATGAGTGGGCAGCAATGGGGAGAGCAGCAGTGGTCCTCCCAGTGTAGGGCTCAGGCCCCAGGCCAGCTCCCAGCTGGGGCTCACTTAGTCACTGTGGAGTTTGGCTGGGCTGAAGTTCCTGCCTGCAGCAGAATCCTCTCCCCTTAGCTGCTGCTCCCTCACAGAGAGGGGTCCGAGGCTGACCCTGGGCAGATCCCTTCTCATCCTGGGTCTGTTGCTGTGGTAGGAGCTGGCTTCAAGCAGTGAGTGGAAGATGGAGGTGCCCAAGCACTCTGCTGCACAGAGCCCTGCCTGGGCTGCTATAGCAACACAAAGAAGGCTGAGTTCCCTCCACCTGGGCTTGGGAATGGAAATGTTCAGCACAGACACTTTGGATGCTTTGCTCCTGCCTTTCCCAAGGGCAAGCAATGGGCCAGGATCCACCAGCAGCAGGGATGAGGATGCCTCCAGCCAGGAGGTCTGTGCCCCCTCTCTGTCTGGTGCCCAGGACTGGAAACACCAACTGATGCCATGGGGGCTGGATGCACAGACACTGAGCTGCTGGATGGGGGCAGGTGAGGTGGCAGGGGAGATGTCCACTCCTCCTTTGCCACCCTTGCCAAGATGCTCTCTGCCAAGCACCTCTCTGTTAGCTGCTGGTGGAGGGACTTGGAGCTTCCTGCTCTGCAGTGTCGCTGAAGTGAGTGGGACTTGAGGGCAGCTAACTGCAACTGTCAGAGCCCTGAGGGCAAAGCATGGCCCTGCCATGGCAGCCTGGCACATCCCTGCCTCCCCTGGCAGCCTGGCACATGCCTGCCTCACAGGCACTCAGCCTTGCCTCCTTCCAGGCAAGGGAGGGCAATTTGACTGCTGCCCTCTCACCAGGTGACCCAGCACCAGGCACTGTCCACCCTGGAGAGACCATCACAGCTCTCTGGGTGCCCCTTGCCCCTTGGCACCTGCCCAAATTGCAAAGCTCTTCCCAATCCCTCTCCTCGTGCAGGGATTCCTCCCTCTTCCCCTTAGGCTGCTTCCCAGCTGCTACCTGTGGAGCCCTCCCTGCCTGGCAGCCCTGCTGATGCTGGGCACAGCAGCAGAGCTTCCCTGGAGACAGCAGAAGCAGTGGGCTCCAAAGTGTGGATTGGCACCAGCTGTGCTTGGCATTCAGAGCTGCCTTAGCAGAGGGAGCCTGCAGCAGCCCTAGGTGGGGGCACTCCTGGCTCTGACTCTTTTCTAATGTCACCCAGCAGCAAGGTTTGCCTGATGCCAGGCTGTGTGCCCGTGGCAGTGGTGGGGCAGTGCAAAGCTGTGTGCTGTGGCAGTGGTGGGACAGTGCCAGGCTGTGTGTGGCAGTGATGGGACAGTGCCAGGCTGTGTGCCTATGGCAGTGATGGGACGGTGCCAGTCTGTGTGTGGCAGTGATGGGACAGTGCCAGGCTGTGTGCCTATGGTAGTAATGGGACAGTGCCAAGCTGTGTGCCTGTGGCAGTGGTGGGATTGTGCCAGGCTGTGCCTGTGGCAGTGGTGAGATGGTGCCAGGCTGTGTGCCTGTGGCAGTGGTGGGGCAGTGCCAGGCTGTGTGCCCATGGCAGTGGTGGGGCAGTGCAAAGCTGTGTGCCCGTGGCAGTGGTGGGATTGTGCCAGGCTGTGCCTGTGGCAGTGGTGAGATGGTGCCAGGCTGCATGCCTGTGGCAGCGCCAGGCTGTGCCAGGCTGTGCCCGTGGCGGGCTGGTACAGGCTGTACAAACCGCCGCTGCTCCGGGACTGTGCTGCTGCTCCTCCCCCAGTCCCTGGCGGCAGCTAACCCTCCCCGGGGGCATTTCTAATTTGGCTGCCTGCTGCCAGCCCCGGGGGCACTCCGACTAATTGCATTAACCCCTGGCGTGCCCTGGGCAGGTGGTCCGGCAGTGAGGCTCCTTCTGGGCACTTCCAGCTTCTGGCTCTGGCCCAGCTGAGAGCCTGAACCCTCTGGTGAGCAGAGGTCTGCTGGGCAGGGCAGGGTTGGGCACAGAGCAGGACTGTGCAGGGCAGAGGTTTTGCTTTCCTTGAGGCTGGTTCAGTGAGGACTGGCTGGCACCTCCAGGGTGGCAGCACTCTGGAAGCTGTGGCAGGGGGCAGAGGGAGCAGGGCATGGGCTAGGTGCTGATGAGAGAACAAAGTGTGGGGCAAGGGGGCAGAGCAGGTCTGCTCCTGACCCTTCTGCTCACTGTCTGCAATGCCAAATCCTGCCAGTGCCCACACCCCTCCTTGTCCCAGAGGAGCACCTGGCAATGGATCCACCTCTGCCCTGCCTCTGCCCCGCTGAGGCACCCTGGGGGCTCCTGGTCTGCCCAGCAGCCACCAGCAGCCCTTGGCCACTTCCAGCAGGCAGTATTTGCTGCTTTGTCTTCCAGAGAAGGGCAGGAGTGCTGGAAGGTGAGTGGGGACCAGACCATGGTTACACAGGGCACTGCCAGGGCCAGGCTGTGCCAGTGTCAGCCCTGGAAAGCCAGGGGCAGGCTGTGCCAGTGTCAGCCCTGGAAAGCCAGGGGCAGGCTGTGCCAGTGTCAGCTTTGGTCTCAGAGCACAGCAGCAGCAGATGGCGGGATCATAGAATCATAGAATCAACCAGGTTGGAAGAGAGCTCCAAGATCCTCCAGTCCAACCTAGTACCCAGCTCTAAGAAATCAACCAGACCCTGGCACCAAGTGCCTCATCCAGTCTCCTCTTGAACATCTCCAGGGATGATGACTCCACCACCTCCCTGGGCAGCACAATCCAATGGCAAATCTCTCTCTCTCTGTGAAGAGCTTCTTTCTAAGATCAGCCTAGACCTCCCCTGCACAGCTTGAGACTGTGTCCTCTTGTTCTGCTGCTGCTTGCCTGGGAGAAGAGCCCAACCCCCTCCTGGCTACAACCTCCCCTCAGGCAGTTGTAGAGAGCAATGAGGTCTCCCCTGAGCCTCCTCTTCTCCAGGCTGAACACTCCCAGCTCCCTCAGCCTCTCCTCACAGGGCTGTGCTCCAGACCCCTCCCCAGCTTCGTTGCCCTTCTCTGGACACCTTCCAGTCCCTCAACATCTCTCTTGAACTGAGGAGCCCAGAACTGGACACAGCACTCAAGCTGTGGCCTGACCAGTACTGAGCTGAGGGCAGAATAACCTCCCTGCTCCTGCTGGCCACACTGTTCCTGATGCAGACCAGGATGCCATTGGCCTTCTTGGCCACCTGGGCACACTGCTGGCTCCTGTCCAGCTGCTGTCACCCAGCACCCCCAGGTCCCTCTCTGCCTGGCTGCTCTCCAGCCACTCTCACCCCAGCCTGTAGCACTGCCTGGGGTTGTTGTGGCCAACGTGTAGAACCTGGCACTCAGCCTTGTTAAACTCATCCCATTGGCCTCTGCCCACCCAGCCAGCCTGCCCTGGTGTCATCTGCAAACTTACTGATGATGGACTCAATTCCTTCATCCAGATCACCAATAAGGATACTGAACAGGATGGGGCCCAGAGCTGATCCCTGGGGGACACCACCAGTGACTGGCTGCCAGCTGGATGTGGCACCACTCACCACCACTCTCTGGGCACCACTCACCACCCCTCTCTGGGCACCATTCACCACCACTCTCTGGGCACCACTCACCACCACTCTCTGGGCACCATTCACCACCACTCTCTGGGCACCACTCACCACCACTCTCTGGGCACCAATCACCACCACTCTCTGGGCCCTGCCCTCCAGCCAGTTCTTGACCCATTTCAGAGTGAATCTTTCCAAGCCAGGAACTGCCAGCTTTGCCAGGAGCTTCTTGTGGCAGACAGTGTCAAAGGCTGTGCTGAAGTCCAGGTAGACTACATCCATAGCCTGCCCTGCATTCACCAGGCAGTAACCTGAGCATAAAAGCAGATCAGGTTGGTCAGGCAGGACCTGCCCCTCCTGAATCCATGCTGGCTGGGCCTGATCCCCTGACCATCCTGCAGGTTCTGTGTGATTGTACTCAGGATGACCTGTTCCATAACCTTGCCTGGCACCGAGGTCAGGCTGACAGGTCTGGAATTTCCTGGTTCCTCCTTCTGTCCCTTCTTGTGGATGGGATCACCTTGGCCAGCTTCCAGCCATCAGGAACCTCACCTGTGAGCCAGGACTGCTGATAAATGATGGAGAGAGGCTTGGCCAGCTCAGCCTTTCAATATCTGAAGGGGGCCTACAAGAAAGCTGGGGAGGGACTTTTTAGGATATCAGCACCCCAGGATGGATCCCATCTGGTCCCATGGACTTGTGAGGATCCAAGTGGCTCAGCAGGTCCCTGACTGCTTCCTCCTGGATTACAGAGGGACTACACTGGTCCCCAACTCCATCTGCCAGTCCAGGAGGCCAGTTGTCCTGCAGACAGCCTGTCCCACTATTGAAGACTGAGGCAAAGAAGGTGTTAAGTACCTCTGCCTTCTCCTCATCTTTTGTTCCTATATTCCCCTCCCCATCCAGTAAGGAGTGGAGGTTGTCCTTGCCTCTTCTTTTGCCATTAATAGATTTTAGAGATATTTTTTGCTCTCCTTCCCAGCAGGGGCCAGTCTAACTCCTAAATGGGCTTTTCCCTCTCTAATTTTTTTCCTACAAGACCTAGCAACCTCCTTAAACTCTTCCTGGGATACCTTCCCTTTTTCCAAAGGTGATACCCCCTCTTTTTTTCCCTGAATTCCTTCAGCAGCTCCTTGCCCATCCAGGCTGTGTCCCTCATGGGCTCCTCTTTGGGCACATGGGCACAGCCTGTGCCTGCCCCTTCAAGAGTTCTTTCTTGAAGCAGGTGCAGCCCTCCTGGACACCTTGGTTTTTAAGGGCTGCTTCCCCAGGAACTTTCCAAGTTAGTTCCTTGAATAAGCCAAAGTCTGCCCTTTGGCAGTCCAGGGTGGAGGTTTTGGTGCTGCCTCTCCTGGTCTCACTGTAGATTGAAGACTCAATTATCTCATGGTCCCTGGACCCCAGGCAGTCTCCCACCACCACATCTCCCACCAGCCCTTCTCTAGTTGCAGACAGCAAGCTGAGCAGGGCTGCACCCCTGGTGGGCTCACAGCATGGCTGAGGGCAGCTGGCACCTCTGGAGGGCATCCAGTGCAGCCCCTCTCACTCAGAGGCAGCCACAGCTGCTTGCTCAGGGTTGTGTCCAGGCAGCTTTTGAATATCTCCAGGGCTGGAGACCTTCTGTCCTCCCTGCTCCAGGGGTCAGTCTGGATGTTCTAATTCCTGTACTTATGCTCAAGAACTTCTGTACTTCAGTTTGTGTTCTCCACCTCACTTCTGGTCACTGGTAACAAGGAGCAGGGTCTGGCACTGCCTTCTCTGCAGCCTGCCCTCAGGTGTTCACTGACAGCAGCCCCTGAGCCTCCAGGCTGAGCAGTCCCAGCTCTCAGCTTCTCCTCACAGGCTCCACTCAGCACTTTGCAGTCCCTCCCTGGACTCTCTCTCTGTCCATGCCTCTTGCACTAAGCCCAGAACTGGAGCTAGGACTCCAGGAGTGGCCTCAGCAGTGCTGAGCAGAGGGGAAGGGTCACCTCCTGCCCCTTGCTGGCACAAGGGCAGCAGAGCTTTGGAGCCTGGTTCTAGTCCCTGAGCTCAGTGCCATCTCCAGCACCTTTCTGAGTCACTGTAGTGTACAGTGAAGACTTCTTCTGTGGCTGCTGCTTTTCACTGACTCCCAGAGCAGTTCAGCTCCCAGCTCAGCTGTGAGCAGAGAGCTCAGCACCCTGCACAGCTTCTGCTTGGCCCTCACAACAGAGATCTCTCTGCTGGCACAAAACTCAGTTTGGCTTTGTCACCACAAGTGGTCAGAAGGAGCTCTTCCTCTCCTCCCATCATAGATCCATTGCTCCAGAAACCTTCCATACAGGATCCACACCAAAAGGAGTCTGAAAACTCTGCTTGAGCTGGCACTGAGCTCCTGTCTCCAGTGGCTGTTTCCTCACTTTGTGAGGTTTTATTTCAGTTAGACACATCTGAATCCCAGCACCCCAGCAAGATGGGGTTGGAAGGGACCCCTAGAGATCACCCAGTCCAAGCCACCTGCCAAAGCAAGGCACCCGCAGTACCTTGCCCAGGATCACAATGGCCAGGGGAGGCTGGAAGCTCTCCAGAGAAGGAGACTCCACAGCCTCTCTGGGCAGCCTGCTCCTGGCCTCCAGCACCCTCACACCAAAGAAGTTTCTCCTCACATTGAGGTGGAACCTCCTTGGTTCCAGTTTGTGTCCACTGCCTCTTGTCCTACTGCAGGACACCACTGAGCAGAGCCTGGCCCAGCCTGGCCTCTTCTCCTGCCCTGGTGCTGCCACACTTGGGGAGCCACCCTTGGGGGTGCCCATGGCTGGCTCCTCTTTCCCTGCAGCCAGGATTTCATGACCTGCTGCCTTTGAGCCATGCTGATGGGAAGCTGCTGCAAGCTGCTGGTCTGAGCTTCTCTGATGCTGGTTGCTTTAGCAGAGCCAAGGCTAAAAGAGAAGGGGATTCTCCAACAGGCAGCTGGAACTGCCCCAGCTCAGCTGGTTCAAATTTCCTCTTTCCTGGCTCTTTAGAGCTCCTTGAGCACTCCTGCCCTCCTCCCCCCATGATGGAAATCTTCTCCCTGGGTAAGTGAGGAGATAACCACACCAACATCTGCAAAGGGCAGGGTGAGAAAACACCACAGAGCCAGAGTTTTCCTTCCCCATTTCTCACTTTCACCATCTTCTAGCTGCTGTCCCTAAACCAGCCAAAATTCCACTCCTTCTGTGAAGCCTCACTGCCAGGAACTAGGCTTTGGTTTTGCAACACTGGACTTGCTTGCAAAATATCCTCTGCTTCCTGATCCAGCCTTGGAGCCTCCAAAAGTGCTGCCTCAGTGCTTCTGGCAGAGGGGAGCCTGGAGAAGCAGCCACAGACCTTCAGCAGGACAGCAAAGCCATCTTCATCCTCACAAGAGGAAACCTTCATCCTCACAAGAGGGGAACTCCAACCCATCCATCTGCAAGGGTCTGATGCCTTACTGCAGCAGCCTGAGAGCCTCCAGCTGATGCAACAGAGACCTTTTACACAATGTGAGGCCAGCAGTGCAGAGGGAATGTGGTGTGGAGGGGGCTGCTGGATTGCAAAACATGCCGATGGAGAAAGGGAGCAAGTCAGCAGGAGGGTGGGGACAGCAGAGCTGCAAGTTCCTTCTGGGCAGTAAGTTCTGCTCTGAGAGGGCTGCTGAGCACATGGTGGAGCATGGGATCCAATGGCTACCCCTGAGCCTTCCCAGAGCAGAAGAGACAATTTGGGTTGTTTGCACCCAAAAAAAGCCCCAACCCAACCTTCTCCAGAGCATGTGGATGGGAGATCCCTGGAGAAAAGAGGAGGTGAGTCCCTCTGAGGGGGGTTCTGTTCCCACCTCCCCTGTGGGTGCTGTTGCTGTGGTTTGGTCCAGCTCTGGCAGGGTCTGGAGGAGAGGTGACTCTGGGCTTCCACACTCCTGCTCCAGCACAGATCTGACTCCAGCCTGGTGCTGGCCTGTGTGTGCCAGCCTGGGGTGGGTGGTTTGAGCCAGCAGCCACTGATGTCCTTTTGCTAAGGAGACGGAGCTGGGAGCTCTGTGTGGCACAGCCAGGCAGCACTTAGCTGTGCTGGGTGGGAGGCTCTCATCAGCAGAGGACTTGGGAGTAAGAAAGAGAAGAGTTTGAAGCTTTCTGTGGTGGTTCTGCTTTTAGAAGTGAGGGCCTGGGCTGTTGCCTCTTTAGCTGTAGGAGCTGCCCCACATCTCTGCTGACTGGCAGCTGGCCAGAGCTCTCCCATCCCAAAAGGGCTGTGAGGAGCTACAGAGCTGGGAGCCTAAGCTCCTCTCCTGTAAGAACTGGGGAGCAGCCTCTGCTGGGCACTGCTGGGAGGCATTTAGAGACCATCAGGCACAGTCTGTGTGGGGTCCTCTCGAGCCAGTTCAGAGAGAAGGTCTCCAGCCCAGTGGATGAAGGCAAGGTGGTAGATGGAGGTTTTCTGGATTTTAGGAAGGCTTTTGATACTGCCCCTGACAGCATCCTCCTGCAGCAGCTGTCCAGCTGTGAGGAGCTCCTGCTGTGCTGGGTGAAGCCCCAGCTGGAGGGCAGAGCTCTAAGGGCTGCAGTGGATGTGGCTACCCCTGGCTGGGCAGCAGTCACTGCTGCTGCTCCTCAGGGCTCAGCCTGGGGCCAGGGCTGTGCAACAGCTCAGTGCCTGCTCTGGATGCAGCTGACTGCCACATTAGCAGCCTTGCTGACATTGCCCAAGTGGGAGGTGCTGTGGATTCTCTTGAGAGAGAAGAGGCCTTGCAGACAGATTAGACAGACTGGAGCATGACTGATGGCATGAAATGGAACCACTCCAAGTGCTGGGATCTGCACCTGGGAAGAGCACTACCAGGCACAAGTCTGAACTGGGAGACCAGTGGCTGGAAAGCAGCCCTGCAGAATGGGATCTGGAGGTGCTGGGTGGCACCAGGCTCAAAAGGAGCCAGCACTGTGCCCTGGCACCAATCACATCCTGGGGCGCATCAAACACAGCACCAGCAGCTGGTCAGGAGAGGACATTGTGCCACTGGACTCAGGGTTGGTGTGGCCCCACCTGGAGCACTGGGCAGTGCTGGGCCCCAGCATCCAGAAGGATGTGAAGATTCTCAAATGCATCCAGAGGAGGGCAACAGAGCTGGGGACAGGGCTGGGGGTGTCCTGTGAGGAGCCACTGAGCACTCCTCCTTTGTCTCCTTTGGAGTAAAGGAGGCTAAGGGGTGACCTCACTGCCCTCTTCTTCCTGAGGAGGGGAAGTGGAGAGGGAGGTGCTGATTTCCTCTCCTTGGGATCCAGTCATAGGACCCTTGGAAATGGTTCCAAGCTGTGCCAGGGGAGGGTTAGGCTGGACACAAAGAGGAATTCCTTCACTGAGAGGGTGGTCAGAGCCTGGGACAGACCAAGAGGTGATCCATGCCCCAAGCCTGCCAGGGCTTAGGAGGCATTTGGACCATGCCCTTATGAGAAGTTTGAGCTTGGTCAGCCCTGGACTGGTCATGCAGTTGGGCTCCATGGTCTTTGTAGGTCCCTTCCAACCCAAAGGGTCAGGTCTGTTCTCTTCTGTGCCCCCAGACACTGCTGGTGCAGACTGTGACTGCTCACCTGCAGGGCAGCAAGCCCTGGGACTCAGGAGATCCTGCAGGCAAAGGGAGACAAGATGGATCACAAAAGGGATCATTCAGTGAGTCTGGGACAGCAAAGGGGGAGATCTGAGAGGTGTCCTCTTCCTTGGAGGGCCAATGATGCAGCACTTGGTGAGGAAGAGGATGTGAGCTGTGGAGAGTCTTGCCAGATGGTCTTTTTTTTTTTTTTTTCCCAATCCCTGTCTCTTGGAAGCTACAAAATAAACAACACAAATCTCTTCTGGGACACAGGAGGGCACTGAATCCAGAATTCCTTACCCTCCTGTAGAGCTCAGCAGACACAAACTCAAGGAGCAGAAGGAACGGGCAGGTGGCAGCTTCTGCCTTGTGTGGCTGTGAGAAGCAGGAGGAGTAGCAGTGCAGAGGAGGAGGGCAGGCAGCATCTCCAGCCAGCCAGGTCTGTGTTGGCTCCACCAGCAGAGCAGAGCAGAGCAGGGAGGTTGTGATCAGGCTGGAGCCAGCAGACCAAACTCCACAGCATGCTGCTTGCTGCTGCAGAGCTCAGGGCAGCACAGCAGCACTGCAAGGGTCCTGCAGCACGAGCCCAGAACCTTTGTCAGTGACCTTCACACAGCTTAGCCTTGGGGGGGCTTAGAGTGGCTTGGGGGGGCCAGCTCAGAGGTCTCTGCACTGCTCTGGACCTCCTGAGGGCATTGGCATCTCCTAGCAGAATGGAGGCTTGCCCCCATCTGGCTGTTGGGAATGGCCTTGCACTGCTGCATCATGACCCAGTTCCTCCCTGAGGTGATGTCTCCAGCTCATGACAGCTGTAGGTGACAGCTGTAGATGTCATCAGGCTGTGCCCCCAGCTGTGATGCTGGCTGTGGCCAACTCAGGAGCTACTTCAACTTTCAGAGCTACTTGAATGCAGCAGCTCTCACTTGCAACACCCCAGGAAGGTCCATCAGCACCTGCTGAGGAGCTCAGGTGTCCTTGGGGCCCATCTGGTCCTGCATTGTCTTTGGAAACTCCTGGGAACAGGAATCATCCCCAGGCCTTGCCTTGCCAAGGCACAGTGGCAGCAGAGAGGGCAGCCAGGGAGGGATCCTCCTGATGGGAGCTGTGGGATTGCTGCTGCCTTGTGGCACTCCAGAGGGGATTTGTGTCTTTGGCTACTGGGCAGTGGGGGAAGACAGCTCTAGAATAGCTTCCAAAGTAATGCAAGACAGACCACGCCCAGGGCTTTGGATAGAAATGCAGAAGGTTAAATGGAAGAGGCTGTCAGGGACTCCAGACTCCGAGGCTCAGCAGTGCCACAAAAATCTGTAGTCTGGGCTAAACCCAGAGCCCAAGCAGGCCAAAACCTCCACCAAAACACACCAAAGCCCCCAGTACTCCTTTTCTACCCCCACCTGGAGTCAACCAAAAACCACTTCCAAGAAGATTCCAACAGGTCCCTCAGCAAGCATCCTGAGGTCTACCTCCAAGAAGACTCCAACAGGTCCCTCAGCAAGCATCCTGAGGTCTACCTCCAAGAAGACTCCAACAGGTCCCTCAGCAAGAGACACCTCCAGGAACACCACAAGACATCCCTCAACAAACCCTCAGTGCTCTTTTTTTCAGTGCTCTGTTCTTCCCCTGCCCTTAGTACACCCAAACAGGTGAAACTGCACAGGAAAAATTTGTCAGAGCCTTGGAACGCCACAGCCAAGCCTGGACCCATCCTCCCCCCACACCAGCTAAGGCAGCTCACTGCATCCAGGGAGGGGAGAGGGAAGAGGAGAGGAAGGGCTGGCTCTGCTGCCAGCCTCAGTGGAGTAAGGTAACAGAATGTGGGATGCTATAAACAAAACTCCATCCCATCCTGGGTCCTCTCTCCCCTTCCCTGCAGGAAGGTTAGCCAGAGTGTCTCATCCCAGGACAACCTGACTGCCTGAGCAGCCTCCTCATGCTGGTGTTCTGAGGACCATGGGAAGAGCAGTAAAATCCTCACCAGCTAAGGCAGAGTGGCTGCCCCAGGCCTGGCAGCCAGCAGGCACTGGGACACAACTGCCTCTGGAGTTCTCTCTTTGGTTTGATCTTGCTCTTAGTATTTGGGCAGGAAGGAATTTTTGTCACCCCAACGCAGTTCCTGTGCACAAATTGCTCCAAGGAAGAGGAGGCAGCAGAAAGCATTTCTGACACAGCTCCTGGCTGGACAGGCCTCTGCCAGAGCAGCTGTGCCCACACAGCCAGCAGTGCCAGCTGGGGGAGGGGATTCTGCCCCTCTGCTCTGCTCTGTGAGACCTCACCTGCAGCACTGCCTCCAGTTCTGGTGCCCCCAGCACAAGAAGGACCTGGAGCTGCTGGAGAGGCTCCAGAGAAGGCCACAGAGATGATCAGAGACTGCAGCACCTCCCCTATGGGGCCAGGCTGGGAGAGTTGGGGCTGTTCAGCCTGGAGAAGAGAAGGCTGCAGGGAGACCTCAGAGCAACCTTCCAGTACCTGAAGGGGTTCCAGGAGAGCTGGGGAGGGACTTTGGACAAGGGCTGGGAGTGCCAGGATGAGGACAATGGCTTTGAGCTGGGAGAGGGGAGACTGAGAGTGGAGATGAGGAAGAAATTGTTGAGAGTGAGGGTGGGGAGAGACTGGCACAGGTTGCCCAGGGAGGCTGTGGCTGTCCCCTCCCTGGAGGTGTTGAAGGGCAGGCTGGATGAGGCCTTGAGCACCCTGGGCTGGTGGGAGGTGTCCCTGCCCATGGCAGGGGGTTGGAGCTGGATGAGCTTTAAGGTCCCTTCCAACCCAACCCCGTCTGGGACTCTGATTTCTGAAGAGCACAGCAGGTCAGCCCCACCAGTGCTCTTGGACAGGAGATGCTATTTGGAATTCCATCAGTAACACAGCATCCTCAGGCTCCACAGCAGGCAGAGGGATTCTGCTCCCTTCTGGTGCTGCTGGCTGTGTGGGCACAGCTGCTCTGGCAGGGACCTGTCCAGCCAGGAGCTGTGTCAGGACTGCTGTCTGCTGCCTGCTCTTCTCTGGGATGGTTTGTGAACTGGAACTGCTTTTATTGCCAGCTGGCAAAACTTCCTTCCTGGCCAAACTGAAACAACTCCTAAGCAGCAGCCTGGGTGGCTGTGGAGCCCTTCTGGCTGCCCAGGCCACCACAAGACACAGACTCTGCTCAGTGCAGGTTGGGTGCTGCAGAGACTAAATCTTCTCCAGAGACCCCAGAGCAGTGGTGACAGGACCCTGACAGCCCTTTAGAAGCCTTTCTCCAGGGTCTGCTCCTTCCAGAAGGGCAGAGGAGCTCAGCTCTAAAGAAAGTCTGGAGAAGGGGAGACTGAGGGAGACCTCATTGCTCTCTCCAGCTCCCTGAGAGGAGGCTGCAGGGAGGTGGGGGTTGGGCTCTGCTCCCTAGGATCAGCTGATATGAGAGGAAATGGCCTGAAATTGTGCCTAGGTAGGGTTAGGTTGGAGAGGAGGCAAAATTTCTTTGCTGCCAGAGTGATCAGGGATTGGCACAGGCTGCCCAGGGAGGTGGTGGAGTCCCCATCCCTGGAGGTGTTCCAGAACCCTGTGGCCATGGCACTTGGGGCCATGGTTTGGTGGCCATGAGGCGGAGACCTCATTGCCCTCTATAGATCCCTGCATGGAGGTTGGAGTGAGGAGGGAGCAGCCTCTGCTCCTTGCTGGCAAGAGACAGGAGCAGAGGAGATGGTTCCAAGCTGCACCAGGGGAGGCTCAGGCTGGATCTCAGGAGATATTTCTGCACTGGAAGGGTTCTCAGACTTTGGAAGAGGCTGCCCAGGGCAGGGCTGCAGTCACCATCCCTGGGGGTGTTCCAGCAGCTGTGGCCCTGCTGCTTAGGGACCTGGTTTGGTGCTGACCCTGCAGTGCTGGGTCAAGAGTTGGGCTGGATGAGACTGGAGGTCACAGGATCACAGAATATTAGATCTCCTCCAGCCAGATCTGTTCTGTGATTGCATGTGACTGTGTGTGATCCTGTGTGTGATTGTTTGTGATCCTGTTGGGTTGATGGTTGGACTCAATGACCTTGGAGGGCTCTTCCAACCAGACACATCCTGGGATCCTGTGTGATCCTGTTGGGTTGCTGCTTGGACTCAATGCTCTTAGAAGGCTTTTCCAACCCAAACACTTCTCTGGAAGCCTCTCAGGGACCCAGGACAGCTCCCTAAAGTGACGGCTGGGCACTGGGTGCTGGGCCCTGGGTGCTGAGTGCTGGGCACTGAGTGCTGGGCACTAGGTGCTTGGTGCTAGCTGCTGGACACTAGGTGCTGGGTGCTGGTCGCTGGGTGCTGGTCACTGGTCGCTGGGTGCTGGGTGTTGGGTGCTGGGTGTTGGGTGCTGGGCGCTAGCTGCTGGGTGCCGCTGCTGGGTGCTGGGTGCCACTGCTAGGTTCTAGCTGCTGGGTGCTGGATGCTGCGCATTGGGTGCTGGGTGTTGGGTGCTGAGTGCTAGCTGCTGGGTGCTGGGTGCCACTGCTGGGTGCTAGCTGCTGGGTGCTCGGTGCTGGGTGCTGGGTGCCGCTGCTGGGTTCTAGCTGCTGGGTGCTGGGCGCTGGGTGCTGGGCATTGGGTGCTGGGTGTTGAGTGCTGGGTGCTAGATGCTGGGTGCTAGGTGCCACTGATGGGTACTAGCTGCTGGGTGCTGGGTGCTGGGTGCTAGGTGCTGGGTGCTGCTGTTGGGTTCTAGCTGCTGGGTGCTGGGCACTGGATACTGGGTGTTGGGTGCTGGGTGCCGGGTGCCGCTGTTGGGTTCTAGCTGCTGGGTGCTAGGCACTGGGTGCTGGGTGCCGCTGTTGGGTTCTAGCTGCTGGGTGCTGGGCACTGGGTGCTGGGTGCCACTGTTGGGTTCTGGGTGCTGGGCACTGGGTGCTGGGTGCCGGGTGCCGCTGTTGGGTTCTAGCTGCTGGGTGCTGGGCACTGGGTGCTGGGTGCCACTGTTGGGTTCTAGCTGCTGGGTGCTGGGTGCCACTGTTGGGTTCTAGCTGCTGGGTGCTGGGCACTGGGTGCTGGGTGCTGGGTGCCGGGTGCCGCTGTTGGGTTCTAGCTGCTGGGTGCTGCGCACTGGGTGCTGGGTGCCGCTGCTGGGTGCTAGCTGCTAGGTGCTGGGTGCTGGGTGCCACTGCTGGGTGCTGGGTGCTGGGTGCCGGGTGCCAGCTGCTAGGCACTGGGTGCTGGGTGCTGCTGCTGGGTGCTAGCTGCTAGGCGCTGAGTGCCAGCTGCTAGGCGCTGAGTGCCAGCTGCTAGGCACTGGGTGCTGGGTGCTGCTGCTGGGTGCCAGCTGCTAGCTGCTGGGTGCTGGGTGCCACTGCTGACGCTGTCCCTGCTGTGCCTTCCCTGCCCAGCGCAGGCCGAGCGGAGCTGCGGGGAGCGAGCGGTGGCAGTGCCGAGCATGGGCGAGCAGAGCCATGCCAACAGCCTCTTCCTCAACGAGGAGGCTGCCAAGCGGCTGGGTGCCGAGGGCAGGCTGCAGCGCCTGCGCCAGGCCCTGCAGAAGCGTGCGGCCCGTGCCAAGAAGAGGATGCACAGCATCACCGCCGCCAGCACCAGGACCTTCCTGCGCCGCAACGCATTTGTCCTCCTCACCATCGTGGCCGTCCTGCTGGGTATGAGGCTGGGCATGGCGCTGGGGACAGGGCAGGGTATGGGGCTGGGTATGGCACTGGGTATGGTGCTGGGTGTGGTGCTGGGTGTGGCACTGGGTACAGGGTGGGGTACGGGGCTGGGTACTGGGCTGGGTGTGGCACTGGGTACAGGGTGGGGTACGGGGCTGGGTATGGCACTGGGTATGGTGCTGGGTGTGGCACTGGGTACAGGGTGGGGTACGGGGCTGGGTATGGCACTGGGTATGGTGCTGGGTGTGGCACTGGGTACAGGGTGGGGTACGGGGCTGGGTATGGCACTGGGTGTGGTGCTGGGTGTGGCACTGGGTGTGGCACTGGGTACAGGGTGGGGTACGGGGCTGGGTACTGGACTGGGTATGGCACTGGGTATGGCGCTGGGTACAGGGCAAGGGTACTGGGCTGGGTATGGTGCTGGGTGTGGCACTGGGTACAGGGCGGGGTACAGGGCTGGGTATGGCACTGGGTGTGCACTGGGTATGGTGCTGGGCATGGCACTGGGTACCGGGCTGGGGGCAACCAAGGGCACATCACCGACCTGGGGATAGCAGCAGAGGAATTGTGCCAGGGGAAGGTTGGGTTGGAGACTGAGTCCTTGGAGGTGTTTAAGAAGGGACTGGATGAGGCACAACGCCAGGGTCTGGTTGATTAGTTAGGGTTGGACCTGTTGACCTTGGAGGTCTCTTCCAACCTGGTTGATTCTGTGATTTAGGGGAGACCTCATTGCTCTCTAGAGCTGCCTGAAAAGAGGCTGGAGTGAGGCTGGGGTTGGTGTCTTCTCCCAAGTAACTAAGGACAGGACAAGAGGAAATGGCCTGAAATTGTGCCAGGGGAGGTTAGGCTGGAGAGGAAGAAAAATTTCTTTAATGCCAGAGTGGTCAGGGATTGGCACAGGCTGCCCAGGGAGATGGTGGAATCCCCATCCCTGGAGGTGTTCCAGAACCCTGTGGCCATGGCACCTGGGGCCATGGTTTGTTGGGTTGGTGTTGGACTGGATGAGCTGGGAGAGCTTTTCCAACCCAGACCATTCTGTGATTCTCTGATCACTGGGCACCATTTCAGATGTGGGGGGGGGGGGATTTTATTTATTCTACAAAGATTTGATTTTATCACCACAGTTTGGCTGGGGAGGTGAAGCTTAATGAGCTGTCAGCTCCAGGTCACACATCCACAAACTGAAGACAGCTCAAAGTCACAAACTCCACACCAGGAGCACCTTTATGTGCAGGAACAGACCTTGCAGAGGGGTCTGTGACAGAGGGGTCTGTGACAGAGGCCTTGGTGATTCTTTCTGGGTGCAGCTTAGGAAGAGTCTACAACAGGAGGGGTTTGGTGATCCAGCTCCACCAATCCTCACAGGAGGTCATCCAGCTTAGTTCAAAGGCTGCTGCTGAGTGCAGGCACAAGGGCTCTGCAGATCCATCCACAGCTTTAGCCTGGCAGGACCAGGATGAGGAACTGATGCAGGGGGCTGTGATGTGATGCAAACTAACCCAGCTTGTCCCTGGCTTTTGATCCAGGCTGTAGGCTCTGACTCCCTGGCTGAGCTCAGCTCCACCAGGTGAGTGCACAAAGGCTCTGAACCCTGCAGCCACCCTTAGGTTAGGTTGGGAGGTCAAAGCTCTGGTCCCAGCACCTTTGTGCTTGCTGGGAAGAGGCCACAGAGGGAGAGCAGGGAGAGCACCAAGGACACTGTGCATGGAAATACGTCAGAGGAGAGAGAGCCTACAGGGGAAACTGCATCATAGCCTTGGGAAAGAGAAAGCATTTGCTGCTTTGGGGAGAGGAGGGGCTGAAGGGAGCTGAGGAAGAGACAAACCACACTGAGGGAGTGAGATGAGTGATCCAGAGCCTGCCCCATTTGCATCCTCCTCCCTTGCTGCTCTGCAGGGATCATCCTGGCGTTCTCCCTGCGGCCCTACCAGCTGACCTACCGCCAGATCAAATACTTCTCCTTCCCGGGGGAGCTGCTGATGAGGATGCTCCAGATGTTGGTTCTGCCTCTCATTGTCTCCAGCTTGATTACAGGTGAGAGCTGCTTCCTGCTGCTCTTGGCCAAGCCAACTACTGGCAAGAACAGATAGTAGCTGTTTCAGGATACCCCCTTGTGCCCCATGGAGTGGCTTGGATTAGCTCAGCTAAGAGTCAGTGGGGTTGGCACTCACAGCCCTGCTGCCTCAGCAGAGGGGCAGGGGGCAGAGGGCAGAAGGCCTGGTGCCTTCCCAGACCACTGTGTGGTGTTTCCAATGCCCAGCTCTTGAGCACTGACAACAGATTTATCCTACATAACCTTAAATGCCTGCAAGTTTGCTGCCCAAGTCAGCTTCTGGTGTCCTCTGGCCTAGAGAAGGTTAATTCATGTCAGCCCAGAAGAGCTGGAGCTGATCACCAGCTGCAGAGCTTGCTTCATCCAGCTGCTCAGGGAGGACACCAACCAGGCAAGGTTTCAGACTAAGGAAGGGACTGCAAGGCACTCCACCTGCTGAAACCTCCTACCAGCAGGGACTTAAAGACTCAGTGTCCTGGGAGGGATTACTTCCCTTCTGAGAGCTTTGGTAGGAAGTTGTTTTGTTCCTCAGTGCATCCTAAGCCCCCCCAAGAGCTATGCTTCCTTGGTACCACAAGCCACATTCCCCCATAGCAACACCACTCTGGAGCTCCAAAGTCTGCCCCTTGCATGCTGGCCTTGCTAGAGACCCCAACTCCCCAGCCAGCTCCTGCATGTGCCCTGCACACTTTGGGCTTCCCCTTTCCCTTTCAGCTGACCTTCTCCCCCTGTCTCTCTGTGTGACTGCCCAGGAATGGCCTCACTGGATGGCAGAGCCTCAGGGAAGATGGGGATGAGGGCTGTCATCTACTATACAGTGACCACAATCATAGCAGTCTTCATTGGCATCCTCATGGTGATCATCATCCACCCAGGGAAAGGGTCTAAGGACAACCTTCACCGAGAGGGCAGAATTGAGCAGGTGCAGACCACAGATGCCTTCATGGACTTGGTGAGGTAGGTGAACAAGGTGGGCTCAGGCTGAGACCACTGAGATCAAGTTCCTCCATGGAACGACCTTTTGGAGTGTCACAGCCCTAGGCAGGCTCTCAGGGGAGGAGGTTTATGGTGAGCCTTGCCCAAGCTGCCACTTCTAGCCCAACCTAGTGTCTTGATTGGGAAGAAATTAATATATAAGAAATATATATAAAAATATAGTTACCTTTGCTTTCCCCAAAACCTGCCCCCAAATGATGTACAAAACTGGTTATATTTTATTTGCAGGTTCTGTTTGGTCAGGAATTCTACAAGGATGCTTATGGACAACTTTAGTTCAATGTAGAGAATTCAGAAAATGGAAAAGGCTAAGCCACAAAATAGCTTTACCCCACTTATAAAATCCGAGGCAAGCCAAGAGCCTAGGGCAAAGCCGAGGGTGCTGGATTTGACTCACCAGGGTGGAGTAGGCATTTGGAGACGGTCCCTGGGATCTCCTTGGCGGCAGTTTCCAGGACTGCAAGTTTATAATCCCATTTGTGGATCCCGTGGCATAAATCCAAAGGAAAAGGGACCTGCCACAGACACGGCTCCCACGAAGCAAATCCTGTGGGGCAGCGCAAGAGCAGCCACACTGCCGACGTGTGGCAGCCAGCAGCCGCAGGTTACGGCAGGCAGGGTCGCTCCAGCAGGAGGTAGGGAGCAGGGACGCAGGGGACGCAGGTCCGGGGAGCAGCCAGGTCCCGGGAGCAGCCAGGTCCCGGGGAGCAGCCAGGTCCCGGGAGCTGCCAGGTCCCGGGGAGCAGCCAGGTCCCGGGGAGCAACCAGGTTTGGGGAGCAGCCAGGTCCCGGGCAGCAGCCAGGTCCGGGGAGCAGCCAGGCCCTGCAGAGCAGCCAGGTCCCGGGGAGCAGCCAGGTCCGAGGAGCAGCTAGGTCCAGGTGCTGCAGGCAAATCTCTCCAGTTTCACCGCGAATCCAGCGAATCCCCAAACGAGTCCAAAACCAGTCCCAGACCACTTTGTGGTCACTCCATTTAAGATCTTCCCAGGACAATGTGTCAGTGCCAGGATCTCCTGGGTGTGAAGATCGCAGCCAGTCACAATCCCAGCTCCCAGCGCAGGCTTCCCCACGAGTGGATCCCCTGCGGGACTTCAGCTCCTGGCGGCAGGAAAAGGCCTTTTTCACCTTTCCCCGCTCAGGCCCGCAGGGGCAGGGGAAAGGAATCTCACGCCTTTGTCTTCCCCCATTCAAAGCTCCCCAGATGGAGGTGGGGGAAGGAGGGTTTGGAGCACCCTACAGCACCTAGCTCACTGCCTTGGCCACTCGGAGGCTGAGCACTTGCCCTGCAGCTCTGCCGGAGCTCTCCTCTGTGAGAGGTTTTAATGCAAGAAGCCAAACAAGAAAGGAAAACTATCCATGAGTGCAGACCCTTCAGAAACTCACCCTGTGAAGGCTGCTCCAAATATCCATCCCCACTGACCCAGGGGAATTGAGGAAGTGGATCCTGAGACATCGCCTCCCTCTTCCTTGCTGTGAGCTGGCAGAGCAGGTTGCCAGGCTGCACCAGCTCAGGTGGTTTGAAGCCATCTTTCTGAGGTACAAGATCACAGAGAGCTCAAGGGGCAGCTGCAGAGGTGAGGCTGAGAGCAAGGCAGGGTATGAAACATTGCAGTGTGGCACCACTTTGAGGTTCAGTTGGGTCTGGGGATGCTTGGACAGTGCTCTGTGTGCATAATCTTTTCCCACACACCTGGAATACAACCTTCTGGAGGCTGAAAAGGTGCAGGAGGCTGCCTGGCTCAACTCAGAATTGCCATCTTCTGTCAGGCAGGCAGAAAGGGCTCCCCCAGGCTGAGCTGGGAGCTCAGGCACTGCTCCAGCACAGAGCAGCTGGCCAGGCAGCCCAGGGGCTCTTGCTTGCCAAACAGGACAACAACTCTTTCCTTGTTTTATCTACTGCAGGAATATGTTCCCACCCAACCTGGTAGAAGCCTGCTTCAAACAGGTATGGCATCCCCCCTAGCCTGTCACCTCCCTTTGCACCCTGTGCCCTAGGCATGGTCCAGTTCCCATGAGGGGTGCAGCAGCAACTGCTTTCCATGGTCTTCACCCCTCCCAGGTCTGACTGCTGCAGGAGGCACTGCAGTCATCAGCCTTTATAGCAGCATCCCCCATGCAAGCTTTCCAAGCTGGCTGCAGATGAGGCCTTCAACCTCCAGCCCATCCCACAGGCAGGAAGAGTTTGTATGAGCCCAGGTGGCAGGCTTGGGCTGGCAGGGGCAGGGCAGCAGATGCTCCATGGGTTTGTCTGTTGGGTAGTGCCAGTGCCCTGGGAAGCAGCACTAAGGGCCATCAGAAGAGCCAGCAAATCCCAGTCCTAGGGATGTGAGGTGCTCCAATGGCCTCATGACCTGCAGGTCTGTGGACTTTTGGATGACAGCACCAAGCTGGGGGAGCCTGAGAAGAAGCAGGGCAAGCCCCCCACGCAGGGGGATTTGTCCCTTGTGCAGTGCCAGCACCCTCAGAAGCAGCACAAAGGGCTGCCAGGAGGCCAGGACCTTGAAGTGCTCTCTTTAGGAGGGGATGCCAAGGCCCAGCATGTGCTGAGCCCCTGAGGAGCCCCAGGGGTGCAGCTGACCAACCTCTGTCGTTCCAGTACAAGACGCAGTACAGCACCAGGGTGTTCAGCAGGACCGTCCTGCGCAGCGGCAATGTCACAGCAGCTGTGACAAGCACGCAGGTCCCGGCGCCAGAGAACTTCACCGGCGTCCTGGAGAACGTCACTCAGGCCCTGGAGACCCTCTCCGAGGTGCTGACCTTTGAAGAAGTGATTCCCATCCCGGGCTCTGCCAGTGGGGTGAACGCGCTGGGGCTGGTAGTGTTCTCCATGTGCTTCGGCTTGGTGATCGGCAGCATGAAGCAGAAGGGACGGCCCCTGCGGGAGTTCTTTAACTGCCTCAACGAAGCCATCATGAGGCTGGTGGCCATTATCATCTGGTGAGGAGCACGGCCGGTTGGAGCAGCAGGTCTGCAGGTGCAGTTTGCGCTGGCCTGAGGAGCAGTGGGGGCAGCTCTGAGGGTGCCAGGCACAGGGCAAGCAGCCAGGCACAGCGCTCCTGCGTCTCCAGCAGGCTGGAGGGAAAAGGCTGGAGGGGATGGCTCTGCACATTTCATTTCCTGTGTTTTGTTTCTGCCTCAGAAATGTCAGGGACACCAGGACTTGCTCTCCTTGAGGCTGCTGGGACATCCTTGGAAGACCAGAGAGCTGGAGTGGAAGATCTCTTAGCCTTACCAGCAGGGGTAGGGTGTGAGGCTTTCCCACCCAAAGCTTTCCTTCCAGCTGTGTTCCAAGAGTCTGACTTAGCCAGGAGTCACAATGACCTGGTGCCACCTTCCTGCCACACAGGGTGGTGGCACCTGAACACCTCAGCTCTGAGAGCTGAGCTGGGTTCACAAGGTCAGCTCCAAGGAGATGCCAACTCCTCAGCAGCTTGTGGCTTTCTGTGCAAGGCCACCTGTGTTCCATGGTCCAGCTAAGCAAAGGCATTGCTCAGATTGAGTCTTCTTTAGAAGGCAGCATTTTACTATAGAATCATAGAATCAGGCAGGGTTGGAAGGGGCCACAAGGATCATCCAGTTCCAACCCCCCTGCCATGGGCAGGGACACCTCACACTAGATCAGGCTGGCCAGAGCCTCATCCAGCCTGGCCTTAAACACCTCCAGGGATAGGGCCTCAACTACCTCCCTGAGCAACCCGTTCCAGGCTCTCACCACTCTCATGGTGAAGAACTTCCTCCTCATGTCCAGCCTGAATCTCCCCACTTCCAGTTTTTCTCTATTTCCCGCAGTCCTATCCCTCCCTGACAGCCTAAAAAGTCCCTCCCCAGCTTTCCTGTAGCTCCCTTCAGACACTGGAAGGCCACAAGAAGGTCTCCTGGGAGCCTTCTCCTTTCCAGACTGCACAACCCCAACTCTCTCAGTCTGTCCTCATAGCAGAGCAGCTCCAGCCCTCTGCTCATCCTCATGGCCCTTCTCTGGACACCTTCCAGCCCCTCCAGATCCTTCCTGGAACAGAGGCTCCAGAACTGGACACAGAGCTCCAGGTGTGGTCTCAGCAGAGTGGAGCAGAGGGGCAGAATCCCCTCCCTGGCCCTGCTGGCCACACTTCTCTTGCTGCAGCCCAGGCTCTGCTTGGCTCTCTGGGCTGCAAGTGCTCACTGCTGGCTCCTGTTGAGCTTCTCATCCCCCAGCACCCCCAAGTCCCTCTCCTCAGGGCTGCTCTCCAGCCAGTCCCTGCCCAGCCTGTATTGGTGCTTGGGATTGCCTCGACCCAGATATCTTAAGCTCTTCCCCCATCCAGGGCTCAAGGTCCAACTAGCAGTTTGTGGTAGGTACCATGAGACAGGAGAGACGTGGGGCTGGCAGAAGATGTGAGGGTGTCTGCCAGGGAAGGGCTCTGTGACCCTCTGCCAGTTTAGATCACTCCAGCTTCCTCTCCCTGATGCAGTCAGCAGCACCCAGAGCCCAGGGGCAGCCTTACACAGAAAGACACAAAGGGAAGAACAGCCCTGAGCTCATAGCAGAGCACTGGGGAGCCCCAGTCCCTCTGGCATCTTTTCCTCCATGGATGGGCCAGAACTTGGGGCCTTGCTTTCCTAAGGAGAGATCAGAGCTGCCTGAGGGCACAAAAGGGAGACCTGAGTGCAGTGCATCAAGCAGGGACAATTCCAAGGTGCCTTCAGCACCTCCTTCAGCCCCCCTTGCAGTGACCAAAGGCAGGGTGCTGGTGTGCAGCACAGGGGTTACAGCCAGGGAGCTGCTGTGCAGTGTCTGGAGGGACCTCCTGACTTACCAAACCCTGCCACAGGCAGGACTGTCAGCTGAAGCCCAGTGCTCCTTCCTGAGCCCACAGGCTGCTGAGCATCTGTCAGGAGCTTGTTTTGCCTGGAGAGATGTAGTCATTGCAGCCAAGGTCACTGCTGCAGTCATTGTCACTGCTGCAGCCATGGTTACTGCTGCAGCCAAGGTCGCTGCTGCAGCCCAAGGTTATTGCTGCTGCTAGGGTCACTGCTGCAGCCAGGGTCACTGCTGCAGCCATGGTCAATGCTGCAGCCAAGGTCGCTGCTGCAGCCCAAGGTTGTTGTTGCAGCCAGGGTCACTGCTGCAGCCATGGTCACTGCTGCAGCCAAGGTCGCTGCTGCAGCCAAGGTCACTGCTGCAGCCCAAGATTATTGCTGCAGCCATGGTCACTGCTGCAGCCAGGGTCACTGCTGCAGCCAAGGCACTGCTGCAGCCAAGGCCACTGCTGCAGCCATGGTCACTGCTGCAGCCAAGGATGTCTAAGAGGAGAGTCAGAGGAAATGAAATATTTGTGAAATCCTCTCCTGAAACTTTTCCAGACCTCCCAGGCTAAGTTGGAGTTTGGCATGTGGAGCTCTGAGCCTTGTGCATGAACTGCATGTGAGCAAGAGTCATAGAATCACAGAGCTGTTTGGCTTGGGAAAGCCTTCTGAGGTCATCCAGTCCAACCAGCACCCCAGCACCTCCATGGCCACCAAACCATGGCCCCAGGTGCCATGGCCACACGGTCCTGGAACACCTCCAGCCTACTCTTTCCTCATCTCCAACTAAACCCTCCCCTGGCACAACTTCAGGCCATTGCCTCTCCTTCCATCTCCTGATCCTAGCTGATAGAACAAGAGGAAATGGCCTGAAGTGAGCTGCAGAGGCCCAGCCCTGAGTGGTGTGGCCATGGGGCTGGGATTTCCTCTGCTTCAGTTGTTTTCCATGCTTAGTTTAATGCCCACAGTTCCCCAGGTCTATGTTATGGCTTCCTCCCTGTGGAGCCTCAGTGCTGCTTATCACATCTGTGGTTGTGGAGGGGGCACAAAGCCCTAAGGAGGGGGAGGGGCAGCAGTGGGGTCTCACACAAGCCATGGCTGCTTTCTGAGGTGTTCGTGAGCCCAGTCCTTGCTACCCCAGCTATGGATCCCTGGATGTTCCTGTTCCCTACATGGGAATGTCCCAGGATTGCAAGGCTGATATCCCAAGGGACACTGCTGCCTTTATTCCCCAATTCCCTGGCCCTCCTCTACTTCCCTGTGCCTCCCAGCACAGGGGAAAAAAATACTTTCAGTCCCTCTGTTAGGGAAGGAAGAGACCCTGAGGACTCCTCTCCATCACCTCCCCCATCAGCTCTACAGGGAGTGGTGTGGAACTATGCAGGGAACCCTGGAGGAGGGAAGCTCCAGCAGTGCCCATGCTGTGCACACAGCTCTGTGATCACAGAGACACAGAAACGTCCAGGTTGGAGAAGTCCAACCACTGACCCTACTCCACAAGGGTCACCCCTAAACCACAGCCCCAAGCACCACATCCAAACCACCTTTGAACTCATCCAGGGTTGGGGACTCCACCACCTCCTTCCTGGGCAGCACATTCCAGTCCCTGACCACTCTTGCTGGGAAAAAATTCTTCCTAATGTCCAGCCTAGACCTTGGGGTCCCTTGCAGTGCCACAGGAGCTGATGTCTGAGCGAGTCCCATCTCTCCCCAGCTCTCCAGAGGGAAAACCACAAGAGTCTCCCCCAGGCTCAGGCTCAGCGAGCGCTGGTGGTGTGCTGGCTGCCTGGGGGCCGGCCGGGACAGGCTGCAGCAGAGCCGGAGGGAAGCTGTGGGTGGCCACTGCTGAGCGCTGCCCTCCTGTGTGTGCCACAGGTATGCTCCGGTGGGGATCATGTTCCTGATCGCTGGCAAAATCCTGGAGATGGACGACCTGGCAGTGATGGGAGGCCAGCTGGGGATGTACACCCTGACGGTGATCGTGGGGCTGCTCATCCACGCCCTCTGCGTCCTGCCCCTGCTCTACTTCATCGTCACCCACCGGAACCCCTGGCTCTTCATCGCCGGCCTGCTGCAGGCACTCATCACCGCCCTGGGCACCTCCTCCAGGTACCAAGGCTGCCCGGGAGCAGCGTTAGGGCTGGCATGGCTGCTCTGGGGTGGTGTGGGTGCTCTGGGGCTGGCATGGGCACTCTGGGGCTGGCATGGGTGCTCTGGGGTGGTGTGGGTGCTCTGGGGCTGGCCTGAGCACTCTAGGGCAGGTGTCAGCACTCTGGGGTTGACATGGGCACTCTGGGGCTGCTGTGGGTGCTCTGGGGCTGCTGTGGGTGCTCTGGGGCTGGCATGGGTGCTCTGGGGCTGGCATGGGTGCTCTGGGGATGCTGTGGGTGCTCTGGGGCTGCTGTGGGTGCTCTGGGGATGGTGTGGGTGCTCTAGGGCTGGCATGGGCACTCTGGGGCTGCTGTGGGTGTTCTGGGGCTGCTGTGGGTGCTCTGGGGACGGTGTGGTGCTGTGGGGCTGCTGTGGGGCTGCTGTGGGTGCTCTGGGGCTGGCATGGGTGTTCTGGGGCTGCTGTGGGTGCTCTAGGGCTGGCATGGGCACTCTGGGGCTGCTGTGGGTGCTCTGGGGACGGTGTGGTGCTGTGGGGCTGCTGTGGGGCTGCTGTGGGTGCTCTGGGGCTGGCATGGGTGTTCTGGGGCTGCTGTGGGTGCTCTAGGGTTGGCATGGGTGCTCTGGGGCTCAGCACCCCCCTGCCCTCAGTGCAGCACTGGGGGCTCTGCACTCCTAGCATCAGCAGGTTCTAGCCAGGCTCATCTGGGAGTGGGAAGGTTCTCAGTGCCCTGCTCAGGAGCCCTACCCGTGGGGCCAGCTCTAAGCATCCTGGCCCACACCCCTCATGGTGGTGACTCTGCTTGCAGCACTGAGTGCTGAGCTCAGGACAGATCCCCAGTGCATTACTGCAGAAGGACTCACCTCTCACAGCCCTACCCACATGGCTGCACCTTTCTCCTCCCCAGGCAGCTGCACTAAGCTCACCAGGGGCCTGGGCACAGACAAGCAGACCTCAGTGCCCCATGGCTCACACAGCCCCAGCAAGGGAGAGTTTCACCACCTGCTGTGTCTCTCACTCATGCAGTTCCTGGCCAGCAGCTGCCAGGCTCTCCCTCATGCTCTCCACACTGAAGTACACAACACTCATCCTGCTCACCTCCTTCAGAACAGCTCTCTGCTGTCTCTCCAACCATCCCCACACATAGCTCACTCTTGTCTCATGCACCCAGGGCTGTGAGAAAGGGTTCCAGTGTTTTAAATAGCTGGGAAAGGAGTTTTGGTCTTGAGGCTCTGTCCTGTGCCCTGATTTCCTCAGCATCACCTTCCTTTGGTGTTAAACCAACATCATCCCCCTCAGGGTTGCCCAGCCCCTGCCCCAGCCCCCTCAGCAAAGCCTGATGCACATACCTGAGGAAGCCTTGCTTAGACTGTTCTTTCTCCTAGCAGCTTCTGGCCCCTGGCTGCCATGGCAGGGTGAAAAAGCAGGTGGGTAAGGTCCTCAAGCAGGCAGAGGCTTAGTCCCTCTCCCAAGGCTGGCACATCCCCAGGCCCTGCTCTTTCAATGCCTTCCAGCTCGGCCACGCTGCCCATCACCTTCAGGTGCCTGGAGGAGAACAATGGTGTGGACAGAAGGATCACCAGGTTCGTGCTGCCCGTGGGAGCCACCATCAACATGGATGGCACTGCCCTGTACGAGGCCCTGGCTGCCATCTTCATTGCACAGGTCAACAACTACGAGCTCGACTTCGGGCAGATCATCACAATCAGGTGACCCTCCAAAGACTCTGGGGGTAGGGCAGGGCCTCACCTTTCTTGGCTTACCTGAGCTGTGGTCAGGGTCCTCTTTTGCTCAGAAGATGAAGAGCAAAAAGCATGGAAAGGGAGGGGGTGCTGCCACTGCAGGTGTGGGAGCAGCGGGGGGCTTCGAGGCTCCCCTTGAGCCCTTCTGGCATTTCCTGGTCCTGCCCATCCTTAGCTGGAGCTGCAGTGTGCCCCAGCGCTGTGCTCCTGCACTGTCCTGGGGGGAGCCTGCCTGCTGTGCTGGTGTCCCACATGTCACTGTCCTGCACAGTGGCCAGGGCAGAAAGGCTGCCAAGGGGTTCTGTAGGCGAAGAAGGACCTAGAGGTGCTGGAAGGTGTCCAGAGAAGGGCCACAAGGATGAGCAGAGGGCTGGAGCTGCTCTGCTATGAGGACAGACTGAGAGAGTTGGGGTTGTTCAGTCTGGAGAAGAGAAGACTCCCAGGAGACCTTATGGCCTTCCAGTGTCTGAAGGAGGCTGCAAGAAAGCTGGGGAGGGACTTTTTAGGCTGTCAGGGAGTGATAGGACTGCAGGAAATAGAGCAAAACTGGAAGTGGGGAGATTCAGGCTGGACATGAGGAGGAAGTTCTTCCCCATGAGAGTGGTGAGAGCCTGGAATGGGTTGCCCAGGGAGGCGGTGGGAGCCTCATCCTTGGAGGTGTTTAAGGCCAGGCTGGATGAGGCTCTGGCCAGCCTGATCTAGTGTGAGGTGTCCCTGCCCATGGCAGGGGGGTTGGAACTGGACGAGCCTTGAGGTCCCTTCCAACCCTGCCTGATTCTGTGATTCTATGGTTCTGATTCTATGAGTCTGAGCTGCTTCCTGACCTTTTAGCAAACTCCACCACTTCTTTTGTTGCCTTCCTGAAGGCTCTACCTTGCTGAAGGCTCTACCTTCCTGAAGGCTGTACCTTCCTGAAGGCTCTACCTTGCTGAAGGCTCTACCTTCCTGAAGGCTGTACCTTCCTGAAGGCTCTGCCTTGCTGAAGGCTCTGCCTTTCTGTCCCCTGCAGCATCACAGCCACGGCCGCCAGCATCGGAGCCGCAGGCATTCCCCAGGCAGGACTGGTGACCATGGTGATAGTGCTGACATCTGTGGGGCTGCCTACTGAGGACATCACACTCATCATTGCTGTGGACTGGTTCCTGTAAGTTCTGCTGTGCTCTTTCCCTGCCAGCCCTTGGGGACTTTGTGCTCCCAGTGTCTCTGCTAAGAACACCCTCAGGAACCTGGGTCAGGAGGCTGTGGCCATGAGGCCCTTGCACTGCAGCCCTCTCTGCCCATGCTGGAGGCTTCACCACGTACCTCAGTGACCAAGGCCTCAGAGCTAACTTGCAGGTCAGCCTGGACACCAAGCAGAACATCCTGAGGTTGTTTTATCTTAAAAGGTTCCCAGAAACTATCCCCAGACTGGTAGGAGGAGCTGTGCCAATGCACAGTGGTGATGGTTCTGCACTGCTGGAACATGGGACAGGCAGGGCAAAGCTGAGGAGTGTTGAGATTTGAGATGGGGGCAGCTGGGCAGCTGTGTTGGTCCATTTCAGCTTTCTGTCCCTTTTAACCCTTGGCAGAAGTGATCTCCCAGTAGTGTTCTTAGGAACCAGACTGCAGAACACATCTGTGCACAGCCCTCACACCCTCAGGCTTCCCAACCACATGAAATCCCAACTCAGGGATCCACTCTCAGTGTTCCTCTCTACCTTGTGTTGCTGGTTTGTAGCCAAAGCAGCCAAAGTCTGCTCCCAGCCCTGGCTGGGCAGTTGGAAACAAGAGTCTTGTCCAACACCTTCCACTTCTGCTTTGAACTCTACATAAGCCTTGGCTGGGAAGAGCCCTGACTCCCAAAACCACAGTCAGGTCCCAGAAGCCTTCCCTGTTGTTGCCACTGAAGCTATGCTGGGTGCTGGGCTGGGGACAGCCTCAGCTCTTCCACAGAGGTGTGGTTGTGGAGAACATTTCTGGGGGTGAGGCTCAGGGCATGCAGCAGAGCAGGCATGGATGTGAGGGCTGTGCTCAGGGCTGGCTGTGCAGGAAGCTCTCTGGGAGTCCTGTTCCTGGCCATGCTGAGTGTCAGCTGTCAGTTACTTGAAAAGGAAAAGTTTCATTGAAGATATTCCTTGGAGCAGTGCCCATCCCCCAGCTGTGACTGAGCAGCTGATTCATATACACAAGGGAGGGGATCCTGCCCCTCTGCTGTGCTCTGCTCAGACCCCCCTGCAGTGCTGGGGCAGCTCTGGAGCCCTCAGCACAGCACAGACAGGGACCTGGTGCAGCAGGGCCAGAGGAGGCCACAGCAATGCTGGCAGGGCTGGAAGCCCTCTGCTGGGAGCCAGGCTGAGAGAGTTGGGCTTGGGCAGCCTGCAGAGGAGAAGGCTCCAGGGAGACCTTCTGGTGGCCTTGCAGTGCTTCAAGGGCTGAGCAGAAAGCTGGGGACAGACTTTGGAGCAGGGCCTGTTGGGACAGGACGAGGGAGGATGGTTTGGAACTAAAAGAGGGAGATTGAGAGTGGAGAGAAGGGAGAAATGTTTGACCCTGAAGGTGCTGAGAGCCTGTCCCAGGCTGCCCAGAGAGGTGGGAGCTGCCCCATGGCTGGCACCAGTGCAGGTCAGGCTGTCTGGGGCTGTGAGCCACCTGCTCTGGTTGGGGATGTCCCTGCTGGCTTCAGGGGGCTGGATTGGATGAGCTTTAGAGGTCCCTTCCCACCCAAACCACTCCAGGAGGGTGGTGAGACACTGGCACAGGTTGCCCAGGGAGGTGGTGGAAGCCTCACCCCTGGAGGTTGTTAAGGCCAGGCTGGAGGTGGCTGTGAGCAACCTCCTCTGGTGTGAGGTGTCCCTGGCCATGGCAGGGGGGTGGAATTGGCTGAGCCTTGAGGTTCCTACCAGCCCTGACAGTTCTGTGGTTCCATGAGTCCTCTGTCTGCCTCCCAGGGACCGCCTGCGGACGACCACCAACGTGCTGGGGGACTCGCTGGGGGCTGGCATCGTGGAGCACCTGTCCCGGCGGGAGCTGGACGCGCAGGACTGTGAGCTTGGTAATTCTGGGATAGAGCAGACAGAGCAGCTGTGCCACCAGCCTGGCCTGCAGAACCACAACCACAGGCACCCCAGGAGCGAGACAGCTCTGTGACCTGGGCAGCAGGCAGCAGATTCCTGCTGCAAAAAAGCAGAGACTTGAACCAGAGGACAGAGTACCATGTGAAGGGCAAAGATGCCCTCTCCAGACACATACTTTTTGCTCCCCTCTGCCACGTGCAGTCTTCCCTCAACCTGTTTCTCCCCACATCTCTTTCTGACTGCCATTAAAAAGGAGAAAATTAAACTGCAAAGCAAGTTTGATTCCACAAAAGCCTGAGGTAATTGTCCTTATAGGGTCTAAGAATTAGACCTGAGAAAAGCAGCCTCAGAGAATGAGCTGGACCAGGAGCTCCATTTCTGAGCACAGCTAAGTGGCAAAGTGGGTCAGGGACAGCACTGCCTGTGGACTGGCACCACAGAATGACTCTGTCCTGAAGGATGAAGCTGTGAAGCCTTCTCTTGGTCAGTAAAGCTTTCAGTGCTGCCACTCTGAGCCCTCTGCAGAGCAGAGCACTCCTGTTCAGCTCCATGCTGGCAGCAGTGTTGGTGGCACACGTGGTGGGCTCCTTGCTCACAGTCCTGGATGATGCTTCCTGGGAGCTTCTCACTGCTCCCACGACCCTCCTGACTGCAGATCCTGGGGTCACCCAGCTCCTGAGGGAGTGTGGGACCATGCAGCAGGGACAGGGCTCACTGTGGGGCCAGGTAGCACAATGGAGCTCAATCAGCTTCTCATTAGTGAAAGCTGCTGAAGGATTGTGAAGGCAGCAAACAATTAAAGAATTTATTATATCCTTTATTCAGCTTCTGAAGCAGCTCTCCCTTCTACCAAGCAGTCAACTTCACTCCTCTTTAGCAAGCTGATCTCCTCTTGGTGAGACCAGAAGGGGAAATGCAAAATGTAGGAACAGGTTGCTCCCCTGGGTGATACCTCCATGGTACCCCCTTGCAGGGACCCCCTGCCACCCTGGGCTTGCTCAGAAAACTGCTCATCAGGAGACTCCTGTGGAAACTGCTCCTTGGCTCATCTTTGGCTGTTGGCCCAAGTGCCTCCCCTCTGGTCACACTGCTCCAGGGTGTGCTTCCACATTGCTCTGTCTTTCCACAGTTCCTTGGCTTTTACAGGCAGTACCAAATCACTTCTCAGCACTTGCACAGCTTTGCCAGACCCCAAACTTACAAGCCCAGGGTGAATTTCTCAGTTCCTATCAAACGGAGCTCAGCTTCTGTTCAACACACTTGGACATAAGCCCACATGGCATCAACATCTCAGAGGCTCAAGCAAGCAGCAGGGATCTGCTCCCTCCATGCTCTCTCCCTCTTCCCTGGCACAGCCAGGAACAGAACTCACATCTTTCACACCAGTGAATGGGACAAGCATTCTCTCCATCATATCCAGGTCCCAGAACATCCAACACTCTCTCCATCATATCCAGGTCCCAGAACATCCAACAGATGAATGTCTGGACACCACCAGGAAGGTACAAAGGATCCACAGTGTGTGGGCTGCTAGGGAGCAGCTGCCCTGCTTTAGCCATAGCTGAGCTCAGAAGGCAGCAAGCAGCCAAACTATCTAAACTGGGCAGCTTCTACTTGAGCCCTGCTCATTACTCCAAACCCAGGAGACCCCTTAAACCCCTCTGCCCTGGCTTTCCACACTCATCCTTTTCATCCACACACCCAGAGGTACCTAAGTGACCTCAGGAAAGAAGACGTCAGTGTCATTAGCTGGAATCAGCTTTGCCAACCACAACCACACAGCTGCCCACACTCAGCTCCCTAGCACCAGCACAACTTCTTGAGGTGTCCAAAGCCAGGGCCTGAGACTCTTTCTAGCCCTTCAGCAACTGCAGGAGTATAGATTGGTGCTGCCATGCTCCACATCCTGTGGGCAGAGGACTCTGGGCTGGGTGATTGCTTGCAGTCTGAGGTAAAAGGCCAGAGGCATCTCCCTGCCATCAGAGTGGGCAGTGGAGAGGTCACCAGAAGTGCAGTGCAGCTCCACTCAGCTCCAGCCCCTGAGGCAGCAGCAGGCTGTGTCCTGGCTGCAGAGGGCAGGTTGCTTACCCTGACAAGAGATCTGTGCTAGGAGGGGACAAGGGAGCAGGACAGCAAATGGTTGTCCTCCTCTCTGCATGTTTGAATCTTGCCTGACCAGCATTGTAATGTCTGCTCTTCTCCTTTCTAGACTAAGCAGACCCTGTTTGCCCTCACAGGTAATGACCATTCACCTTCCTCTCCTTTGGCCTTTTTGCCTCCCTGTTCCACATCTTTCTTAAAGCAGAATAAACAACAAAAAAATTGCCCCCACAACCCAGCTAAAGAGTCATTAGTGCTGAGCACTGAGGAAAGAACATTCCATGTGCGTTAAAATGCAGCTCTTGGACTCCAGTTGCTGTCATTCCAGAGCATGCCTTGCATCAGCTGCTCAGGCTGCCTGCCTGTGGTGCATCCACACAGCAGGCCAGGTCTGCTCAGCTGCTCTTCAGCCTTAATGGGGTTAGACTCCTGCTTTGGTGAGATGGCTGCACCCAAAGACTGGATCTTAATCAAAGAGCTGTAAGATACACGGCATCAGCTTGGGGTGAGCTGAGGCAGCCCCAGCTGACAAGAGTCTAAGCCTTCCTGAAGAAGAGAGCTGCTTCTGGCCCCAGCACAGTGCTTTGCACTCCCACAGCAGCATGGTGGCCTTGGCTCACTGCTGGGGGCACCCCTGGTACCTCCTCCTGGAGTAGGTCACATGTAAGACATGGGAGCACTACTCCTAGCTGGGAGCAATCCCCAGCCTGTCTGTGTGCAGTTGGCTGCTGCTGCCTCAGCACAGCCACTGACTTTTGTCCCTATTGACCTGCATCTTCTTTGTCTTTTTCTTTTCTTCTTTTTTTTTTTTCTTCCAGACTATTTGTCCAACTTCTCAAGAAAGCATTGAATTGTAACCCTGGAGAGGCTTCCTGTGCCTGACGGGCAAAGCAAAGGATGGACTGGAAGAAAGGATTTGTTGGACTGGACTCCAGCTCAGATGGGAATGATTCTGGAAGTCCTATGGCTTGGGTTACACAGAGTGGGAGCTGCTGACCACGAGGTCCCTCTGGCTTTCCAATACATGCACGTGCTTCCTGGTGTAGAGATACTGCAAAGGCTCCTGCCAGCCTCAGCCCCTGTAGAACTACCTGGAAGGATCCTGATGATACTTTAATAAAACTCAGCAGGAGTCTAACAGGTTTCCAGTGGCTGTTAGCAGACACAGCACAGAAGGGGCTCTGCATCCCATACCCCCAACAGGAGCCCAGACATCCCCAGCCAGCAGCACACTCTGAGCCTTGCCACTTGTGATGTCCTGCTTTCAGCACAGGGTTGAAGGGGCTGGGGGGGGGTTCATTTTCAAGTGCTGCAGAGCAGCTCCCCCGTGGGGAAGCTCAGAATGGAGCTGGCAGTGTTCAGCTCTGGGGTCTGCCCCTGTTGTTAACCAGTTCATGACTGGGATTGTCTGCCTGGCTGCAGCACCCAAACAGCAAGGGATGGTCAGGAGCTTCCACAGACACCTCTGTGTGCCTGAAAGGCTGCAGGAGCACAGCCATGCACCTGCACAGAGTTAGATTTCCTGTGGCTAATCCAAGCAGGAAAAGCAATGCTGACCTCTCACTGTTACTGAGCTGCTTACTTCACTTTGAGCTTCAACAAGGCCAAGTGCCAGGACCTGCTCTTGGGGCACAACAGCCCCAAGCAACACTCCAGGCCTGGGGCAGTGTGGCTGGAAAGCTGCTGGCAGAAAGGGACCTGGGGGCTCTAACGGACAAGCAGCTAAAGAGGAGCCAGCAGTGCCCAGCTGGCCAAGAAAGCCAAAGGCATCCTGGCTGGGATTAGAAAGGTGTCCAGCAGGAGCAGGGAGGGAATTGTCTCCCTGTGCTTGGCACTGGTGAGGCCACATCTTGAGTCTTGTGTCCAGATCTGGGCACCTCAGCACAAGAGAGATGTGGAGGTGCTGGAGCCAGGGCAGAGGAGAGCAAGGAAGCTGTGAAGGGCCTGGAGAATAAATCTGGTGAGGAGCAACTGAAGGAGCTGGGGAGGGTTAGTGTGAAGAGAGGAGGCTGAGGGGAGACCTCCTGGCTCTCTACAGCTACCTGAAAGGAGGTTGTGGAGAGGTTGGTGCTGGTCTCTTCTCCCAGGTAATCAATGACAGAACAAGAGGGAACAGCCTCAGGCTGCAGCAGGGCAGGGTTAGACTGGACAGTAGGAACAATTTTTTCCCAGCAAGAGTGGTCAGGGACTGGAATGTGCTGCCCAGGGAGGTGGTGGAGTCCCTAACCCTGGATGTGGTGCTTGGGGCTATGGTTTAGGGGTGACCCTTGCAGAGTAGTGTTCTGGTGTACTTGATGATCCTGAGGGTCTTCTCCAACCTGTTTCTGTGACTCTGATTTTGATGCCCACCTCGATTTTCCCAGCTAATCCCACCCCAAATTGCAGAGGCTCTTTGACTTCCCCCTGTGCTGAGGCTCCCAGAGCAGGGCTCAGGAGGCAGGAGCTCAGTGCATGCTGCTTCAGAGCTGTCCCTGCTGATGGCACCCATGAGAACTCACTGCACAGAGACAATTCTCCACTTCGACCTCCCTGAGCACATCCCAAGGGCCCTCCATCCCCACCCAGCATGGCCTGGCAGGCTTTAAGCACTCAGCCAAGAGCACAGAACTGTTTGTCCCCATTCCAACCCCAGCACTAACTCAGCCTTCAGAACAGGATAACTGAACACATTAAATCATTTGCTCAGCTGCCTGCTTAAATGATCAGAGAGTTCCTGAGGTCTGCAGTCCTGCTGCCCCTGCTTGCAGAAACCTTCCCTGTGCCTCTGATTTGCAAACAGATTTATTCCTGATGGGCAACGTCTGGCCTGAGCCAGAGAGCCAACCCAGGGCATGCAGGCTCCTGGGTAAGGACACAGCTCTGCCAAATTCATTGTGAGAGGGAAAATCCACAAAGAAACTGCATTGGCAGGTGCCAGCCTTGTGCCACGTCAGCCATGTGCCACCCCAGCCATGTGCCACCTCAGCCATGTGCCACCCCAGCCATGTGTCACCTCAGCCATGAGCCACCTCAGCCATGTGCCACCCCAGCCATGTGCCACCTCAGCCATGAGCCACCCCAGCCATGTGCCACCTCAGCCATGTGCCACCCCAGCCATGTGCCACCCCAGCCATGAGCCACCCCAGCCATGTGCCACCTCAGCCATGTGCCACCCCAGCCATGTGCCACCCCAGCCATGAGCCACCCCAGCCATGTGCCACCTCAGCCATGTGCCACCTCAGCCATGAGCCACCATAGCCATGTGCCACCTCAGCCATGAGCCACCCCAGCCATGAGCCACCCCAGCCATGTGCCACCTTAGCCATGAGCCACCCCAGCCATGTGCCACCTCAGCCATGTGCCACCCCAGCCATGTGCCACCCCAGCCATGAGCCACCCCAGCCATGTGCCACCTCAGCCATGTGTCAGCAGCACACTGCTTCAGAAGTCAGAGCTGCACATGGTACCTGCCCTGAGACTGTGTCCTGCTCTTACTCTGCCCAAGGAACAGAGAGGTGAGTGCCAGCCAGTGCTGCCCAAACAGCCTGTGGTGAGTGCCAACCAGTGCTGCCCAGATAGCCTCTGGTGGGTGCCAACCAGTGCTGCCCAGATTGCCTCCGGTGGGTGCCAGCCAGTGCTGCCCAGACAGCCTGTGGTGAGTGCCAACCAGTGCTGCCCAGATAGCCTCTGGTGGGTGCCAACCAGTGCTGCCCAGATTGCCTCCGGTGGGTGCCAGCCAGTGCTGCCCAGATAGCCTCTGGTGGGTGCCAACCAGTGCTGCCCAAACAGCCTCTGGTAAGTGCCAGCCAGTGCTGCCCAGATAGCCTCTGCTGAGTGCCAGCCAGTGATGCCCAGCCTGTGGTGAGTGCCAACCAGTGCTGCCCAGTGTCCAAACAGCCTCTGGTGAGTGCCAGCCAGTGCTGCCCAGACAGCCTCTGCTCACTTTGAGCACCATGCAGACCCTTCCTTACCTCCCTCTGCCCATGCCATGGGTCACACTAAATGCAGAGTTTCCCAAGGCCTCTTTCTTTGGTGCCATCTTTTGCACACATCCACAAGCTGGCAATGCTGCAGGAGGCTCACTGGACAAGCACAAGGATCCAGCTGGGAAATCCACCCCAAACAAAGCTGATGTGCAAAAGGTCTCTGAGGCTTCAACAACAGAGAGGTCACAGAACTACCCAGGTTGGGAAAGACCTTTAAGATCATTGAGTCCAACAGAGGGTACAAGGATGCTGAGCGCCTGGAGCACTGCCCTATGAGGGGAGGCTGAGAGCCCTGGGGGTGGTTAGTCTGGAGAGGAGAAGACACAGAGGGGATCTGATCAATGTCTGTCAATATCTGAGGGGTGGGGGTCAAGAGGGAAGGGACAGGGACAGGCTCTGCTCAGCTGCACCCTGGGACATGGCAAGAGGCAATGGATTTTAACTCCAGCACAGGAGGTTCCACCTCAACATGAGGAACTTTTTCACTGTGAGGGTCATGGAGCCCTGGAGCAGGCTGCCCAGAGAGGTTGTGGAGTCTCCTTCTCTGGAGACTTTCCAGCCCCACCTGGATGTGTTCCTGTGTGAGCTGTGCTGGATTCTATGGTCTTGCTCTGGCAGGGGCTTGGATTTGATGAGGTCCCTTCCAAGCCCTAACATCTGTGAGCTGTGATCCTGTGACCATCAGCCTAACACTGACAAGCCCTTGACTAAACCACATCCCTCAGCACAGCTCCAAGGGATGGTGACTCCCCCACCTCCCTGGGCAGCCTCTTCCAACGCCTGAGAACCCTTGCAGTGAAGAAATTCTTGCAAACATGCAATCTGCACCTCCCTTGGTGCAGCCTGAGGCCATTTCCTCTTGTCTATCACTTGTCACCTGGTTGAACAGACCAACCCTCACCTCTCTACCAACTCCTTTCAGGTCTCCCCCAAAGTCTCCTTTCCTCACTGCAGTGAAGCATTCATGGTGTGGAGTCTGAGCAGTGACAGATGTCAGTCCTTCTCCCCTGGAGATTCCTTTTTCTTGTCTTCTGTTCCCAAAGGGGCAACAACACAACTGATGTGTCCAGTTTTGGGCTCCCCAGTTCAAGAGGGGCAGGGATCTGCTGGAGAGAGTCCAAGGGAGAGCCACAAGGACGATTTGGGGACTTGAGCATCTCCCCTGTGAAGAGAGACTGAGAGCCCTGGGGCTGTTTGGTCCGGAGAAGAGCAGGCTGAGAGGGATCTGATCAATGTCTATCAATATCTGAGGGGTGGGGGGCAAAGGGAGGGGGCCAGGCTCTTTTGGGTGGTGCACAGCAAAAAGACAAGGAACAATGGATACAAACTGGAACATAGAAGGTTTCAGCTCAACATGAGGAGAAACTTCTTTGGTGTGACGATGACAGCCCTGGAGCAGGCTGCCCAGAGAGGTGGTGGAGTCTTCTTCTCTGGAGACTTTCAAAACCCACCTGGATGTGTTCCTGTGTGACCTACCCTGGGTGATGCTGCCCTGGCAGGGGGGTTGGACTGGGTGATCTCTGGAGGTCTCTTCCAACCTCCAATGTTCTGTGATGGGACAAAGGCATCATGAGTCAGGGCCCAGTCCCACAGGGCACAAGAAGGGTAAGCAGCAGAGTCCAGAGATGCTGACCAGCTCCAGAGCTCAGCCCATGAACTGGTGCTGAAGCAAGGCTGAGGCAGGGGCAGCAGGGGAGGCTGCCCAGGGGTCCATATGCAATCAAAGCCACCACCCTTACCCTGCCAGCCATGCAGACTGTCCTGTGTGGAACAGGTGGTTTGGTTGAGGGATCTCCTGAGGTCACCTAGTCAAACCCCTCTGCTCAAAGCAGGGTCAGTTAGAGCAGGTTGCTCAGGACTTTGCCCAGTTAGCTTTTGAACATCTCCAGGGATGTTGGTTCCACAACCTCTCTGGGCAACCTGTTAACCACCCTCACAGTGAAAAGCTTGATGTGTTGATAGCGAATTTCCTGCATATCAGTTGGTGCCATTGCCTCTCCTTCTTTCACTGATATCCCTGAGACAAGCCTCAGGGCTCCCTGGAGTCTTTCAGTTTCTTGTCTTCATTTGATGGACAAATGGACTGACAGGAACCTCACAAAGTTCAGCACAAAGAAACGCAAAGTCCTGCACCTGGGAGGAATAACTCTTTGCAGCAGCACATGCTGGGGGGCACCCAGCTGGAAAGCTGCTTTGCAGAGAGGGACCTAGAGGTCCTGGTGGGCACCAAGCTGAACGTGTCCTGGCAGCAGATAAGGCTAACTAGGGACTGCACTGGGAGGAGTGTTGCCAGCAGGCTGAGAGAGGTGATCCTGCCCTGCTGCTCAGCACTGGAGAGGTCACACTTGGAGTGCTGTGTCCAGATCTGGGCTTCTCAGTACGAGAAAGGGATGGACACAGAGAGTGAATCACAGAATGATCTGGGTTGGAAGGGACCTCCAAAGCTCACCCAGTCCAACCCCCTGCATGCAGCAGGGACATCCTCCACTAGATCAGGTTGCCTAGAGCCCTCTCCAGCCTCACCTTGAATATCTCCAGGGATGGAGTCTCAACCACCTCCCTGGGCAACCTGTTCCAGTGTTTCACCACCCTCATGATGCAGAATTTGTTCCTCACACCCAATCCCAATCTGCTCTGCTCTAGTTTGAAGCCTTTGCCCCAGGTCCTGTCCCTGCAGGCCTTTGCAAACAGTCTCTCTGCAGCCTTCTTGTAGCCGCTTCAGGTACTGTCAGGCTGCTCTAAGGTCTCCCTGGAGCCTTCTCTTCTCCAGGCTGAACACCGCCAGCTCCCTCAGCCTGTCCTTGTAGCAGATGCTCCAAACCCCTGAAGGACAGCAAGGATAAGGAACGGGCTGGAGCATGTCCCAGGAGGGCAGGCTGAGACTGTTCAGCCTGGAGAAGGTTCAGGGGAACCTCATCAATGTATGGAAATAGCTGCAGGAAGGATGTAAAGGAGGTGGAGTCAGGCTCCTCTCAGCAGCGCTCAGGGACAGGAGAAGGGGCGAAGGGCAGGAACTGGAGCACAGGAAGCTCCCTCTGAACAGAAGGAAACTTTTTTTACCGGGAGAGTGACTGCGAACTGGCAGAGGTTGTGCAGGGAGGCTGTGCAGTCTCCACGCATAGAGACCCCCAAAAGCTCTCCGGACGCGGCGCTGGGCAAACGGTTCTGGGTGACCACAGAGGGCTTACTGAGGAAGAGGTTGGGGCAAAGCTGCACTCACAGGATGCCCTGCACAGAGCTCTTTCTCCACCAGCGGCTTTGGCTTTCGGTCCCCCGCCCCTTCCCGGCCGCATCGCTCCTTCGGCTGCTGCGCGCCCGCCGCCGCTCCAAGGCCCCCCGGGAGCCTTCTCCTCTGCGGACTGAACAGCGGCAGCTCTCGCGACCCGCCCCACGACCGCGAACATGAGAGGGAAAAAAGTAATTTTGAAAAACTATTCCGGAAGAAAAGCAGAACTTAGCCAAGGTCAAATCAACCGTGCGGGGACCCACCCCCGACGGCGCCGCTCCGCCGGGGCCGGGTCGCGAACCCGCGGCCCCGCGGTGTGCCGGGACGTGCGCGCCGCCACGCGCCCCTGCGCGAGGTGTGCCCCGGTGCTGCCGGCGCCTGCGCGCCGCCGCGGGCCGGAAGTGTGGCAGGGCGCGCGCCGGCAGCATGGCGGCCGCCCGCTGCTTGCGGCTGTGCGGACGCTGGCGGCCGGCGCTGCTGGGCCCGGCGCGGCGCCGCCTCTTGGCGGCTACTTCCTCCGCCGCCGCCCCTCCGGTCCCGCTGGGATCCGCGCCGGCGGCCCGCGCCGCTTTCAGCACTGGCCTGCCATGGCACCAGCGGAACCCCGGCGGTCTGGCAGGGGGCGACGCGCTGGAGGGAGGCGGCGGCGAGGAGGGTAGCGGTGGCGGAGGGGCGGACGGTGGCGGGGCCGCGCCGGTCATGACGGCGCTGACACCGCTGCTCGTCCCGGAGCATTTCCCCAACGTCCCTCTCATCGCCGTGACGCGCAACCCTGTCTTCCCGCGCTTCATCAAGATCATCGAGGTGAGCGCCCGCCGAGCCCGGACCCCGCGGCAGGAGGAGCGCTCCCGGGGCCGGGCGCTCGCCTCAGCCGGCTCGGAGCTGGCCGCCCAGAGGGGCCGGCGCCTGGGGCCAGCTGGCCTCGGCTGAGAGTCCTTCAAGGGCCCCGACGTTCCCGGCCGGGGTTTGCTGGTGGGAGGCGTGACCGTCCCGGGCCGAGCGCACGGGGACGGGAGCTTGTGTCCGGCTGCAGGTCACAGCGGGGCTGCCTGTCTCAAAGCCACGCTCCGTGTCTTTGCAGGCTGCTTTTAACGGCAGAGCGCAGGGCAGGGCAGCAGGTGGGGAGCGCTTCACAGCCCTCTGCCCCGCAGCGTTTATTAAACTTGATCGGTGTGAGGGTGGCAAAGCCCTGCAGCAGGCTGTCCAGACAGGTGGTGGAGTCTCCTTCTCTGGAGACTTTCAAGACCCATCTGGATGTGTTCCTGGGTGACCCTGCTCCGGCAGGGGGGTTGGACTGGATGGTCTCCAGAGGTCCCTTCCAGCCCCCCACCGTTCTCTGACTCCTAGCTCTGTGGTTTCTCACAGCCTCTGGGTTTCATCAGTGTTGCATCAGTCAGCAGAGCTGCTTCTAACGGGGAAGGTCACTGATTCACACACAGCCTCTTTTTTGCTGTCTTCTCTGTGTTCTTTTGCTGAAGGTTAAGCAAATGTGGCCTTGGTTTAGCCTCGTGGGCTGCTGTCATCCCCCCCAGGAACAATATTTGTGAAGGCAGCAAACTGAGCTGCAGGAAGAAAGTGTGAGTTTGGTACAGAGCAGCACCACTGTGGTGGGAAAGGGCTGCCAGGTGGGAATGGGCATCAGAGCATCTCAGAGGGAGACCTTTGCCCTCTGCACTCTCATCTGCATTTTTAAGAGCCATGAGTTTGATCTTTGATATGTGACTGGAGCCCACAGGCCAGAAACACTTTTTGGTCCTGAAATGCAAACTTTTTGGAGCAAGAAGTTGCACTCCCTGGTGTTTTACTGATCACAGAACAGAGTTGTATCAGTTGGAAGAAACCTCTAAGATTATGGAGTCTAACTTCAACCTGAGACCACAGTCTTGGAGTAGATGCAGCAAGAACTGGATCAATGTTTTGCTGTCCCTGAGGTGTCATTTATCACAATGTGTGTTCTGCTCTGTGTGCCCATACCTACCATGTGCAGCTCTGGGTGTCCCTGCAGGTGTGCTGAGGGCAGGGATTGTTCATTCTTACACTCTTCACACACAGTCACACCACACTGTTAGGTGTAAGCCATTTGTTTCAGGGTGTAGAGCAGCACTGTCTTACATGAAGCTAAAGGTAAAAGCTCTTATCCTGCACATTCACTCTGCTGTCATTTCATACTTTGTGAACTCTCTGCAGAGAACAAACTTGACCATGAGAAGTTCCATCTGAACATGAGGAAGACCTTCTGTAATTTAAGGGTGGTAGAGAACTGGAGGAGCTTGTGGAAAGGTTGTGGAGTCTCCATCTCTGCAGACATTCAAAACCCACCTGGATGTGTTCCTGTGTGACCTGCCCTGGGTGACCCTGCCTTGGCAGGGGGGTTGGACTGGGTGATCTCCAGAGGTCCCCTCCAACCCCTAATATTCTGTGACTCTGTGATACACTGCAGTGTGGAACTGTTAATCCTCCTCTTTCTGTCTGTGCCCATGACAGTGACAAGCCCAACTTTGCCAGATGTTGTGCAAGACTAAACCAGGGGTGCCAAGGTTAGAACAGGCCAACACTGGTGGTAGTGCTTATGCTGCTCTGTCATGGAGTCACAGAATGTTAGGGGTTGGAAGGGACCTGTGTAGATCATCCAGTCCAAACTCCCTGCCAGGGCAGGTCACACAGGAACACATCCAGGTGGGTCTGGAAAGTCTCCGGAGGAGGACTCCATCACCTGTCTGGGCAGCCTGCTCCAGGGCTCCAACACCCTCACACCAAAGAACTGCCAAGGCCACTCTGGTTATTGTCAGAAGCAGTGAGTGGTGCAGCTCTTGTTCCATCCCTTAGGAAGGACACTTGGCGGTCAGCAGTGTGACTTTGCAGGAGCAGAATCCATGAGGAGGCATTTTCCTGGTCACTGAGGGGTCAGCCTGCAGTGCTAACAGTCACGGTGGTGGTGGGAGGTCTGCTGGGGCCAGGTGTGTAGCATCTGCACAGCAGAGGGGAGTGAGAAAATACAGCAGGGAGAGGCAATGCCAGGGCCCCAGTGCAGGGAGTCAGGCTGGGGGCTGTGGGAGAGCAGCTGAACTGTGGGGGCTTTGAGAAGAAACTAATGTGGGTGAGCAGGATTCAGGGCACTGGTGGGGAAGATTGGAGCAGCTCTTCAAGTAGGAGTGGAGAGCTGGGACATAGGGGTGTGGAAGGGGAAGGGAACAGTGACAGCAAGAGAAGCTCTTAGGAAGTGTTGCTCAAGGGACTGAGAGGTTTCTTGCTTGCAAGGCTGGTTCAGATGAGGTCTGGTTTTTCTCCTTGCCTTCAGGCTTCTCTTCTGTGCTCAGTGGCCTGCTCTAAACATTCAGAGTTCTCTCATTTTTCCACTTCCATCTTGCTGTCCCCTAACAGGGGCAGGACGAGAAGGATCCAGAGTGAAACTTCATAAATCAAATCCTGAGGGTGCAAAGCTTACAGCACATCACCCCTGACCTCTGGCCTCTTCTTGTCCTAGGTGAAAAACAAGAAGCTGGTTGAGCTCCTGAGGAGGAAAGTTCGCCTTGCCCAACCTTATGCTGGTGTATTCCTTAAGAAGGATGATAAGTGAGTTGTTCCTCCTCATCAGGAGAGGGCTGGTGGACACAAGAGCTGTGCTCTGAAATTCCCTCTCTGGTGGTGGTACAGAAGCTGTGTGGAGGCTTGCACCATCCCCTTGCTCTGACAGTTTCATTGCCACCACCAGCACTGCTGGGAGCCTGGGTCTTGCTTTGGAAAAGGCTTTGCTTGACTTTGGGGGGGAGATGAAGCATCCAGGGAGCTGGGTGGTGTGGGAAGGGGCTGGGTGGTGGCAGCAGTGGGGAGAAGGGGAAGGGTCTGTGCTCCTCAG
Source organism: Indicator indicator (assembly GCF_027791375.1). NCBI lineage: Eukaryota > Metazoa > Chordata > Aves > Piciformes > Indicatoridae > Indicator > Indicator indicator. The sequence goes on along the minus strand of NC_072045.1, from coordinate 910,542 downwards.
CCCAGCTCAGAGTTCTGCAGCCAGGGCTTGCTTCTTTCCTTTCTCACCTTACCTCCTTCCTCAAGAGTCTGAGTATCTGCTCCTATGTTTTGTTTTTATTTTTTATGCCAGCAATGAGTCTGATGTGGTGGAGGATCTGAATGAGATCTACCAGATGGGAACTTTTGTGCAGATCCATGAGATGCAGGACCTCGGAGACAAGCTGCGCATGATCGTGATGGGACACCGCCGGTACCTGCTCCAGCCCCTCACACACATCCCTCCTCCTCTTCCCTCTCTGCTTACGTTGTCACACCCCCCTTGTGTGCAAGAAGCTTCTGCTTTGCTTCCTGATAATGCCCTGCTGCTGCAGCCCCCCTGTTCTGTGTTCTGTGGCAGATGGGAGAGGCTGGCCCCTGGTGTCATGCTCCTGTGCATTGTGCTGTGATGCAGCTGAACTGCAGCACTGTGCTTGGACAAACACAGCATCACAGAATGCAGCAGGCTTAAGGGACCCTCAAAGGACATCTTGTCCAACCACCCTGCAGTCAGCAGGGACATAAAATCAGAAAATTCTTTGGGTTGGCAAAGCCCTCCCAGGTCATCCAGTCCAACCCTAACCCAGCCCCACCATGGCCACCAAACCATGGCCCCAAGTGCCATGGCCACAGGGGTCTGGAACACCTCCAGGGATGGGGACTCCACCACCTCCCTGGGCAGCCTGTGCCAAGCCCTGACCACTCTGGCAGCAAAGAAATTTTCATCTCCTTCTTCATCTGATCCTAGGGAGCAGAGCCCAACCCCCACTTGGCTCCAGCCTCCTCTCAGGGAGCTGTAGAGAGCAATGAGGTCTCCCTCAGCCTCCTCCACACTGAACACCCCCAGCTCCCTCAGCTGCTCCTTCCCAGCCCTGTTCTCCAGACCCTTCCCCAGCTTTGTTGCCCTTCTCTGTCCTGCTCCAGCCTCTCAATGTCCCTGTGGGAGTGAGAGGCCCAGAACTGAACCCAGGATCCAAGCTTTGCCCTCAGCAGTGTCCAGTCCAGGGTCACAATCCCTGCCCTACTCCTGCTGCCCACACCATTGCTGCTCCAGGCCAGGCTGCTGGTGGCCTCTTGGCACACTGCTTGATTGGATTTTGGAAATAGGCAGCTGTTGGGTTTGGTTTGCCTGGAATAGAAAAATTTCCCTCTAAGATGGAAGATGTGGGGAACTGGTCTTTGAGTCACAGAGCCCTGGTCAGTGTTGTCCATAGGAACCACACTGAGTGTCTCTGAATCATCCCAAATCTGGCTTTGTAGTTCTGCAGCTGGTTTCAGCTGACACAGTCCTGGTAGAGATGTTGTCAGCTGCCCTTGGCCACTCACAGATTCATAGAATGGGTTGGGTTGGAAGGGACCTTAAAGATCATCCAGTTCCAACCCCCTGCCATGGCCTCCCACCAGCCCAGGTTGCTCAAGGCCTCATCCAGCCTGGCCTTGAGCACCTCCAGGAGGGAGGCATCCACAACCTCCTTTGGCCAACCTGTTCTACCATCCTTACTGTCAACAATTTCTTCCTCATCTCCATTCTCAGTCTCCCCTCTCCCAGCTCAAAGCCATTGTCCCTCATCCTGGCACTCCCAGCCCTTGTCCAAAGTCCCTCCCCAGCTCTTCTGGAGCCCCTTCAGGTACTAGAAGGTTGCTCTAAGGTCTACCTGGAGCCTTCTCTTCTCCAGGCTGAACACCCCCAGCTCTGGCAGTCAACAGGCTCAGACACCAAGAGACTCATCCAGCAGGCAGTGAACTCTAACAGCTTGTTGTAACTCCATGCTCAGGTTCCTGAGTATCTGCCCTGTGCTCCTGCTGGGTTCTGAATCAAGGAAGTGCCCTTTGTCAGTGTGTAGGTGTGAGCTGAAATTCCTCCCCCACCACCAAGTAACCAGGCTAGCCCAGTCTGGAAGCAAATGAAGGCTGTATTTACAAGCAGAGTCTAAAATCTACGATGAAATGCAATGAATATGTACAAATATACAAAATTCACAACATTCACAAATATATACAATCAACAGAAAAGCACAACCGATCTCCCTTTGCTTCCCCCCAAGGGGACCCTCCCAAAGGGGCCTCTCTCTCTCCCAGGAGCTTCCCCCCAGACCCCCCTGGACAGAGAAGCAGAGTTAGTTAAGCAGAAAGTTGTTAACTTAGCTGCCAAGGTCAGTGTGTTATCTTCAGCCAGAAGAGAAGAAGAAAACAGCAGCCAGACAGCCCAGCAACTGCCCCCACTGCCGAACGCAGAATGTGCAGAGTGCCCCACTTTGTTTTGGGTAATAGTTCTTAAACATTTCTATCTATCCAATGGAAGTGTTTAGAACAATCGTTATTTTGCTTTCTTACACCCAATAGTGACTTATTTACATTCTTTCACTTTCTCTGTTCTGAACTTTGCAAGGAAAAAATAAAAAGACAGTTTCAAACCATCACAGTCAGAGCCTGGAGTTCTGCTGTACTCCAGTTACAACTCAGACTCTTCTCATGCTGAAGGGTTGAGATCAGCTGTAGCAGAGGGCAGCTGACTGTGGCTGGTCTCTTCTTGCCTTTCAGGATTCGTATCAACAAGCAGCTGGAGGTGGAGCCTGAGGAGCCTGAGAACAAACAGAAAATCAGGAGGAAACAGAAGCGTTCCAAGAAGGAGGCTGAAGAGGAGCCTGGGGCAAAGGACCAAGCTGTGGAAGTGGTGCTGGATCCTGTGGCTCCCTCCTCACAGGAGGTTCTCATGGTAGAAGTGGAGAATGTGGTTCATGAAGATTTTCAGATCACAGAAGAGGTTAAAGTGAGTGGATCCAGGCTGGACTTGGCCTGCAGAATCGCATTTACCTTCTGTGGGTTCAAGGGGAGAGTTCTGGGCTCTGACTTCAGGCAGCTGCTTCCTGGCTGGGTTACATCCCAAGCATTGCAGCAGCTCAGCTCCTTCAGACTGGTGTCTTCAGAAGGCTGCTGAATGAGGAGTTTGGGCTCTGCTTAGGTCTGTGTGCTAGGCTCTGGCAAGCTGAGGCCTTGCCCCAAGGTGGCCCTGAGTGCTCAGCCTGGTTGTGTGCACTGACCAGAGCCAGGCCAGCTTTGTGCATGCAGGAAGCAGCCTGCAGCCCTTCTGGTCTTTGCTTGGAGAGATGACTGCCCCAACACCACAGCACCCCATGGCAGATGGGTGGCCAGGGGCTGCACTGCTGTCTGGAGAGGCTGGGGAGTGTCCTGGCTGCAGTGAGGCCCTGGCTGGCCTTTCCCAGTCTCTGCTGATCACATTTTTGATGGTTTGCAGGCACTGACTGCAGAAATTGTCAAGACCATCAGAGACATCATTGCCTTGAACCCCTTGTACAGGTAGGTGAGCTCCCCACACTGCCCTGCTTGGGAACAGGGAGGCCTCAGGCTGGAGGACCATGAGGATTTCTGTTCCACTTGGCCTTGTGCTGCAGTGAAGGGACAGAGAGATGCTGCATGGTCACCTAGAGCTTTGCTCTGTAAGCTTCACCTTTGGAAACCTGATGTGAAGTGGAGGTTGGAGGCAGGGCTGTAAGTCTGTGGCAGCTGACCTGGCTCTGAGTGAAGCTCCCTGCAGTGCCATGGTCTGATCCATGGCAGAGGAGCACAGTCAGAGGCAGCCTGCTAGCACACAGAGCCCCCAAAGTGGTTTGCACTGGAAGGGACCTTAAGGCTCCTCCAGTTCCAAGCCCCTGCCATGGGCAGGGACACCTCCCACCAGCCCAGCTTGCTCAAGACCTTGAACACCTCCAGGAAGGGGACGTCCACAGCCTCCCTGGGCAACCTGTTCCAGAGCCCCCACCACCCTCATGGGGAAGAATTTCTTCTTAAAATCTGTTCTAAATCCAGCTTCTCCCAGCTCAAAGCCATTGTCCCTCATCCTGGCACTCCCAGCCCTTGTCCAAAGTCCCTCCCCAGCTCTCCTGGAGCCCCTTCAGGTACTGAAAGGCTGCTCTGAGGTCTCCCTGGAGCCTTCTCTTCTCCAGGATGGAGCAGCCCCAACTCTCCCAGCCTGTTCCCACAGGAGAGGTGCTGCAGCCCTTGGATTGTCTCTGTGGCCTCCTCTGGCCTGGCTCTAACACTTCCACCTCCTTCTTCCCAGAACTGTCAGGAGAGCATTTCACAGCTCTGCTTTTGTTTAACAGTGATCATTCCTTCTCTGAAAAGATTTCTCTGTGGGTCACTGAGTGTTGGCTTAGTCACACTGGAAACGTCTGACTGTGCTCAGGCTGAGCCCTGTTTGATTTCTTGCCTCAGTCACAAGGAGTAAAGAACTCTGAGGGCACTTCCTTCATGCATGTCAGTGTTCACAGAGCGTTCTGGGGGTCCTTCCCCTTCTTTCAGAGAGTCTGTGCTGCAGATGATGCAGGCAGGGCAGCGTGTGGTGGACAACCCAATCTACCTGAGTGACATGGGGGCAGCACTGACCGGGGCCGAGTCCCACGAGCTGCAGGACATCCTGGAGGAAACCAGTGTAAGGAAATCCTGCAGCTAAAGCTCTGCTCCCTCAACCCACAGGGTGGCTGTTGGGAGAATGGGTTGGGTTGGAAGGGACCTTAAAGCTCAGCCAGCTGCAACCCCCTGCCATGGACAGGGACACCTCCCACCAGCCCAGCTTGCTCAAGGCCTCATCCTTGAGCCTGGCCTTGAACACCTCCAGGGAGGGGACAGCCACAGCCTCCCTGGGCAACCTGTGCCAGTCTCTCCCCAGCTTCACTCTCAACAATTTCTTCCTCATCTCAACTCTCAATCTCCCCTCTCCCAGCTCAAAGCCATTGTCCCTTGTCCAAAGTCCCTCCCCAGCTCTCCTGCAGTCCCTTCAGGTACTGGAAGGTTGCTCTGAGGTCTCCCTGGAGCCTTCCCTTCTCCAGGCTGAACAGCCCCAACTCTCCCAGCCTGTCCCCACAGCAGAGGTTCTCCAGCCTCTGATCATCTCTGTGGCCTCCTCTGGCCCCTCTCCAGCAGCTCCAGGTCCTTCTTGTGCTGGGGACCCCAGAACTGGAGGCAGTGCTGCAAGGTGGGGTCTGAGCAGAGCAGAGGGGCAGAATCCCCTCCCTGTGCTGCTGCTCTCACACTTTTCATCTTTGTTGCAAAGGTTTTTCTTTCCCCCATTGATTCCATCTCTGGAGCTGCTGTTCTCTGCATCTTTTCCCACCTGCATGTGCTGGAGAGTTCTCCCAGGCAGCCCACTGGAGATTTTTGTTCTTTCTTCACTGGGAGCTGGCAGCAGTGTGCCAGTGCCTGGAAGCTCACTCTGTGTGTGTGTGTTGCAGATTCCCAAGAGGCTCTACAAGGCTCTTTCCCTGCTGAAGAAGGAATATGAGCTGAGCAAGCTGCAGCAGCGCCTGGGCAGGGAGGTGAGTCCCTGGGGAGCACAAACCTGTTGCTGCTTGCTTTGGGGCCACTCCTGTGCTGCTGAGCATGGCCAGGGAAGGGTTTCAAAGCAAGACATTGGTGCACACTCTAGAGGGGAGTCCTGGCAGGGTTAAGGTTTGATCTCGTCCTGTTAGAAATGTGTTTGTTCATGCACTGCTCAAAGGAACAGGGGTGAGGCTGCAGCAGCTGCTGGTCAGTTCTGTCTATTTTTCTGGGGCTGTTTAGGTTGGAAAAGAGGAAGCTGAGGGCAGACCTCATGGCTGTCTGCAGCTACCTGAAAGGACATTGTAGAGAGGTTGGTGCTGGTCTCTTCTCACAGGTAATTACTGATAGAACAGGAGGGAATGGCATCAAGCAACGACTGAGTAGGTTTAGACTGGACAGTAGGAACAATTTTTTCCCAGCAAGAGTGCTCAGGGACTGGAATGTGCTGCCCAGGGAGGTGGTGGAGTCCCCAACCCTGGATGTGTTTAAAGGTGGTTTGGATGTGGTGCTTGGGGCTATGGTTTAGGGGTGACCCTTGTAGAGTAGGGTCAGTGGTTGGACTTGGTGATCCTGAGGGTCTTCTCCAACCTGAATGTTTCTGTTATTTTGTGATTTCATGCAAGCAGCTGAGTCTTAGGAGACTGCAGTTAAGTGAGCATCTGTGTGCAAACAGAGAATCATGGCATCATTAAGGTTGGAAAAGACCTTCAAGATCATCCAGTCCAGCTGTAACCCAACTGCCAGGACCACTGAACTGTAGCCTGAAGTGCCATGGCCACACATTTCTTGAGCACCTCCAGGGATGGGCACTCCACACCTCCCTGGGCAGCCTGTGCCAATCCCTGACCACTCCTCCAGCAAAGAAATTTTTCCTCCTCTCCAACCTAACCCTCCCCTGGCACAGTTTCAGGCCAGTTCCTCTCCTTCTATCACCTGATCCTAGGGAGCAGAACCCAACCCCCACCTCCCTTCAGCCTCCTCTCAGGGAGCTGCAGAGAGCAATGAGGTCTCCCTCAGCCTCCTCTTCTCCACACCAAACACCCCCAGCTCCCTCAGCTGCTCCTCCCCAGCCCTGTTCTCCAGACCCTTCCCCAGCTCTGTCGCCCTTCTCTGGACCTGCTCCAGCCTCTCAATGTCCCTGTGGGAGTGGGGGCCCAGGACTGCCCCCAGCCTGCCCAGCACAGGGAGATGCTGCAGGAGGTGGTTCCTGGGCAGCGTTTTCAATGGCTGCAAAGGTCCTAAGGGTTCTGTGTTTGGAAGTGTTTGGTGTTTGCTGGCCCACCCCAGGGGCAGGGCAGTCACTGGTGCTGTGGCTTTGTGCAGGTTGAAGAGAAGATCAAGCAAACCCATCGCAAATACCTTCTGCAAGAGCAGCTGAAGATCATCAAGAAGGAGCTGGGCCTGGAGAAGGAGGACAAGGATGCCATAGAGGAGAAGTTCCGGGAGCGGCTGAAGGAGCTGCTGGTGCCCAAGCACGTGATGGATGTCATTGATGAAGAGCTCAACAAGCTGAGCTTGCTGGACAACCACTCCTCAGAGTTCAAGTGAGGGCACAGCTTTGTCCTCTGCTGCCAGGGTCACACAGTCACAGTGTTAGGGGTTGGTAGGGGCTGGTGTCCTCCAGAGCACTCCCAGCTGCTTAGCACAGGGTGTCAGGGGTTGGAAGGGACCCAAAGAGATCATCCAGTCCAAGCCCCTGCCAGAGCAGGACCATAGAATCCAGCTCAGGTCACACAGGAACACATCCAGATGGGCCTTGAAAGTCTCCAGAGAAGGAGACTCCACAACCTCTCTGGGCAGCCTGTTCCAGGGCTCTGGGACCCTTACATTAAAGAAGTTCCTCCTTGTGCTGAGGTGGAACCTCCTGTGCTGTAGCTTACATCCATTGCTCCTTGTCCTATGCCAGGGAGCAACTGAGCAGAGCCTGTCCCTGTCCCCTCCCTCCTGACCCCCAGCCCTCAGATATTTATAAACATTTATTAATTCCCCTCTAAGTCTTCTCTTTCCCAGACTAAGCAGCCCCAGGTCCTGCAGCCTCTCCTCACCAGGCAGTGCTCCATTCCCCTCATCATCCTCCTAGCCCTCTGCTTGGACCCTCTCCAGCATGTCCCTGTCCCTCTTGTACTGGGGAGCCCAAACCTGAAGGCAGTACTCAAGATGAGGTCTCAGCAGAGCAGAGCAGAGGGGGAGGAGAACCTCCCTGGATCTGCTGGACGCACTTATCCCTGCTGGTAGCTTCCACACCTACAGCCTTATCTCCCAGCCTTCTTTCCTGCCCTGTGGAACATCCAGCTGTCATTCCTTGCTTCAGAGCCAGGAATTTTTCTTCTTTATGCTGTCCTGGCCCACTGGGAAATGGACACAACTGAGTTTTCTGACTTTCAGACCCAATGCAAACAGCTGACAGCAGTGCAGAGCTTGCAAACTCTCCTGGTGTCTGCTGGCAGCAGCTAGACCCAGGGCAGCAAAGCAAGCAGGGAATGGCCTCTTGGGGCTCCTTGTCTCAGGACAGCGAAGGCTGTGGGAAAAGGCTTTGGGTGTTACTGTTTGAGGGGATGCCAAGGGAATGAAGTCCAGCAGGAAAGGGCAGCAGTGTCTGCCCAGGTCAGAGGGTCACAGAATGGGGGGGGGAGGGGGGGTTGGGAGGGACCTCTGCAGAGCATCCAGTCCAACCCCCCTGCCAGGGCAGGAGCACCCAGGGCAGCTCACACAGCAATGCATCCAGGTGGGTCTGGAAGGTCTCCAGAGGAGACTCCACCACCTCTCTGATGTTCTTTCCTTAGTCTCCTGCTCCCAGCAGTTTGTGTCCCACTGGTTGTGGGGGAGGCTCTCTGGGAAGGCAGGGGCGGAGGGCAGGAGCTGGCTGGTGCCAGCTGACTCTGGTTGGTGTCTGTCAGTGTCACAAGGAACTACCTGGACTGGCTGACATCCATCCCCTGGGGCAAGTGCAGTGAGGAGAACCTGGAGCTGTCCCGAGCCCGAGCAGTGCTGGAGGAGGATCACTATGGGATGGACGACGTCAAGAAGCGAATCCTGGTAAGGCAGGGGTGGGCAGCAGGCTGCTGGGGTGGGCAGCAGGCTGCTGGGGTGGCTGCAGCCCTCCCCTGAGTTTGGGTTCATTCAGGGATTAAACAGAGAGCAGCCTGAGAGAGCAGTGAGCAGTCCCTGTGTGAGTTTCAGACCACAAAATACTTTTTGGCTGCTTAGTGCAGGTGCCCAAGGGAGGCAGGCTCTGCTCTTTCATCACTTTGATCAGAGACTCCTGAAGTGCTTCCACTTGCCCTGCCCAAACACCCTGAGCCTCTGCTCAGTTCTGGAATGGAGGGGGGAGGGTAGCTAAGGTGCATGTTTGCCTCTCAGCCCTTGCCCCAGGGCTGTGTGGGGTGCTGCAGGGTTTCTGGTCCTTGCAGCACAGCCCTTAAAAGCAGACCAGGGCAGCTGTCAGTCTTGCCTTGTTCCACAGCTTGTGTCACTCCTGCCTGAGGCTGTGCCCCCTGTGCTTGCTGTGCTGAAGGAAGCTGGTTTGGATAAGAGGAGATCCTGGCAGCAGTTTGCAGCAGCTTGCAGTGGAGCTGCCCAGGGCCAGGAGCAGGCTGCTCCTTGTAGCCAGAAAGTTCAAGCAGTGAAAGACAGCCCAGGGCTGGCAGGGTTTGTGTCAAGCTGAGCAAGGGCATGGAAGTGCTCAGTGGAGGGGACACAGGAGCAGATCTGACTGAGCTTCAGCAGGTCCTGGTGAGAGCTGGGCAGGTCTGGGGAAGCTGTTGAGTGCAGCCAGCCCTGAGTGTGGCCATTGCCTTCCCAAGGCTGTGGCAGGGTCATGTCTCTTACTGTTCCCAACACAGCAGAGCTTTGTGTTGCCTTGGGGACAGTGTGGGTGGCACTGAGACCACCTCAGTCATGGTGCACAGAAGCCACATAGGCACCTCCTAAGCCAGCAGCACAGCACTGGTCCAGTTCTGGTCCCTTAGCATAACCAGGGCATGGAACTGCTGGAGAGGGTCCAGAGGAGGCCAAGAAGATGATCAGAGGCTGCAGAACCTCCCCTGTGGTTGAGAGTTGGGAGAGTTGGGGCTGTTCAGCCTGGAGAGGAGAAGGCTCCAGGGAGACCTTAGAGCAGCTTTCCAGTACCTGAAGGGGCTCCAGGAGAGCTGGAGAGGGACTTTGGACAAGGAAGTGCCAGGATGAGGGACAATGGCTTTGAGCTGGGAGAGGGGAGATTGAGAGTTGAGATGAGGAAGAAATTGTTGACAGTGAGGGTGGGGAGAGACTGGCACAGGCTGTGCATGCCTACACAGGTCTGAGCCTTAACCAGCTGGGTGCTGTTGTCCCTGTGCAAGGTTGGTGTGAAGGTCAGAGCTGCAGGGGGAAGAGATGGAGGCTCCTGACTAAATCTTGGCTGAATCTGGCTTGTTCCAGAGGAGCCACATCTCTGCCCCTTGTACAGATTGGATGTGAGGAACAAGTTCTGCACCACAAGGGTGGTGGAACTCTGCAACAGGTTGCCCAGGGAGGTGGTTGAGGCTCCATCCCTGGAGATATTCAAGGTGAGGCTGGAGAGGGCTCTGGGCAACCTGATCTAGTGGAGGATGTCCCTGCTGAGTGCAGGGGGTTGGACTGGAGGAGCTTTGGAGGTCCCTTCCAACCCAGAACATTCTATGATTCTATGATTTGTCCACTGTAAGTGTAGGAGCAGTCTGGACCTCACTTCTGAGCTGTGATCTTTTGACTTCTCAGCTGCAGAGTGGTATTTGAGGGCTGCCTGGCACAGGAGAGTGGAAAGTTCAGGTTCAGCAGTGGTGCAGCAGGAGAGGCTGACATAGAGCTTGAGAGACTCAGGTGAGAACTAGGGAAGCTGGGAGAAGAGCTAGGAGCCTCCTGCCTGCTCCAGGACAGTGGAGAGAGAGAGAGGGGGCCTGCTTCTGGTGGGGTGAGTGGAGCCCCCAGCAGCCAGAGGTTCCAGAGGTGCCGCAGTGACCTGGCTCAGCTCCCCAGCTCCTTTGGGCACCGTGCTCGCCGCTGCAGCCAGCAGCAGATGCTTTGGTGCTGCTGCCCTGTGCTCACTGCTGCTGCTCCCTCTGCTCTGCAGGAGTTCATAGCAGTCAGCCAGCTGCGGGGATCCACCCAGGGCAAGATCCTCTGCTTCTACGGCCCCCCCGGGGTGGGCAAGACCAGCATCGCGCGCTCCATCGCCAGGGCCCTCAACAGGGAGTACTTCCGCTTCAGCGTGGGGGGCATGACCGACGTGGCAGAGATCAAGGGACACAGGTCAGTGCCAGCCAGCACTCCCTCTCCACAGCACTTCCACTCATGTGCCACAGCTGGGCCACACCTGAAGCTGGAGCCTGCGTGTGACTGCGGCTCCGTGCTGCCGGCCCCTGCTGACCGGAGCTGACAGGAAGGGCAGGGAAGGGCAGGGTGTGGAACACAAGCAGAGTCCTCTGAGTGCTGGCACCACCTGCTTCCCCTGGCAGGGAGCTGGATAGCTCTCTGTGGTGCCCAGAAGTGCTGGGCTGGTGCCAAATGCTCCTTGGTGGCTGTAAATGCCAGCAGGGGAGAGTGGAGGCAGCTTGAACAGGGCCATTGGCACCCTCGGGAGTGGTGGAGACTCAGGGTGGGTAGTGAGGAGAACTTGGGAGGAAGAACATTCATGGGGAGAACAGGAAGCCATGGGCACAAAAATCAGACAGATCCAGCCCTGCCACAGATTTCCTTCCACATAGCCCTGATTCCCAAACTCTCTGTTTCACTCTAGTAGAGGTTCTGCAGGGTGAGGTGAACCTGTGAGGCTCTGCCCTGTGTGATACAGAAGCAGAGAGAAACATTGAAGAGAGCAGCCCTAAAGAAAGAGACCTGGGGGTGTTGGGTGCTGAGCAGCTCCCCAGGAGCCAGCAGTGCCCTCCTGCAGCCTTCAGGCAGCTGTGTGCTGGGCTGCAGCCAGAGGAGTGTGGGCAGCAGGGCAGGAGAGGGGATTCTGCACCTTGGCTCTGCACTGCTGAGACCTCACCTCCAATCCTGCCTCCAGGTCTGGTGTCCCCAGCAGAAGAAGGACACAGAGCTGCTGGAGAGAGTCCAGAGGAGGCCACAAAAATGATCCAAGGGCTGGAGCAGCTCTGCTGTGGGGACAGGCTGAGGGAGCTGGGGGTGTGCAGCCTGAGAGGAGAAGGCTCCAGGGGCACCTCAGAGCTGCCTGCCAGGACCTGAAGGGATCCTGCAGGAAGGCTGCAGAGAGACTTCTCCTGAGGGTGTCTGAGCCAGGCCAAGGGGGAATGGTTTGGAGCTGAGGCAGAGCAGGGTTAGAGTGGAGCTGAGGAAGAAGTTCCTCAGTGTGAGGGTGGTGAGACTCTGGCACAGGCTGCCCAGGGAGGCTGTGGCTGCCTCCTGCCTGGGGGTGTTCAAGGCCAGGCTGGATGAGGCCCTGAGCAGCTGAGTCTGGCTGAGAGGTGTCCCTGCCCATGGCAGGGAGGTTGGAGGAGATGAGCTCTGAGGTCCCTTTCAACCTGAGCCATTTTAGGATTTTCTGTACTCCTCTGGGTGTTCTCTGCTCTGGGCCTCTTGGCATTCACCCAGTGGCTGCCCTCCTGCTCTGCTTCTGCAGGTTGCTGGATGCCAGTTGCTGTAGAAGAAAGGCTGTGTGGAACAGTTTGCTCCTCAGTTTGTCTTTAGATTTACATCAGCCTTGGGGGTTTGTCTCTGTCAAGGGGTGAAATGTTCCCTTTCCAGCACTTCTTTACCCCCCCAAAAAACTCCCAACAACCCAGGAAGTCCCTCTTCAAACATCTCTGCTCTCAGCCTCACCTCTTAGCTTGAACTTCTAAATTAGAGGGAAGCTGAAGATAAAATCTGCAGCCCAGAAGTGTCCTGCCACAGGTCCATGTCTTATCTCTGCTGCACTGGATGGGTCTTGGTGTGTGGTATGGTGGTGGAGAACACTCTGAGAGCTGCAGAAGCAGCACCTGGGTTCCCAGCAGGGCAGAGCTGTTCCATCAGCTGTGAGCTGACCTTTACAGGGCTCCTCTGACTCCAGTCTCTGCTAACACAGGAGGACATACGTTGGAGCAATGCCAGGGAAGATCATCCAGTGCCTGAAGAAGACCAAGACAGAGAATCCTCTGATCCTGATTGATGAGGTGATGTACCTGGGCTTGCTTCTAGTGTTTGCTCCTCAAAACAGGGCTCAGTTCCTGACCCCAGTGGGAAAGGTGAAGGAGGAATTCTCCTAAACATGCCAGGGGGTGACTTAAATGAGCCTGGGCTCTGCAGGTCCTGGGATGACAGTGAACACATCCACAGCAGCATTGCCAGCAGGTCCAGAGAGGTGATTCTGCCTCTTTGCTCTGGTGAGACCTCACCTGCAGTGCTGTGTGCAGCTCTGGAACCCTCAACACAGGAAGGACCTGGACCTGATGGAGAGAGTCCAGAGGAGGTCATGAAAATGCTCAGGGGGTTGGAGCAGCTCTGCTATGTGGACAGGCTGAGGGAGCTGGGGGTGTTCAGCCTGGAGAAGAGAAGGCTCCAGGGAGACCTTAGAGCAGCTTCCAGTACCTGAAGGGGCTGCAAGAAGACTGCAGAGGGACTGATCCCAAAGGCCTGCAGGGACAGGACCAGGGGCAATGGCTTCAGACTAGAGCAGAGCAGATTGAGATTGGATGTGAGGAACAAGTTCTGCCCCAGGAGGCTGCTGGAACGCTGCAACAGGTTGCCCAGGGAGTTTGTGAAGGCTCCAAGCCTGGAAGTGCTCAGGGCCAGGCTGGGTGAGGCCCTGAGCAAAGAGATGTAGTGGGAGGTGTCCCTGCCCATGGCAGGGCTTGGTGATCTCTAAGGTCCCTTCCAGCCCAAGCCATTCATCACCCTATGCAGTGCTGTGGTCCTCCCACTGTGGAGTCAGACTCCAGCTTAGCTTTGCTGAAGGAGTCACAGCCACTGCTGTGGGAGCTCAGCTGCTGCTGGCTCTGTGCACACTCCTTGGACCTTCATGGTGCTGCTCTGCAACCCTTGGAGTCCTGGGGCTGGTCAGGTGTGCCATGGGTAGGGTAGGACAGTGGGGACTGGGCTGAATGCCCAGGGAGGTGAGAGCCTGGCAGGGGCTGGTCCTGAGCAAACAGCTGGAGGTGCTCAGAGGGCTCCTTGCAAAGCCCTCTGTGGGGAACTGACTGTGGTGAGAAACTTCTTAGAGCATTTCAAGTTTTCCTCCCATAGGTGGATAAAATAGGACGAGGATATCAAGGGGATCCATCCTCAGCCCTTCTGGAGCTGCTGGACCCAGAGCAGAACTCCAACTTCTTGGATCATTACCTTGATGTTCCTGTGGATCTGTCCAAGGTATTCCTCTTTGCTGCAGAGGCTGTGGAGCTGGGGATCAGTCTCTGTCAGTGCAGGGATGTCCTGGCCACCAGGAGACGCTGGCATGGTGCTCAGCTGGAAGGTTGGGCAGATGGCATGGAGGCACCAGTGGCAGAGGGCTTTATCCAGAATGGCTGCACAGCATCCAGCACCAGTCCTACAGCCCCAGCTCCCTGCAGAGCCAGGGACACAGAGCTGTGTGGTCTGAGCCAGGGAAGGCAAGAGGTGCCCTGTGGCACCACTGGCAGAGCTGCTGCCAGCAGAGGAGGCCTGCTGCTGCTGTGCATTGTCTGCACACACTTGTCTTGCAGCCTGCATTGCCTGCAGAGTCCTTGGGCTGCAAAGCAGGCCCACAGCTGGGGCACTTCTGCTGACTCTGCAGAAGGCAGAAATAACCAAGAAGTGAGGTCTGGCTCTGCCCAGGCCATAGCTGCCAGCTCCATGTTGGCCCTGTCCCAGTGTGGGCTGTGGGGTTCCTGCACCTCGGCTTTGGGGGTAGGGAGGATCCCACTGCAGGGTTCTGGCATCCAGAGCTTTGCTTGTGAGCAGAACCAGGTTCTGCCGTTCAGAGAAACACAGAACTGAGGAATTATTGCTTGGAGGGTACTGAAGGGCCTGGAACATCTGTGTGATGAGGAAAGGCTGAGCTCTGGGGCTGCTCAGTCTGGAGAGGAGAAGAAAAAGCTGAGAGGAGATCTGATCAATGTCTGTAAACATCTGCAGGGTGGGGGGCAGGAAGGGGCCAGGCTGGAACAGGCTCTTTCCATTGGACAGGACAAGGGGCAGTAGATGCAAACTGGAACCCAGGAGGTTCCACCTCAACATGAGCAGAAACTTCTTTGGTGTGAGGGTGGCAGAGCCCTGAGGCAGGCTGCCCAGAGAGGTTGTGGAGTCTCCTTCTCTGGAACCTTTCCAGACCCCCCTGGATGTGTTCCTGTGTGAGCTGCCCTGGGTGACCCTGCTCTGGCAGGGGGTTGGACTGGGTGATCTCCAGAGGTCTCTTCCAACCCCTACCATTGTATGGCTTAATGAAAATGTTTAATAGGATCTTGTAATGCTTCCAGGTACTTTTTATTTGCACTGCCAACGTGACAGAAACCATCCCAGAGCCGCTGCGGGACAGGATGGAGGTGATCAATGTGTCAGGATACGTGGCAGAGGAGAAGCTTGCCATTGCAGAGGTGAGCTTGCTGCTCACCTGGGTTAGGCAGGCTCAGCCTTGCCTCTTTACACCCAAAGCCAGCAGGCAAAGGCTCTGTGCACAGAGGTGCTCTGCTCTGTGCCTCCAGCATTCTGTGCTCTCCAGAACCTGGCACTGAGCTGTGGGGTGAGGCTCTTGTCACAGCTGCTGAGAAGCTGTGGCTGCTTCTGTCTTTCAGAGGTACTTGGTCCCTCAAGCACGAGTGCTGTGTGGCCTGGATGAGAGCAAAGCCCAGATCAGCCCCGAGGTGCTGACTGTGCTCATCAAGCAGTACTGCAGGGAGAGTGGAGTCAGGAACCTGCAGAAGCAAGTGGAGAAGGTGAGGGCAGCGCTGCCTGGCCAGGACTGCTCTGCTCAGGCCTCCTCAGCTCTTGCTGCACACCACAGCTGCTGTCTCCCCCCAGGTCCTGAGGAAATCTGCCTACAAAATTGTGAGTGGAGAGGCAGAGACAGTGCAGGTGACCCCTGAGAACCTGCAGGACTTCGTGGGCAAGCCGACCTTCACCGTGGAGCGCATGTACGACACCACTCCGGCAGGGGTGGTGATGGGGCTGGCCTGGACTGCCATGGGTGAGGCACCAGGGCGTGGGGCAAGCTCTCCAGTGCTGTGGGGTTTGCACAGCCTGGCTGTGCCAGTCACACTGAGTCTCACTGCTGGCTCTGCTCGTGATCTGCTGCCACCAGGAACAGTAACTTCAGTGGCCTTTGAGACCCTCAATGCTTTAAAGGTCCAAAGAATGTCAGCATGCTGGAAGGGAGCTCTGGAGCTCAGCCAGTCCAACCCTTCTGCTCCAGCAGGACACCCACAGCAGCTTGCCCAGGAGCACAATGCCCAGGGGGGTTTGGAAGCTCTTCAGAGAAGGAGACTCCACAATCTCTCTGGGCAGCCTGCTCCAGGCCTCCAGCACCCTCACACCAAACAACTTTCTCCTCCTGGTCCAATGGAACCTCCTGGGGTCCAGTTTGTGCCCATTGCCGCTTGTGCTGTTGCTGGGCACCACTGACAGGGGTCTGGCCCCAGCCTCTTGCCACCTGCCCTTCTGGTACTGATGAACACTGAGAGTTCTCTTCCTTTACAGTCAATTTTTCAGGCAATCTTTAAAGGCCCCTTCCAACCCAAAGCATTCTGTGGCTCTGCTTCTTGCCTGAAGAAGGGACCCTCTCTGAGGCCCTTACCCAGGCTCTCTTTAGCTTCAGGCCAGCACATTTTCTACTCCATATCCCTGAGAACCTCAGTGACTCAAAGCAGGAGGTTTCTCAGAGAAGACAAGACCCTGTCTGGTTCCTGGAGACCTCCATGTCCATAATCACCTGAAGGTTGGATCAGGAAGCAGGGGCCAGGCTCTTTTCGGTGGTGCCCAGTGACAGGACATGGAGCAATGGAAAAAAACTGAAACCCAGGAAGCTCCGCTTCAACATGAGGAGAAACTTCTTTGTGAGAGTGCTGGAGGCCTGGAGCAGGTTTCCCAGGGAAGTGGTGGAGTCTCCTCTGGAGACATTCAAAACCCACCTGGATGTGTTCCTGTGTGACCTGCCCTGGGTGACCCTGCTCTGACAGGGGGGTTGGGCTGGATGATCTCTGGAGGTCCCTTCCAACCCCTCCATGCTGGCATTCCAAAAGCTGGAGGTGCCACTCTGACCTCTGGCACAGCCACAGTGTCTTTGTGCTGTGTGCTCAGTGGTGTCCCAGTGCTGCCTTGGCTCTCCATGCCAAGGGCAGGTGTGCAGCACTCTCAGGGGCAGTGCAGTTGTGGCTTCTCCCTTGATTTACTTCCCTCCTGACTTGGGGGTTCCTGAGCCCCACTGCATGGCAGGTGCAGCACACAGGGGGTGAGCCCTGCATGCTCCAAGTGGTTAAGAGGGACGTGGTGGCTGTGGTGAGAAGGTGAAGAGGAGCCTGAGACTGGGAGGCTGCAGTGGCTCCTGGTGTGGTTTGCTGTGAGCTCTTCTTCCCTTCTGGCTAAGGAGAGCCTGAAGCCATTCTGGGAACTGCAGAGGGGCTACATCCATAGTGGTGCAGTGGAAGTGGATGGAGACTCAGGGCAGTGCTGTTGAGGTTTCCTGAAGGGATTTGGGAGACACCACCCCAGAGCTGAGCTCTCAGCAGAGAGCCTCAGGTCCACACTGCTGCCTCTGCACCACCAAACCCTTCTGCTCTCCCTTTCTCTCAGGATGTTGTTTTCCTTTCCTTTCTCAGGAGGTTCCACTCTCTTTGTTGAGACATCCCTGAAGCGACCCAAGGACAAGGAGAACAAGGATGGGTCCCTGGACCTGACAGGGCAGCTGGGAGATGTGATGAAGGAGAGTGCCAGGATAGCTTACACCTTCGCCAGAGCCTTCCTGATGCAGAAGGAGCCCAGCAACGACTTCCTCATCTCTTCCCACATCCACCTGCATGTGCCAGAGGTGAGCTGCTGCAGCACTCACACAGCAGGCAGCACTGCTGGGCTGCTCTGAAGCTGGGAGCTGCCTTTTGTGTGCTGTGCAGCATGCCAAGTGCCAGGAAAACCTGGCAGAGGAAGGCCTTCTCCTCGGGATGCTGTGGGAACAGGAGCTGTTTCCAGTCCTCCTGCAGCAGGCCTGTGGTGGGGATGCAGAGATTTGGATACTGCTGCAGGCAATGCAGCTGCTGGCCCTGGGGTGCAGGGGGGGAGACCACAGCAGAGGGAGAAGGGATTGGGATGAAATCCACAAGGAAAGCAAAGCTGAGGCCTGTGTGGTTCCAAGGCTTGGGGAGGGCTGCAGGTCCTGTAGGTGCAGTTACAGAGAGCATTCCTGGGCCCTGTGCTCTGCTTCCTTGTCCCTCTCCTAGCAATGGGATGAAGATGAAGGCCCCCAGAGCTCAGGGGGCTCCACACTGTGCAGCAGGTTTTGGGCTTTAGGATGACAAATTTTGTGCTGTGGTTGTGCCCAAGCTTTGCTCCTGAGCTGTTTCCTGCTTTAACCTCATGCACAGGCTCCTGGCTGCAGCTCTCTGGGGCTGGCACCAGCTGTGGTTCCCTGGAGGACCAGGCAGATGTTCCTCTGCCTCTGCTCCCTCTTAGACCTTCACTTCTGCTCTTGCCTCCAAGATCAGTTTGGTCTCAGATGAATCCAGACTGCCACTAGCTTAGGCCTGGGGTTTGTTTGGCTTCCTAAACCAAATGATCTTTGCTGTCTGAAGTGACAGGACCAGGGGCAATGGTTTGGAACTAGAGCAGAGCAGATTTAGATTGGATGTGAGGAAGGAGTTCTGCACCAGGAGGCTGCTGGAACACTGCAACAGGTTGCCCAGGGAGGTGGTTGAGGCTTCATCCCTGGAGATATTCAAGGTGAGGCTGGAGAGGGCTCTGGGCAACCTGATCTAGTGGAGGATGTCCCTGCTGAGTGCAGGGGGTTGGACTGGATGAGCTTTGGAAGTCCCTTCCAGCCCAAACCATTCTGGGATTCTATGATTTTCAGTGTTGTCCTCTGCTGTTTGTGACTCTTGATGCTCTCTTCCCCCCTGATGCTGACCTCTTGTTTCTGTGGCTGGTCAGCTTCCAAGCATTCCTGCTGGCTTTTGCTCATGTTGCTTATTCAAAGCCTGATGAGCACTATGGTGGCACCAGGCCAGAACCCAAACTGTAGCCTCAGGGATTTCCTCATGGATCAGGTGAGACCTGGCAGAGCTGTTGGCAGAGAAGGCAGCTCAGGAAGCACAGCTCCAGCAGAGACCCTTCTGCAAAGCCTCCATGGAGCTGGGGCCACTGTTGGTGTTCTCCCCTGATCTGGGGGCCCCTGGGTGATGAATGAAGGCAGGAACCCCTCTGCCATATAGCAGATTCCAGACATGCAGAGAGTCTCAGAAGTCCTCCCAGAAGTCCTTTATTGCTGTGGTGTAGAATCCTCAGCACTGCAGAGTCTCAGAGTGTCCTTAACAGCAGAAGTCCTGGAAGCCCTTAACAGGCCAAGCAGCTAACAGAAGTGCTGAGCATGTCCCCAGCAGCATCCCCACCCCAAAGCCCTACCCAGCAGTAGCTAAGTGACAGAAGCAGAAGTCCCCAGCAGCCCTAACCCCCCCAAGCCATTCCTGCCCTAAGTCCCTACTCCAGTGCCTCTAGCTCAGCCTGGCTGTTGAGGAACTCTTTATTATCAATCCCTTAACCAGTGGAACCCAACCACAGGGAGAAGCCAAAATCCTTTCCCAGTGGGAGCTGCCAGCATGCAGGAGGCAGGTGGCTCCTGCAGCATGTTCCCATCCCAGGGTGCCCAGGTGAGGCTGCTGCTCTTGGCACCCCTGGGATGTGATTGTTTTGCTCTGGCAGCCAAGGGATTGGGCAACTCAGGAGCTCTGCACTCTGCACCATCCAGCACTGCCCTCAGAGCAGTGGCTGCAAGAGGCCACCTTGAAACAGCAGAGCCAGAGGATCTGCCTGGGGTTGCTGCTCTTGCAGTTGGCTAAAGGGGGCTGTGTTTGGTTGTGTTTTTCACAGGGAGCCACACCAAAGGATGGACCAAGTGCAGGCTGCACCATAGTCACAGCCCTGCTGTCGCTGGCCATGGCCCAGCCAGTGAGGCAGAACCTGGCCATGACTGGGGAGGTGTCACTGACTGGGAAAATTCTGCCTGTGGGTGGCATCAAGGAGAAGACAATTGCAGTAAGAGCTCCTCCCCTCCCTCTGCATGCTCTGTGGGACAGCTCTGCCCTGGGCTCAGCACTGCCTGGGACAGCCACTGATGGCTCCTGTGGTGGGGGGCCCTGGGTCAGGGCCTGCTGGGAGGCACACAGGGTTCCTGCTGGGGGGCACACAGGGTTCCTGCTGGGGGCACACAAGGGCCCTGCTTGTGCCTCTTGCTGTCAGGAAGGAGGTAGGACCCCAGACTTTGTGCCAGGGCATCTGTGTTGATCCTCTTAGTGGCAGAAGTGAGGGTGGAAGGTGCCCTCAGACTGTTAATGCTGACTGTCCCCAGGCTGCTCTGGCCCAGCAGTCTGGGCTGAGGGGATTGTTGAAGGAGGGCAGCCAGTAGAGAGCTGACAGTACCCTGTAAGGTGTCAGCCTTAAGGTTCTCTTCCCTGGCTCCAGCTTGAATTTGTCCAACTTAAAATTTCAGATTGAGTTGGGGCTGTTCAGCCTGGACAAGAGAAGGCTCCAGGGAGACCTCAGAGCAACCTTCCAGTACCTGAAGGGGCTCCAGGAGAGCTGGAGAGGGACTTTGGACAAGGGCTGGGAGTGCCAGGAGGAGGGACAATGGCTTTGAGCTGGGAGAGGGGAGACTGAGAGTGGAGAAGAGGAAGAAATTGTTGAGAGTGAGGGTGGGGAGAGACTGGCACAGGTTGCCCAGGGAGGCTGTGGCTGTCCCCTCCCTGGAGGTGTTCAAGGCCAGGCTGGATGAGGCCCTGAGCACCCTGGGCTGGTGGGAGGTGTCCCTGCCCATGGCAGGGGCTTGGAACTGGATGAGCTTTGAGGTCTCTTCCAACCCAAACCACTCTGGGATTCAGAAGGCTACCCCTGGGCTTTTCTGGAGCTTTACTGCTGGTGCCTTGAATTTTCCCTGTTGAAGTTTCTTTGTCCATCATCATCATCAAGGTATCAGGTGGCTCTTCTAGTGAGCCATCTGGACTGGGCTCCCTGCAGCACCCAGCAGGCTCTGGTTTGTACTGGTGGCTGCTTTGGGTTGCTTTTCTGGGTTCAACCCTTGGCAGTTCTCAAAATGTTGTTGCTCTCCGTGTCAAATAACTGCAGGATCCCCCCTAGAGTGAGTGGGTACAGATGAGCCCCCCCTGAGCACTCTCTGTGCTCCCCCTGATGTTGATGCCAGGATCAAAAGGTTCTGTCTTGTTGCTGTGGATCCTGCAGATGGATGTGGTGGGCTGGGCTGCTAAGCTGTTGAGAATCCTTCCTTTGATCCTGGGATTTATCCTCACCCAAGGGGGATGAGACTTCCATGAGGGAAATTTTTTTCCCTGTGAGGGTGCTGGAGGCCTGGTGCAGGTGGCCCAGGGGGGCTGTGGAGTCTCCTCCTCTGGAGGCATTCAGAACCCACCTGGGTGTGTTCCTGTGTGACCTGCTTGAGGTGCCCCTGCCCTGGCAGGGGGTGGGACTGGCTGAGCTTTCGAGGTCCCTTCCACCCCCTACCATTCTGTGACTCTGTGAGAACTGTGTGGGAATTGCTGTGGACAGCCCCCAGGGTGCTGACAGAGCCCTACCAAAGCACCTCCTGAGCAGCTGGGACTGGAGAGTTGTGGGGGCTTGGGGAGATCTAGAACTTGGATCCACCCTTAGTGACAGTTGCAAGGTTCTTGCTGCTCTGCAGAGCACAGCCAGGTGCTGCTTCTCCAGAGCTGCTCTGTGCAGGGGGGTGCTGCTGCTGGGCTGCAGCACTCACAGCCTCTCCCCACAGGCCAAGCGTGCAGGAGTCACCTGCATCGTGCTGCCCTCGGAGAACAAGAAGGATTACTACGACCTGGCAGCCTTCATCACCGAGGGGCTGGAGGTGCACTTTGTGGAGCACTACCAGGAAGTGTTTGCCATAGCCTTCCCCAAGCTGGATTCTGCTGGAGGATGATGTCCAACCCCCAGTGCTGGAAGGTGATCTGTCCCCTGGTGCCCAGCCCCAGGAGCAGGGTGAGCTGGGGCCGTGCTGCAGCGGGACAGGAGCGGAGCTCTTGCTGCTGCGCAGCTGCTGCTGGCTTGGCTGGAAGAGAGCAGCTCTGGCTTTGTACTGAACTGCCCCACGGCCAGGGGCCCAATAAAGTTGTGAGTTTTACCTCAGCCATGTGCCTCCTGCCAGCCACCCCCTGGGGAGCTGCTCTGAGCTCTGCTCACTGGAGAGTTCTGTTGTTTCACCAGTTCCCAGGGCTGCTTCCAGAGGAACTCTGACCTCTGGGGCTGTGCCTCACAGAGAGCTCTTCATGTAGATGAGCTCAGAAACTTGTCTCAGCTTAGAAAGCCTGGGCTGGAGAAGCAGCAAATTCAGGACAGTTGAGCAGTGCTGCTGCATTCAGCTCCCAAGGGACAGGGTGCTGATTGGTACCATCAGAAACAAGCCCAGGCTTAAAGGGAGAAGCCCTGGACCCAAGAGCAAGGTGCTCAGCATCAGCAGTTGGTGTCTGCCCTCCACCAGAGGCTCTTGGCCACTGCAGCAGTTGTTTGCTCCAAGGGAGAAAGGGAACTGAACATCTTGGCACAGCTGTTTGAGAGCCTGGGTGAGGGACCTGGAGGGCTTCATCCCTCAGGAACTGCTAGAGAGGCTGAATTGAGAGGGGAGGAGGAGCTGTTACATCAAGTGTGATGGAAATGCGTTTGTGTGGGAGAGCAGTTCCTGTCCTGCCTCCCAGCCAGGCTGGCACAGTCCTTAGTGGGGAATAAACTTTTCCTGCTGGAATCTGGGGAGCTCTGGCTGCCTGCACTTACCATTTGGCAACATGCTGCAGAAGTAGTGCAGCAGTGGAGGGCACAAGGGGAGCATGATCAAGAGAAGCTGCAGGAGGAGCAGGCTGAAGCACCCTGGGGAAGGACCAAAGCTGCTACTGCTTTCAACAGCAGTTTTTGTCCACTGCCCTTTCCTACCACCACCCAGGTTCAGAGACAGACTGGGAGGTGGAGGCAGCACAACCCTCACAGGCTTGGCTATGGAGAGGCCTCCACACCCTGAGACAAGCCAGCTCCATGAGGGCTGCAGGGTCACCCCTCTAGGACAGGCCACAGGCCAGGCCAGGAAGCTCCAGGACCAGCATCTCCAGATGCAGGGAAATAAAAGTCACACAAGTTCTGCACTACTGCAGGGCAGGGCCCTCAGCACCCCCAGGGCCAACCAATCTGGAGGTGCCATCAACAGCCACTGACTGGGGTTGTGAGAAAGGCTTTATTGGAGCCAGGACACAGCTCAGTCCTTCTTTGCAGCTGCTTTCCTCATGGCTGCCAGGACATTGCTCAGCTCTTCTCTCTTCCTCTTGGCACGGATGTGAGTGCCAACCTGCAGAGAGAGCAGCACAAGGTGAGTGCCAACCTGCAGAGAGAGCAGCACAAGGTGAGTGCCAGCCTGCAGGGGCACTCACACTCAAGTGTCCATCCCAGCACAGAACACAACTTGGCTGCTCCACTCCAAAGCAGGATGGTGAAGTCCTGGTAACCAGAGACTTGAGCCCATCCACCTCAATCAGCCAGCCAGGCACCACCTGCCCTCACCTCAGCAGCACCTGACTCAGTTCTGTGCACTCAGCCTAGCCCCAGCCTGTCCTGGGCTGATCCCCAGCAGTGTGGGCAGCAAGGGCAGGGAGGGGATTCTGCCCCTCTGCTGTGTTCTGCTGAGACCCCCACCTGCAGTGCTGGGGCAGCTCTGGAGTTCACAGCAAAGACAGGGACCTGGTGCAGCAGGGCCAGAGGAGGCCACAGCAATGCTGGCAGGGCTGGAAGCCCTCTGCTGGGAGCCAGGCTGAGAGAGTTGGGCTTGGGCAGCCTGCAGAGGAGAAGGCTCCAGGGAGACCTTCCGGTGGCCTTGCAGTATTTATTTGAAGGGTGCTCCAGGAGAGCTGGGCAGGGAGTTTTGACAAGGCATGGAGTGACAGGATGAGAGGTGATGGCTGCAAACTGGAAGCTGGATCTAGAGTAGTCATTAGGAAAAAATTCTTCCCCATGGAGGTGGTGAGGCACTGGAGTAAGTTACTGGGACATGTTGTAGAGGCTCCAAGTCTGAAGTGTTGAAGGCCAGGCTAGATGAGGCCTTGAGCAAGCTGGGCTGGTGGGAGGTGTCCCTGCCCATGGCAGGGGGTTGGAACTGGATGATCTTCAAGACCCCTTCCAACCCAAACCGTTCTGTGATGTTTTACTCAGTTACTTGGTTCAAGGTGGAAGCGCTTTCAGCTCTCCTGGCTGCCATCAATGAATCATTCCCCATTGCTGGCTCATGGTTCCCAGTCTCCACCAGCACTGCTCTGCTCTTCCCTGCACCAAAGGTGCAGCTAATGCAGAAGCAGCACAGCAGGTCTGGACTGCTGTAAGTCCACCTCCAGCTCTCCCACCCAGCCCACAGCACATTCCCCTCCCCATACAACCAAAGAGAAGGAATTAAAAAGTAAAGACTCCCCAGGGCAGGGCAGGAAGGTCCCCAGCAGTCTGTGCCATGCCCATTAAGATGCCAGCCTGGCCTACCCGTTTCTTGATGAACTTGAGGGCTCGTTTGTCCTTGGACACCTTCAGCAGCTCCATGGCTCGCCGCTCGTAGGGCGCGAAACCGCAGACCTCCCTGATCATGTCCCGCACGAACTTGGTGTGCTTGGTCAGGCGCTGGGGGCAGAGAGAGGGCATGGGGCAGGGGCAAGCTAAGGGCTGCCTGGCCACAGCCAGGCTGGGCCAAACCATGAGCCCCAAGCCCAGCCTCTGGCATGCCCCAAGGAGTGCCCTGGCAGATGCCCTGCAGCAGTGACCCTGAGCAGTCTCTCCATGTCAGCCATGGTTGCAGTGTTCTGCTGATCCCCATGCAGCAGCAGTGTGCACACAGCAGGGTCACAGAGGCTCTGCTCTGCTGCACACCTCAGCCACCACATCCAGCCATGCTGCTTCAAGGTGGGAGAGCAGCTGCCAGCTGCCCTAACCTCTCCTGGTACACATCCACTGCACCTGGGTAAGTGCCACTGCATCACTGCTGGGCAGGGGAAAGCCCTGGAGTTACCAAGGGGCACAGAGGGAACCTTCAGAGCTCCCCCAACCTGTTTCTGCGCCACTGCTGGTTCTGGCTGGGGTAAGGTTAATGCTCTCCACAGCAGCTGGCACTGGTTGGGGCTGTGCTGGCAGCAGTGCTGATCTCACAGGGCTGGTTCCTTATTGCTGAGCCAAGGGCTGCCCTGCTCCCCATGCCATGAGCAGGCTGCACAAGGGGCTGGGAAGAGACACAGCTGACCCCAGGTGACCAAAGGGACATCCCAGACCATACCACTTACTGCTCAGCACAGAGGGCTGGGGAAGAACACAGTGGGGGACATCTGAGTGCTGGGGTTTCTGCTCCCAAGTCACCATTATGGGTGCTGCAGCCTGGCTCTCCTGGGACTAGCTGAGCAGCTGCCTGCAGTGGGGATGAGCTCCTTGGTTTGCTTCTCTTGTGCAGAGCTGTTCAAGTGTCCTCATCTCAACCCTGGATTTTACTCACTTGTTCTCTTCTGATTCTCTTCCCCATCCCACCAGGGTTGAGTGAATGAGTGGCTGTGGTGGGGCTGAGTTGCCAGCCGAGGTTAAACCACACCACGCTGCCAGCTGAGCTTCAGCAGCGGTTGAAATTCATCTGCCTCGAGGCTGCTCTGCTGCCAGCTCTCCTGTACCCAACCCTTTCAACTCCATACCCGCTCCCACACATTCGGTGCTTCCAACAATTTAAGCCCCCACTCCATAGGCACCTTCACCGCTTTCCCAGCCCGGACTGCACCAACCTACCAGCCACATATGCAGCTCCTACCAACAGCTGCTGTGGCCGGCCGCCCACCCGCACCGGGGCATCTACACCTCCCGTTAAACCTCGAAGTCAGACGGCAAAGCAGCCACTTGGAGGTATCCAATGGTCTCCTGCAGTCCACCACAGCCACGCCATCACAGAGTGCTGCTCGGAAGGAACCGAGCTGCAACCTTCCCTCACGGCGGCCGTGAGCTGCGGTGAGCTGCAGCCAGGAGATGGGGACGGAACTGGATCGGCACTACCCCGTTCCTCGCCGGCCCCACGCCCGTAAAGCGAACTGCGCGCCCCAGGAGCTGCCCGGAGCTCCCCGGCAGGCCCCGGAAGGCAGCGGCCCCTGCGCCCGACCGAGTCCCGCGGCTGCCGGCAGAGCCTCCTCAGTGGCCCGGCCCGGCCTCATTCTCCTCATACTCACCCCGCGGCGGCGGCACTGCCTGGGCTTGGACACGTTTTTCGTCACCTTGTAGCCCTTGTTGAGGCCCACGGCCATGGGGTAGCGGATCGCCATGTCTGCGGGAGAGAGCGGTCAGACCGCCCGCCGATGGACGCGGATGGACCCCAATCCCAGGCCCAGCCCGGCCCTTACCTGCTGCTCACTGATGGCGCCGCACCGGGAAGAGGGAGCGCGCGCGGAACGCCGGGACAGTGCCTCTTCCGGCCGCGCGCCGCCACCAGCGAGCGGGCAGGGGAGGGGAGGAGAGGAGAGGGCGCCCCCTGCGGGCAGGTGGTGTCCTCGCCGCCGGCGGCAGAGGGAGCGGGGGCCGCGACCCAGGGCAATGGGGATCGGGCGGCAGCGGCGTCCCCCGCGCCCCGGGTTGGAATCGGCTGGGGTCGGTCAGGCCAAAGCCGGGACTGGCGGCGATGGGAGGGTGGGGGGGAGCTCAAGGCTCCTCCCCCGCGTTGCTCGCGGCCGGGCCCGGCAGCTGCCGGCCATTGGTCTCCGGCGGCGGCCGCAGAAGACAAAGGGACACCGGCAGCGACCGGCGGCTCGCAGCTCCGTGGACACGAAGCCCACGGGAACAGGGACGCCGAACCTCCCCCGCGGCGGGGCTGGTGTCCGGGAGCCAGAGCCGAGAGGAGCGGCCAGGCTGAGCCAAGCCCTCGCAGATCTTTTCTCCAAAGCTCTTGAGGTGCTTGGCCACACTGTGGCCACGTCTGGCGTACAAAAAGCATCAGGTTAAAGGTTTGGTAGAAATGGGTTGGGTTTTCTTGTATGGATGAATCTCTGTGATCTGCTCTGGCAGGGGGCTGGACTGGGTGAGCTTTCGAGGTCACTTCCAGCCCCTAACACTCTATGGTTCCGTGATTTCTTCTGAACAAGAGCTGGGGTGAAGCCATCCAGCCCCGATGAGCTGCTTTCTGCTTTCAAAGGAAATTCCATTTCACAGAATCACAGAGTGGTTGGGGGCTGGAAGAGACCTCTGGAGATCATTCAGTCCGATCCCTGCCAGAGCAAGGTCACCCAGGGCAGGTCACACAGGAACACATCCAGATGGGTCTGGAAAGTCTCCAGAGAAGGAGACTCCACAACCTCTCTGGGCAGCCTGCTCCAGGGCTCCATGACCCTCACAGTGCAGAATTTCCTCCTCCTGTTGAAGTGGAACCTCCTGTGCTGCAGTTTCCATCCATTGCCCCTTGTCACAGGGTGCAACTGAGCAGAGCCTGTCCCCTCCCTCTTGGCCTTTGGCTCAGCCTCACACCTAAATGCTGGCTGCTAGGAAATTGAGAGGCTGCTGGCTGATGTTAGTTAACAAAAAGCAGAGCAAGGAGCCTGAGAGCACTCCAGCACCATTCCCACAGGTAGCCAAAGGCCCCCCTTTGAGCTGAGGCTTTGCTGCTCTTGGTGCACTGGTTTCTTCTGGAAGTGTCCCAACTGGAGGCTTTGGGACCTCAAACTGTATCTGGGAGCCCTGCTCATTTCTGCAAGGCTTGGGGCTCTTTGGCTTTGCACTGGGCTTCAGTGCCTCAGCCTCCCATGCTCCATGGTGGGGATGGAGCCTCAGTGTCCTCCAGGCAGTGATTGAGAGGAGCCTGAGAGGTGACCTCATTGCTGCTGATGAAGATGTGCAGGGTGAGTGCTCAGAGGCTGGAGCCAGGCTCTGCTGGGTGATGCCCAATGCCAGCACAAGGCAGCAGTGCTGGAAGCTGAGGCAGAGGAAGCTCCATGGGAACAGGAGGAAAAGTTTTTTCCTCTGAGGGTGACAGAGCCCTGGAACAGGCTGCCCAGGGGGGTTGTGGAGTCTCCTCTGGAGTTGTTCAAAACCTTCCTGGATGTGTTCCTGTGTGAGCTGCTCTGGGTGCCCCTGCTCTGGCAGGGTGTTGGACTGGATGAGCTTTTGAGGTCCCTTCCACCCCTTAACATTCTGTGGTTCTGTGATTGCTCACAGCAGCAGCCAGCACAGATCCCTGCACAGGGTTCCTCACACACAGCACTGCTGCAGCTGAGGATGGAAATACCCCCAGGCACCAAGACAGAACAGGGCTCTGAAAAGAGGATGTCGAGGCAGCAGAAGTGATAAGATCTCCCTCTGCCAGCTAGGAAGTGGCTGTCAGACACAGCAGTGATGCTGAGCAAGGTCCCCTCGACAGGGCAGGCTCTGCTGGGCCAGCACTGCCTGGGCACTTGGTGGGAGTTGGCACCAAAGCTTCACTGTGCTCTTAGAGGAGGCAGGAGGCAGGAGGGGATCCATCCAGCCCTGCTGGTGACATGCTGGAGGTGGAGGAGTGCCTGGAGTGTAAGGGGTTGCCAGGGAGCAATCAGAGCCAAACTGAGGTCCTTGCTTAAGCTTCTTGAGAGGGCAGTGAAGGTCACTGCAGAGCTGCCCTCTGAATGAAAGCTCTGAGTGAGAGCTCTGCCCTCTGCCCCTGGAGTGCCTCTGCTGCCTGCAGAGCTTTGCTCAATGTTTGCTGAGGAAGCCCCAGCCCAGGAGAGCCTCCTCAGGCTCAGCCCCAGCCAGGCTGACCTCTGGCTGCCTTCTGCTGGGCAGTGACCATGTTCCTCACTCTGTCACACAGCTTTAAAGCCCTGCTTGGAGGCACTCAGGTGGTGGTTTAGTAGCTGGGTTTAAGCATATGTTTAACCCAGGCCCTGCTTGGCTCATCAGAGGGCACCTTTCACATTGGCCCTTGGTTCTTCCAGCTGAAGTAACTTGAACCTGACTTTAGAGAAACCTCTGGTGTGGGGAAGCCCTGACTGTGTCCCCCAGGAGTATTTCATAACTTGCAAGACTTTGCCCAGCAGAAGCCAACAGCCCCTAGCACCAGTCCAGGAGAGGAAACAGCTAAATCCCTCTACACCAGTTCAGACACAAGGCACCAACTGCTTCCCTCCAGGCATGGTGTCCCCTCTGAAGCACACTGTGGGTGGCACAGCCACACTCAGGACTGCATGGGCAGTGCCCTCCTGAAGGGCAGCAGCCCTGCAGCAGTTCCCCTGAGGTCAGAGCACTGGGCAGGGAAGCTTCTGTCTAACCTCAGGTTTTGTGCCAAGGCTCCTTTGAGAGCACTGCTGGAGCTGTCACCTGTGCTGCCACAGACTGGCATCTGTTCTGCCTCCAGCTGCTGCAGGAGCTGCTAAACAACCCCTGCCTGTTCCCTGGAGGAAGCTGAGCCATGGTTTTCATCCACCTGGCCAGTCCAACTGCCTACTCTGAGTAGAGGAGCCCTCTGCAGCTGCTAGTCCCTCTGCTGAAGGAAAGGATTTAACCCTTCTGGGGCTGGACTGGAGCTTGCACCTTCACCATCTGGGCTCAGATCCTTCCCCTCTGTGGCCAGGCAATGGAAATTTTGTATCCACTTCTGCAGTTGGAGGTGCAGAAGAGCCTCAGCTTTGGTCTTCCTTGGCAGCTGCTCATCAGTGCCAGCTGCACAGGGTGTGCTTGGGGCACATCCTGGCACAGAGGAGCACTGAGGGGTGGCAGTCAGCCTGGTATGCCACCTGCTGCTTCCTCCCCAGGCCACCTTCCCTTCCAGCAGCTACAGTGACTCCTTCCTGTGCTGCTGCTGCTGGCCATGGGAAGGTTCACCCTTCTCAGGTGGGAAAGGCATTCCCAGCCCTACAGACTTCCCTCTGGACAAGCCCAGCCACCACTTGTGTCTCTGCTGCCTTTGATGAGGTGGCCAATGCCTGGCAATGCCAGGTGGGTATGGGTGGCCTCCATGGGGATGTGCCCATGCCCTTGGTGTCCATGCAGGCAGAGGCAGGAGGCTGGATGGTGTGGCTGTGGCAGCCAGGGTGCATTGCCCCTTTGGGCAGTGCTGGGAGGCCAGCTGAGCTCAGCCCAGTTGTGTCCCAGCCATGAGGAGCCTCCACAGGCTGGCAGCTCAGTGAAGCCTCTCAGGACCCCCAGGTTCAGCTGGAAGTTCAGAGCTGGCTCTCATTCCTAACTCAGGAATAAGCTTGGCCCTCCATGGCTCTCCTGTACCTGGCCATGCTGGTCTGGACTGGGAGGAGGCTCCAGGCCCAGGGTGCAGCTCCTGGCTGTGCAGCTCCAGGGCACAGGAGCAGGAACTGCCAGCACAGGAGCCTGCAGAGAGGCTCTTGGGGTGCCAAGGCCCCATTTGTGGAAGAGGTCAGAGGAGAGGGTAGGGCTCAGCCTGCAGCATGCACAAGAGGCATGGGCAGCACAGGGGTGGGGGCTGGGGAGCCAGGGCTGTGCCCTGGGTAGGTGCTGTGTGAGAGCTGCAGGAGGAGGAGCCCAGGCTGCAGAGTGCCTGTGTGAGGGACCCCTCACCCCTCTGGCACAGGCTTGCCCCCAGCCCTGAGGTGAGCCATGGGGAGGCCTTGGTGCCAGCTGTTAGAGAGGAGAGCTGGAATCCCCCTCCCACACTGACAATCACCAGGCTAGCTCAGTCTGGAAGCAAATGAAGCTGTGTTCACAAGCAAAACTACAATCCATGGTGAAATGCAATGACTATGTGCAAATACACACCATGCACAACAGAATCAACAGAAAAACACAACCAGGCCCCTTAGGCCCCCCAAAGGAGAGGGACCATGCTTCTTGTCCTCCCCCTCCCAGAGCAGGCAAAAGGGAAGAGAGCCAAGAAGCAGAGAGAGGTTTGTTAGACTTAGCTGGTCAAGGTCAGGATGCAGGGGGTGTCACCTCCAGCCAGGAGAGAGAAGCAGCAGGCAGACAGACTGAGAGTGACAGCAGGACTGCCCCACTGCCCATACCTTGCTTTGCTTCTCAAACATTTCTCTCTCCAAGGTCAGTGTTTAGAATATTCATCATTTTGCTTTCTTACACCCAATTGTGATTTATTTACATTCTTTCACTGTTCTGCTCTAACTTTGTGAAGAAAAATTAAAGACACAGTCTAAAACCATCACACTGGCACTGCCTGTGGCTGGACTCTGCCTGCCCAGACCTGCTCCCACTGAGCAAGGGCACATCTCTGACCCACCCCAAAAGGGCTTTGCCAGGCAGGAGCCTGCAGGGGGCAAGAAGGGCTCCTCAGCATAGAGGGTCCCCTTCATTCCTCCACTGACACCACTGCAGAGGAGCAGCTGGGTGTGAGCAGGCTCTCGGCTGTGCTCTGTGCCTGCCCTGTGCCATGGGGAAGGGCTGTGCCATGGCTGCTCTCCTGACACAGCATCTTCAGCAAAGCCTTAGGGCTTGGACATTCTCCACTCCTTGCTTTATCCTTGGAGGCTGGGGCAGTCTGCAGAGCCTGGGGCATGCCTGTGTCCTCCTGCGGGGCAGGGAGCAGCCTCAAGCCACAGAGCTCCTCAGGCCAAAGGAAGCCAGAAAAGCAGGAAGAATGATGCAGGAGATGAGGGCACAGCTAAGGTCCTCCCCTGAGTCAGTTCTTTCAGAAGAGGACAACCCTGCAAGCCTGTTGCCTAAAAAGGAAGCAATGGGGGTGGAGGGGGATCCACCTTGCAAGGGAGTGTTGGTCCTTCCTGGCATGCATGCCAGCAGAAGAGGCCTGTGCAAAGCAAATGCTGCTATTTGTTTTATAGGAGAAGGCATTTGTGACAAGAACCAACAGGAAAATTGGTGATTAATTGTTTGGTGTGGCCTTGGTGCTGCCTGCTGCTGACACGAAAGTGTTCAGGGTGGGGAGGAGAAAACTGTTTGAATGAAGAAGGAAATAAAATGGGAGAGATTTGTGTGCAGAGAAAGCAAAGGCAAAAGGCTGAGCAGTCACAGTGCCATGGGGACCCTCCCAAGGATGGATTCTCCATGCAGGATTTCCTCCTTCAGCCTTCTGGTCATGCAGCATCACAGACCCAGTCAGGTTGGAAGAGACCTTCCAGCTCATCAAGCCTGGCCCTTACCCCAGCACTGCCAGGACACCACTAAACCATGGAAGGGATGGTGCCCCTGGACTGGCACTGGTGAGGGCACAGCTTGAGTGCTGGGATCAGTTCTGGGCCTCTCACTCCAAGAAGGACATTGAGAGGCTGGAGCAGGACAGAGAAGGGCAAGAAAGCTGGGGAAGGGTCTGGAGAAGAGGGCTGGGGAGGAGCAGCTGAGGGAGCTGGGGGTGTTTGGTGTGGAGAAGAGGAGGCTGAGGGAGACCTCATTGCTCTCTCCAGCTCCCTGAGAGGAGGCTGCAGGGAGGTGGGGGTTGGGCTCTGCTCCCTAGGATCAGGTGATAGAAGGAGAGGAAATTACCTGAAATTGTGCCAGGGGAGGATTAGGTTGGAGAGGAAGAAAAATGTCTTTGCTGCCAGAGTGGTCAGGGATTGGCACAGGCTGCCCAGGTGGAGTCAGCCTAATGCTTCTCCTCATCTGCTGTAGCTCCTGCTCATTCACTCCGTCCAAGCAAATCTCCTTCATGGCTGCCCCAAACATCTGATGGGCACCTGCCCACCCACCCCCACCCCCTGTGTGCTGCTGGTAGAGAAGGAAGCAAAGTGATGCTGCTGGCCTTCAAAGCTCAGCAGGCAGCACAGGCTGCAGGACAGCAGGGCAGGGCTGGGGCTCTCCTGGGTTGAGACAGGAGGGTACCAGCCTCAAGACAGGGAAGGGTTTCCTGCTGTAGGTTCCTTGTCCTCATGTGGAGGATGTGCAGGGGCAGCACAAGTGCTGGCTGAGCCTGAGCTCTGGCACTTCACTTTTGTCACCTGCTGGGGACTGGAAAATGTTTCCCAATGAGACTGAGGCTGTTTAACTTGGAGAGGAGGAGCCTGAGGGTGACCTCATTACTGGTGAGGAAGATGTGCAGGGTGAGTGCCCAGAGGCTGGAGCCAGGCTCTGCTGGGTGATGCCCAATGCCAGCACAAGGCAGCAGTGGTGGAAGCTGAGGCAGAGGAAGTTCCATGGGAACAGGAGGAGAAGTTTTTTCCTCTGAGGGTGACAGAGTCCTGGAACAGGCTGCCGAGGGGTGCTGTGGAGTCTCCCTCTCTGGAGATGTTCCAAACCCTCCTGGGATGTGTTCCTGTGTGACCTGCTCTGGATGCTCCTGCTCTGGCAGGGTGTTGGAGTGGATGATCTCTGGAGGTCCCTTCTAGCCCCTAACATTCTGTGGTTCTGTGATTGCTCACAGCTGCTCTGACAGCACCTGCAAGCCAGGTCCACCAAGCTCCATGCAGCTCGAGACATACAGACTTTGGGTAATCTTCAGTCATCTTTATGATGTGGTGAGGTTATTGTACAGCTTGACAACTTCTCCTTTGTAAAATCCTTTGAGCTCCTGGCTGAAGCACACTCTGGGAGTGCAGAAAGCATTGATCTCATCTCCTTCAGTCATCATGGAACAGGCACAGGAGAGACTGAGACCCAGCACAGAGCTCTGCGTCTCCACAGCCCTGTCCTTTCCTCTCCCACACCTTTCCCCCTCTCCCACACCTTTCCCCCCTCTCCCACACCTTTCCCCCTTCTCCCACACCTTTCCCCCTTCTCCCACACCTTTCCCCCCTCTCCCACACCTTTCCCCCCTCTCCCACACCTTCTACTCCCCTCACACATCTTTTACCCCTCTCTCACACCTTTTACTCTGAACTCTTCCCTTTGCCAGGGGTCTTAAGACTATCCCAGCAGCCCTGCTGGGAGTATTTCTCACCTCATAGTGCACCACTGGCTGATGAAGCCTTTCAGAGGGGAGCAAAAGCTTTCTGCTTTCACCTTTCTTTTGCTAACAGCGGAGCTTCTAACGCACTGGAGGGGTAGTTGTGCTCGTTTAACAGAGTCAAACTGCAATTCTAACCCATCTCCAGGGCAGAGGCTGAGCCAGCCTGGCCAGCCCTGAGGATCACAACAGGTCACTGCAGCTGCTTGGGGGAAGAGATGCAAATAGCCGGGCAGGGAGCCAGCTGCAGTTGCTCCGTGCATTTGAAACTGCGGCGCCAAATGGTTGTTTTGAACAGCCAACGGGTTTGGTTTGTTCATCAGCCTGGGGATCGGTGCCAGGTTTGGTCCGGCCCCAGGCGGGGGGGTGAGCGCTGCCGGCCCCCGCCGCAGCCCCGCAGCAGCAGCAGCGATGAGCTCAGAGGATCGCGGAGCGGAGTTGGGATTGCTCCTGGCTGATAAAGAGAAGCTTTGTGAGCCCCGGGGAGCTGCGGCCAGAGCCGGCCCCCACCCTGCTCCACTGCAGGCTCCAAGCAGCCAAACGGCCCAGGGATGAGCGACTTGATGTGGCCATGGAGCGCCGAGAACCTGCGGCTGGGCTGGCAGGCTGCAGAGGAGTCTTTGGAGCCCTGCAAGTGTAACTGAGACATGGAGCTGCTGGAGGGGTCCCGAGGAAGGTCATGAAGATGAGCAGAGGGTGCAGCACTTCCCTATGGGGAGAGTTGGGGCTGTTCAGCCTGGAGAAGAGAAGGCTCCAGGAAGACCTCAGAGCAACCTTCCAGTACCTGAAGGGGCTCCAGGAGAGCTGGGGAGGGACTTTGGACAAGGGCTGGGAGTGCCAGGATGAGGGACAATGGCCTTGAGCTAGGAAAGGGGAGATTGAGAGTGGAGATGAGGAAGAAATTGTTGAGAGTGAGGGTGGGGAGAGACTGGCACAGGTTGCCCAGGGAGGTTGTGGCTGTCCCCTCCCTGGAGGTGTTCAAGGCCAGGCTGGATGAGGCCTTGAGCAAGCTGGGCTGGTGGGAGGTGTCCCTGCCCATGGCAGGGGTTGCAGCTGGATGAGGTTTAAGGTCCCTTCCAACCATTCTATGAATCTATCAATGAACTCCAGCTCTCTGTGTGAAAATCAAAGCTCCTCATGATAGAGATCATGGCCCTAATCTGTCATTAAAGGTGATCTGAATGATTCCTTCCTTGAACTCAGATGTCTGCTGCCATTTCCCTACACATTTCCCTTGGCTCCAGCTCTGCAGGCTCCAGGGCTGCTGGCAGCCTGACTAGAAGGAAGCGGCTGCATTGTTCCTACCTGGCCACCTCATCTCTTCAATGCTGTTTGCACAGTGATTTACTGCCAAGAAATCTGTGTTCCTATTAGTCTGGAAGGATTCCTGAGCTCTGGGGAGCCAGTAAGGGGAAGACCCAGTAGCTAATGCTGCACTAAAGGCTGTGCTGTGGCTCACTCTGCCACACTTCCTCTGCCTGTCACAGGCTGTGAGCAGTGGTGCTGGTGAAAGCCTCACAGGCGTGGCTCTTCTCAGCATCTGGTGTCAAAGTAAATCACTGTGGGCAAAAGGGACAAAGTAGAACTGTGGAGAGTTGAGTAACCCTGGGCTCTGACACCCCCTTCTTCCTTTGCCACTTTTCTCTTGAGGTGGGGAAAGAATATGAGAGGGGATTTAAGCGAAATTTCTGGTCACATGAGACCCAGGCTCTGGTTCCAGTACAAGAGTCCAAAGAGCCACCCACACCCTCCTCCCTACAAAGAACTGAACAATCCCAGGCACAGACCTGAATTCCCCTCCTTGGGCTTGGTTAACTCTTCCCCCACTGTGAGACCTCACCTGCAGTGCTATGTCCAGCTATGGACCCCCAGCACAAGAAGGACAGGGACCTGCTGGAGCAGGTGCAGAGGAGGCCACAAACATGATCAGAGGACTGGAGAACCTCTGCTACGGGGACAGGCTGGGGTTGTAAAGCCTGCAGAAGAGAAGGCTCCAGGGAGACCTTAGAGCTGCATTTCCATATCTGCAGGAGACCTCCAGGCAGGCTGGGGAGGGACTGTTCAGAAGGGGCTGTAGGGTAGGACCAGGGGCAAGGGTTTGAAACTGGAGCAGGGTGGGTGTAAATTGGACATCAGGAGGAAGTTCTGCAGAGTGAGGGTTAGGAGACACTGGAACAGGTTGCCTAGGGAGGTGGTTGAGGCTCCATCCCTGTAGACATTCAAGGTCAACCTTGCTGTGTCCCTGGGCAGCCTGCTCTGGTTGGAGGTGTCCCTGCTGCCTGTAGGGGGGTTGGCCAAGATGCTCTTTGAGGCTCCCTTCTAACTCGATGTAATCTGTGACACAAGTTGAATTCTGACTCATTAAGGAGGTTAAGGCTGTAGCAGAGGCTTCTACCAAACACTCTGTGCCTAGAATTAGAAATAAATACACCCTGTGAATGTCAGAGTGTCTTGAGAATGCTCCCTGTGCTACAGACTGCTGCCTGTTTGCTTTAATCCCACAACTCTGCACTGTTTTCCTCTTTCATACACGTCTCTGAGCAAACCTTCCCATGGCAGATGAGGAAGCTCTCATCCATGACACATGGCACAACAGTAATCTTCTCTGTTTGCTTTGGTGCTTTCTGTCCTGACACTGCTGGGAGCAATTTTATTCAAGGGAGCAATTTTATTCAAGGGAGGCTGCAATTCTGGAGCAGAAATCTGAGTGCTTCTTTCAGATTTGCAGTGATTGCTGGCAAGTTTTAAAGCACTAATGCTGGGGCTGGGTTGAATTTGGACAGATAGGAAAACGTTCTGTGCTATCCATTCAATCCTTGCCCCTTCCTGAAGTTAATGAAAATGTCTGAGACAATCAATTAAACACTGAAAGGCTGTTCAGAGTGAGATAAGGGACAGGAGGCAGAGGGGAAGTTAGGCAACCACAGAAATGACAGAAATAATCCTGCTGTTAAAGACAGAGAGATAACAGTGTAGAATAAGGGCATGGCAGCAGCTGCTGAGAAACTAAAGAAGTTGAGGTAAGAAATGGCAGTGGAAATCCTGCACCTCCAGCCCTGTCTTCACAGAGTCATTGTGAAATCCCAGACAGCATCAGAGTTTGTCACACCCAGCTGTACAGGAAATTGGGCAAGGGCTGAGCTGCTCTGCGCCAAAGCAGACCTGAGGTTCCCCTTTGTGTCACTGCTGCCAGTAATCCATTGATGGCAGAACCACTTGGTGCTGGGCAGAGCCTGTCATGGCTCTCTGAGTTCTCTCACACCTCAAACGTTTATTTTATCCTACCCAAAAAGTCAGATATGTTACAAGTACCTTTGAGCTAGAGCTCCAGTTCTGGGCTCAGGGCACTTCCAGGTTGCTGGCTGTATCAGGGTAGAACCTGGCTGTGCAGCAGCCTTCTCCTGTGTTCTGCTTTCCACAGAGTAAACCTGAGGGAGCAGGTGAGGCAGGAGTCTTGGTGTGCTCCAAACGGGCTCCCAGTCTGCAGAGCCATGGGGATGCACCTCCAGGGATGGCCAAGGCTCTCTGCCACCCAGCCAGGTATGGCTGAGACATCCCTTGATCGTTAAAAGCTAAGCAATTGCATCTGAGGCTAACAAATTAATTCTACCTTCTGAAAGCAGAGGGAGTTCATTACAGAGTTGTTTTGGCAGGCATGAAACTGTCAGGGTCATTAATGAAAAACTAATTGCTAAATATTGAGAGCAGAATGGCAGCAGTGACTGCTGGAAGGCTAACCTCTATCATCAGAGATCCGAGGGGGGCAGCGTTTGAACAGATGCTAATTCCACAGCTGAAGCAGGCATTGTGCTCCTTGTAAGGCACACTTGTCTGGTGGGCTCTCAGCTCTGGTGCTTCCCCTCCTCCCTTGGTGCTTTCCCCCCGCTAGCCCTCCCCCCAAAGTTCTTTTCAGCAGTGAGAGGAGCTTCCAAGTTCAGTTAACACAGAGAAGGGTGGCAAGGATGGAATTGTGCAAGTATTCTGGTCACTGCTAAAGAAAAGGACCCCTTAACAATGCAGAAAAGGTAAGGTATTGTTATTGAGGCATATTTCAGGAAGTATATTCAGAAAAACAACAAGTTACTGTCACACTCTTGGTCCCAGCACTGTAACACTGGAAAGGGGGGGGGGGAGGGGGGGAGGAAAGGCAAACCAAATATCTTGAAACATTCCAAGTTTCTAAGCCATTACCTAAAAAAAACCAGCAGACAGAAAGGGAGTTTGGGCTAAACATCACGAAGAAAAGGGACTTGCACCTGAATTACATCTGAATTCCATTTATCGATCAAAATTCGGCAAAAGCTTGACAAATGTCTCCAAACTCTGCCAGCTGTGCAAACCACAAGAGGAGAAAGGAGCTAACCCAGGAGTGCTTATGACAGAGGATTTCAGCATTCCTAACATATTTCCACCCTCCTGCCTTAACGTAACCGAAGTTTGTAACTCATCTTCCACGAATTTGCTGGCACCCTTAGAGAGAAAGAGTTCACTCCGAGTGCAGGGCTCGCCGCTCGCTGGGCGTTTGCTCGAGGGGAGGGAGGCAGGGCGCTGGAACAACGCCGCATACGGCAGGGAGGCAGCCCCGGGAAGCTGCTGGGGGCTGGAGCCGCTCCAGG
Organism: Indicator indicator; assembly: GCF_027791375.1. Classification (NCBI taxonomy): domain Eukaryota; kingdom Metazoa; phylum Chordata; class Aves; order Piciformes; family Indicatoridae; genus Indicator; species Indicator indicator. Next base: position 872,605 of record NC_072045.1, on the reverse strand, counting down.
GGCGGTTGGTTACAGTTTGCAGCCAGGCGCCAAAATTCAAAAATCGCAACCCCACCGCAAATCCGCAGCCGCGGGCAGCACAATGAGGGAGGAGGCGGCTCCGGGGCCGCCCCTGCTGCGGCGCCGCGGCCCAGGCCGGCCGGCGGGGCAGGGCCTGACCTCGCTGCCGAACAAAGACGCCGCAGCAGCCTGGGACTTGTAGTCCGCTCTGTCTGCTGCCTTTCCCGGCCAGAAGCAATTCGAGTTCAGTCGGAAAGCTGTCTCACACTAACAGGATTATCCGTATTATATCATAGTCTATCATATTACATCACATTATCATATTTTTTATATATATATATATATATTCAATTCTTGACAGTGAGGGTGGGGAGACACTGGAACAGGTTGTATCATATTATGTCATATGATATTATACCATATTATATCATTTTATACCATATTATATCATTTTATACCATGTTATATCATTTTATACCATGTTATATCATTTTGTACAATGTTATATAATTTTATACCGTGTTGTATCACATTATCATATTTTATATATACATATATATTCAATTCTTGACAGTGAGGGTAGGGAGCCACTGGAACAGGTTGTATCATATAATATTATGTCATATGTTATTATACCATGTAATTTCATTTTATACCATATTATATCATTTTATACCATGTTATATCACATAATATTTTATAATATACATATATATTCAATTCTTGACAGGGTGGGAAGACACTGGAACAGGTTCTATCATATAGTATTATGTTATATGTTATTATACCATATAATTTAATTTTATACCATATTGTATCATTTTATAGCATGTTATATCATTTTATACCATGTTATATCACATTATCATATTTTATATATACATATATATTCAATTCTTGACAGTGAGGGTGGGGAGCCACTGGAACAGGTTGTATCATATAATATTATGTCATATGTTATTATACCATATAATTTCATTTTATCCTATATTATATCATTTTATCCCATATTATATTATTTTATCCCATATTATATCATTTTATACCATGTTATATCACATTATCATATCATATACGTGAAATTCTTTCCAGTGAGGGAGGGGAGCCACTGGAGCAGGTTGTATCATAAGAGATCATACTGAACCATGTCACATTGTATCATATTGTATCATATCACATTATCATGTTATATATAAATATATATGCAATTCTTGGCAGTGAGGGTGGTGAGAGACTGGCACAGGTTGCCCAGGGAGGTTGTGGCTGTCCCCTCCCTGGAGGTATTCAAGGCCAGGCAGGATGAGGCCGTGATCAAGCTGGGCTGGTGGGAGGTGTCCCTGCCCATGGCAGCGGTTAGAACTGGATGAGCTTTAAGGTCCCTTCCCACCCAACCCATTCTGTGGTTCTATGAATTTGACTGATAAAGACCTTCAGGCAAGGAGGTGGTATAAATGCCTGCAGAAAGGGCAGGTGTAGGGATCCACAGGCTTACCTTCCTTCTAGCTGTAAGTCCCTCAAGCATCCCACTACACCCACAGCTTCACAGACACTGTGGAAATCTCTGTTCTGAGCTTGCTGTAAGAGACAGTGGTGAAGGAGCAGTTAAGGCTGTCCTAGGAGAGGTGATACCCAAGCCAGGTGGGATGGGCACTCTCTTAGCCACAGAGGAAACCAGGACAACTCTTGGTTTCAAATGTCTATTTGGAAACAAATGCATTCAGGTGAACCCCCACTGTTTACATGGGTCTGGTGCCAAAGACAGGCAGCGATCACAGCCAGAACTCACTGCTGTTTGCCAAACAGCAGGGGTACTGAGCACCCAGAATGCCTGGTTTTAGTCTGAGCTTTTCCAGTTTGAGCTGCACTCCGTGTTAGATCCTTACTATCAGGATCACCAAGGCTCTAATTTGAGGATCCCAGCTCATTACCATGAGGCTCTAATTTGAGGATCCCAGATCCTTCCTAAGTCTCTGTTTTGAGGATTTCTTCAGCCTGGCTCCCTGTTTTATTCTTTTCATATATTGTTTGCAGTATTTTCTTGTTCTTGCTCTTTCCCATTTCTGTGTCTAGACCAGACACAGACAGAACTTCTTTGCGTTATGCTGCTTTTTTCCCCTTTGCTGTCCATGTATATGGATGACAGATTTGGAACCTGCATTTTTCTACTTCTCCAGCAGAAAAATCTCCCTTTTCTCAGCCTTCCCTGGTAGCTAAAAGGCACAACCACAAAAAGAGCTTTTCAACCTCCACAAAGTTTTGGAACATGAGGAATTAGCTCCTGGGAATGGTAATCCAGTTTGTACCAGCTAATGCACAAGAACTGGCAGAAGCTGGGGTACAGTGAAAATAGGGGCTTGGGGGGAAAAATAGGTTTTGGGGGGGGAAATAGGGCAGCTCTTTAGGAAAGGGAAACTTCTCAGAGGACATTTGCTGGGGCTGCAGAAGTTTTTCAGGATAGCTTCCTTCTTGAACTGCCCGGTTGGAGACTAGGAGACATTGCAATCCCTCAGTAAAACTTTGGAAGGAACTTCTTCACCCATGCAACAGCTCTCCTAAAAATTTGCCCTTGGAAGGGGAAAATTGGTATTTTTCTGAGATTCTCTTCCTCCCCTAACTGAAGTAAATAGCAAGTCTCTGGCCTGCACACCTTCCGTGCTAGCTGCAAAGCAAGCCCAAGTCACCGACAGCTCAACCCAGAGTTAAGAAATATTAGAGAACTAGCATGAAAACATCCAGAGGTTTCAACAGCACGGTGTCACTTCCAGCCCGTGCCTGTTCCAGGCTGTGCGTCTTTGGGGTTCAATAGAGGACTGACCGGGGCGAGGGACACGCTGTAGGGAAGGGTCCGGTGGGTTGCCCGCACCCACCGACACCTGAGCAGCTGCTCCGGCTGAGCGGGACCAGAGGCAGCTGAGGACCCTGTGAAGAGCAATCCTACTCAGTAACTCTAGTCTCTCCCAGCTTTATAAAGCAAACACACAACAATCAAGAGCAGCCGCTCGCCTCTCGCGCTTCTCTCACACACACGACTGCCTAATTTTGTGTTTTAACACACACCACAACCTACGCTTCGGGATAAAACAGCCTCGGAGTCGTCTCGCACCCCACAAAATGGACGGTGGCCCAGACTGCACCTCCCGGCGTGCCCTGCGGCGCGGCCATCTTGGCGCCGAGACTTCATTTCCCAGGCGGCGCGGCGGCGGGGGAGGCGATGTCCGCCATCTTACCGCTGCCTCCTCCCCCGGTGCGGCTGGATTGAATGAGCCCGCTGCCCGCCTGCCCGCGAACTGAGCGCCATGTCAGGCACCCCGAGCCGCGGCACCCCCGGCGGGACCCCGCTGTCGCCGACCCGCATCTCCCGCCTGCAGGAGAAGGAGGAGCTGCGGCAGCTCAATGACCGCCTGGCCGTTTACATCGACCGTGTGCGGTCGCTGGAGCTGGAGAATGACCGGCTGCTGCTCAAGATCTCCGAGAAGGAGGAGGTCACTACCCGGGAGGTACGGCCCGAGGCGGCCTGCTGGCCCTTGTCCGCGGCTCCGGGGCGGGAAGGCGAGCGGCTGCGGCCCGCTGGATGTGGTTCTCCCGCTCCGTCCTGGGGAGCAGGTCCGCGGCCCAAGGGCTCGGCCGCCCTGTTCCCGCGCGGCGCCTCGGCCCGCCCGCCCGGCGCGGGGCGCGCTGGGGCGGCTCCGCGGGCTCGGCGGCGCCATCCGCCTCCCGCCGTGCGGCTCCCGCCAGCCGCGGCGTTCGGGGCCGGGCTGGGCCCGCGGCGGTGGGGTCTGGCTGTGCGCGGCTTGGGGCTGAGGACGAGAGCTGGCGGGGGGAGCGGGGGAAGGGGGGACGCTGTGGAGATCCATCTCCCGCCTTTGCGGCCCCACGGGTGCTGCCGGGGGCTCTCTGGCCGCGGTGTAGGGCAACGAGCCGGCTTCGTGAGGCACGTTGGGGGCGGCTCTGGCCGGGGTCGTCACTGAGTGAAAATTCGAACGTTGCCGGTGCCGCTGGCGGGATCGGGCCCCGCCGTGGCGGCAGGCGGCCCCGGGCGGTGGGGCGGACGCAGCGCTCCGCGCCGGGAGGGTTGGCGGCTGAGGTCTCAGACTGCCCTGCGTATTTCGGCCAGGTAGGGGTGGAAGGCAGAGCACCCCTCCCGGCGTGCTCAGCGTGTGGGTCTGGTCATCCCCGGGCCGCTTCCTCGCTGTAGTTTGTGTCTGTTCCCGCGCAGGCTGAGGCTGCTCTCTGAAAGCGGCCCCGTGCTCGGCACATGCGTCCTGTGACTTGTATTAACCCAAATGGTGCTTGTGCCGTACGGGCTGAGGGGAGGAGGTGGAAGGTTGGAGAGGGTTTTAGGCTAACTTTGCTCCTCACTAGAGTCCCCGCAAATGTGAGGAATTAAGTCATTACAGTGTGAATCACTCTGGTCTGCTTCCTGTGATGTTCAAGGCGAAACTGGCTGATCCCTCTTCCTAAGCCATGTGCTGCTTTCCCCTCTTCTGCTGAATCTGCTTTCCCCAGGACTCTCTTTCCCATTGAGAGGAAGGATGTAGCCCGTGGCACAGCTGGGGACTGTCCCACCCATCCTGTACTGGCCCAAACCCCCTCTGCTCCGCCGTCGGGGCAGGTTACAATGTGAGGTGTCCCACCTCTGAGATGAAGTGAAACTTCTGTGGGAAGCCAGGAGATAACAGCCTTTGCTGGAACTTGTGTGATGCAATGGATCGGTATCTGTTGGCTGCTTTTTTTTTTTTTTTTCCCCCTTTAAGGGTCTGGTTGGAGGATGGTAGGGGTGATGGGAGGAGGGTTTGAATTAATTTAGTGTAAGCAGACCAGGTATGATAGTGTCTTGTTTTGGGAGTGGTGGCTATCAGTGTACACCCGGGATTGAAGTCCCTTCAAAGTTGCTTTGTACCATTTAATAATATATTAGAGCTTCTGTGTTTGCAAAATAACTAAATGCTTCTAAACATGAAATGTGGCTGCAGCACTTATCCTGTGCGAAATCAGGCTGCAAACAAAACAACCACGTCTGGCTCCTGGAGCTTGTCAGTTGTAGATTGCTGGAGGCTGGAAGGAGTATGAATTTCAAATGAGGAGGGCAGGATGTAATTCTACTGACAGCACACACTGAAGGAGTAACATGAGATGGGCAGACAACGTCGCTGTAATCTCATTAGGATCGTAATACGAACATAACCAACTCCTGTGTGTTAGCAGTTCTGGAGAAATACTCCAATCCATTTGGAAAATGCACCTGAAGATTTTGATGGGAATATTTTGCTTACTTAGCCTTTGAGCCTTCTTCACTTCCAGACTTCATAAAAGGTCCTGATTCTTAGATATACTCCATGGGGGACCTCAGAGCTGCCTTGCAATACCTGAAGGGATCCTACAGGAAGGCCCCAGAGGAACTTTTCATAAGGGTATCTGGATACAGGACAAGGGGGGGATGGTTTGAAGCTGAGGGAGAGTGGGGTTGTACTGGATCAGTATGAGGGTGGTGAGACTCTGGAACAGGTTGCCCAGGGAGGTTGTGGATGCCTCCTCCCTGGAAGTGTTCAAGGCCAGGCTGGATGACGTCTTAAGCAGTCTAGTTGAGAGGTATCCAGGGAGGTTGGAGTAGATTATCTCAGAGGTCCCTTCCAATCTGAGCTGTTCTAGGATTCTGTGAGACATTGTCAGGATTCCTTAAGCTCTCCTTTGTCACGTCAGAGATGATGTAAGAGATTTCAGCTGGTCTCTGGACCACATTTATTAAATGCTTCCCCACCCCTTGAGGACAGCTTGCTGATTTACTGACGGATGTCCAAAAAAGGAGACTTCATGCTTGCCTTAGTTTGATGCAAGGCAGTGATTGAGGACTGTGGGAGCAGCAGAGCTTCAGATTGCTGTCAGCTTTTGGATTTATTGGAATGGGGGAAATCCTGTCCTTTCGCTTTCAGTTGCAGTCCAGTAAACTGGATTTTCTGCTGATAGTTCACTTTTCACGTTGCCCTGGTAGAATGTGCTCGGAAGATGGTTAGGTGTAGCATGAAATAAGATACAAATTAAAAATAAACCTTCCAAAACCCAGACAAACCCCAAACTAACTCTAATTCCTGTGTAAAAGCACAAATAAGCATAGAGCAGTGATACTGTTCTGGCTACCTCATTATATCTTTATATTAGCTTTACATGCTTCAGATAGGTTGTTTTCTTCTCCTGGGGTGTTCAAGGTGAAAAATCATATTGATTGTTCTCAACTGAGTGTAAATTTAACTCTGGGTTTTGGTTTTGTGGTGGTTTTTTTAGCTGTCTAAATCTGGTATTTTTGGCTTCTCTCAGGTAGTGGCAGGGAACATATCTGCTGTGGTAGATGGAATGGTTCATGGAGTGGGCTGGCAAGCAAGAGTGCCACCAGATGGGTCTGTGTTAGCACCTTGAGAGCATGATGGATCCATAAACCAAGGCAAATGGGAGGTTGAGAAGTGCTGTGGCAAGCAGCAGAGAAGAGTGTGGTGTCACGAGAGATGCTTGTCCACTGCTTATTGCTCCAGTGTCTCATCTTGACTTTGAGAAGGGGACTGGGCTGAGACCATTGCTGATGCCCTCTCCACCCATGCCTGCATGCATGGGAATAAAGGGTTGGCATTTCTGATCAAGATCTAGTTTAGGGGAGTCTCTTCTAGATGAGAGAAGTTCTGCTGATGCTCTTCAGGCAAGGACCATAGCCACTATCAGAAGGTCTTTAATCATCAGCTTCCAGGATGTTCTTTCTCCTAGCTGTAATCACTAATCTGCAGAAGATAGAAGAAAGCAGCCACTTTCTCCTCTGGGCAATCTCCTTAGGCTAACAAACCACAGCTGCATCCTGGCTTTGGAACAAAACAACTCCTGTGGGTTTTGGTGGACATGGAGCTGCCACCTCTTAACAGTAGAGAAAAGGAACTTGGCAGAAGTTGTGATTCATCTTTAGTCCTCTGCTAATTATAGTCCTTTGTCCTGCTTTTCCTCATCCCATCCAGTGCTGTTCTGCCTTTACTTGGATGCATTGGGCCTGGAGAAATTCATAGAGGAATCAAAATGTGTACAGGGAGCCCTGAGACAAACTTCCCTGTGTAGCTGGAGGACCATCTAACTGCCCTCATTCTTTATCTGGTTGCTCTCTTGCATGAATCCCCTGTGTAGCTCAGCCTAGGACAGAAATTTAGCTCATCCTCTTGTTGTTTCCAGCTCCCTAGTAGTGACCAAAGCTGTTCAACAACCTGATTGTGAGGCTGGGAGGGGGAACACTGGAAGGGCCAAGAGGAGAAGAGCCCTGGAGCTCCCTTCAGCTCCCTGTCTGCTGATTCCTCACCCTCCCCTGCAGTGCTGTGATTGCAGCCTTCCAGAGCAGATACTGTGGTGGGCATGGGAGGGGTTGCAGCACTGTTCTGAGGACATCCCACGGGTCTCACCCAGAGAAAGGAGAAGCAGGGGAAGAAGATCCCTGTGGGCCTCAGCCACTGACAGCCATTGTTCTTGTGGCAAAAGCAGTATCTACTGGGGGTTCCCTCTTCTGTGTCTTCCCAGCTCTGTGGGTGTGCTGCAGTCTTGTATGTCACAGCCATCAGAACTTGGACTGGAGTCTCCCCTGGTCTCCACTTAGCTGCCAGTACTGCAGCTGCTGTGCCCTTTGTGTGCACCATGTGTAGTAACCAGAACCACTCTCACGGCCTGGCTTTTGGGGGTCTGGTGCCAAATTCATGTTGAGATGCTGCTGTGGATGATTGGTCACTCAGGAGCTAAGTCCCTAAGTCATAGACTTAGGCACTATAGACATCATCAGGGAGGTGATGGTGGTGATGTGCCACACACATCTTCATTGTTCTGGAGAGCATGGCTGATGTTCTTGGTGAGTCTGAGCCATAGCTGGCTGACAATCCTTTGTCAGCCCACAGCTGGGTGAAGAAGAACATAGTGAGCCATGCCTGGTGGGAACAGCCTTGTGCTTTGTGCGTTGGTGAAATGAATGTCATCAACCATACTGGTGTGGACTCACTTGTGGCTGGATGGAACCTGCTTCTTGTCTAGCGTGTAGGTTCTCTACCTTCTTGGCATGTTCCCTGTGTCTCTGGGTGATGACTTGCAGCCTTTCTCCAGTGGAGGGTCTGTGTTTGTGTCTTTGTGAGGCTCTACACATTGGGCTTCCTTGAGTGCTCTCAGCACAGGCTGGCAGGTTAAAGAGCATCCTGCAGCCCTTCCTTTCAGACTGCTGTGGAAACATCTCCTCTTCTTGTTCTGCATGTGCTCTGCTTCCTTGTGCCCTGTGTTGCCCAGTTACAAACCTGCAGGCTCTTTAGTCAGTAAAGAGGACAAAGCACATTCTTGATGCAGGATGTGGGGTGTCCAGCCTGGCTTGTGTGCAGGAGGAGTCAGACTGGGATGCACACTGACACCTGGGTCAGGCTGCAGCCTCTCTTCTGGTTCCTGCTGAGCTCCCATATGAAGTTTTAGCTTTGTTTGTTCATTGACTTCAGCTGGAGGGGCTGCATTTTCAGAGAGGGGGGACCCCTCTGCACGCCTGACCTGTCCTGGAGAGGTTTGCTGCTTCCCAGGGCCTTTATTCTGGGTGTGGTAGAGAGGCTGTTGAGGCTCACCTGGCAGTGTGAGCCCTGCTGCTTTTCAGTGATACAGGCAGGGGTGGCTTAGAGAGGCTCAAACATGATTGGTGGCTCTGGATTATTGCTAATGGTGTGGGGACCCAGGTGGTGTGCAGGGGGGAAGGGCTGGAGGATGGCTGAGCAGATCCTGCAGAGCAACTGGATTGAACAACTGCTGCTGGCAACAGGATTTTGGTTTCTGTGGCCATGGAACAGTCTTTCAGGACTGACAACTGCTTCAAAGGGGCAAAAGCCAGCTGACTAAGCAGGGCAAGTGTGTGTTTGCCAACAGGGCTGGTCAGCCTGCTAAGAAAAACTTGAGGCTGGGAATGGTGGAGGAGGGGGAGATTCCTCTCAGGTAAGATCAGGTGAGGAAGTGGTGGATGGAGTAAGCAAGTGAAAGGCCTGGGGTGATCCAAACAGAAGAGAAAGCAACAGAAAAGGGATGAAATGGAGACACCGAAGCACAGACACCTAAAGAAGGGAGTGTGGGGAAGCTCTCCTGCCCTTCCCAGGGAAGCATCACGTGTGGGTGCCTCTGGAACACCTGTGACATGAATGTGGGGAGCATGCTGGGGGGATGAGAAACCTGTGGGCAGTCACAGAGCTGTGACTTCATCAAACCAGGGATAGCTCCTGTGACTGGTATGCTGTGGATGGACCCAGGCATTGCAGGGAGGAGAGCAGGGGGAGTTGCTCGTGATGTGAGAGAGCAGTGAGGATGCCTGGAGCTCTGCCTGTGGACAGGGTATGAGCTTGCTAGGAGCTTGCTGGTCAGGATTAGTGAGCAGACCTAGATGGGTGGTGATGTGGTGTGTGTCTGCTGCTGACCTGATCAAGAGGTAAATGAGGCTTCCTCCAGTCAACTGGAAGAAGCCTCACATACCTTAGTCTTCACTCTGCTAGACCTAATCATAAATAAGATTTTGTCAGGGGAGTGATCATGAGATGGTGGAGTTCAGGATCTTTAGAGGATGGAGCAGAGCGAAAAGCAGGATCACAACCCTAGATGTCAGGAGAACAGCCTTTAGCTTCTTCAGGTCTGTTCTTGGAAGAATCCCATGGGCTATATCCCTGGAGATAAAAGGCTGAGAGTTGGATTGACACTCAAGGATAACCTTCTCCAAGCTCAGGAGTGCTCCACTGTGGAGCTAAGGTGGTAAGAGAGCTGTGTGGATGAGAAGGAAGGCTGATCTACTCAGTGCCTTCTTGTGGGCAGACTACACTTGAAGAATCTCAGTTCCCTGAGACCAGAGGGAGGTCTGGCACAAGGAAAGCTTACTCTTGGTAGAGGAGGATCAGAGTAGGGAGCATCTGGATGAGCTGGATGTAAACCCATGGGATCTGGATCTGTTCACCCACGAGGGATATAGCTGGCAGCATTGCGAGGCCACTCTCTGTTATCTTTGAAACGATGATTAGGAGAGGTTTCTGAAGACCAGGAGAAAGCTAATTGCAACATCAGGAGGGTCAAGATGGAAGATCAGGGAGCTGCAGGCCAATGAAGGGTGCTGAGAACAAGTCAGCTTGGGTTTCTTGACAGCACCTTAGCAAATATGCTCCTCTGTGCTGCTGAGCACTGCGTGAAGAGTTACTTCTCCTGTGGTTTCCTGAATTAGCTGCTCACATATCATCACCTAGATTGCATCTGGGGCTAAAGGAAACCTCGTGGAATTGCAGCAATTTCTGCCTCTGATCTCCTGTCATGTCCCCGTGTTCCTGTGCAGCTGCAGGTCAGCAGGCACTGTGTAAATCAGCATTGGCCCTGTGCTCTGAATACTGCTCGTGGTTCTCTTAACCTCCTGTAAAACATCTAGAGCTCAGAAGTGTGTGAGGGGAGGTTACAAAGAGAAGCAGAGAAGCAGAATCATTTCTGACCAGGAGCAAATCTGGAAATGTGAAGAACAATTAGGTCTCTTTAAGTCACAAGTCCAACCAAGGAGATTAGTCTAGGAAACAAATACTCAGCACCTCTCACAAGACAGACTGAAGGCAGGAAATGAAACTATCAAGCAGGAGCTCTTGATTGAGCAGTTGTGCTTATGTGATGCTCTGATGTGGGAACCAAAAGCTGAAGAGATTTACCCAAGGATTAGACAAATTTGTATTTGGTGCCTGCTGGTTTTTGGTTCCTGGAAGCAATTTTTTGCTCAGCATTTTTTCTCTCTAGAGCTGGGAGCACAGGAGAGTGAAGGATCTTTGTCTGTTTGCCTCACTCTCCAATTTCCCTTCAGCATTTACTTTCAGCTGCTGCTCTTGTGCTGCTTACACTGGAAGGGTTGGCCTAGGCTCCAGGGATGAGTTTGTCTTCCTCAGGCGTGAGGAGTAGGAGACAGTGAGCTGTGGTAACACAAGTGAAGTGATGAGAGGCAACAGTTGAAGGAAGGAATTTGAATTGATAGATTCTGCTGATAGGAGATGACAAAACCTGTCAGATGCCATCAGACAGGGAGTCTCTTGCATCCAGGGATGTCTGGGAGTGCTCAAGCACAGGTAGATGCTGCCTGATGGCACTCTGCTCAGAAGTGGAACCGGTTGCTAGGTGCATTCGTTCGTGTTCCTCCTGTTGCTGTGGACACTGGCAGTTGGTCCTGTTGACTTCTGGGTTAGCTTTTGTCCAGAAGGTGCATGTGAGGCTTGTCCTGGGAAGTCCTGCTTTGGTCCAGCAGCATGTTGTTAAGAGTGGCTGGAAGTGCCACTGCACCAGGGATCAAAGTGAGTAGTAAATGTGAGCAATTGAAAAGTGGGCGGAAGAGTGCCAGTAGAGCCAGAACAAGGCAGCCTCCTGTGTCTGCACTACCAGAGGCACTGCTGGGACCAGGCTTCTCTGGAGATTTTCAGTCAGTAGACTTCAAGTTCACTTCCTTCCACCAGAACAGAATTTGAGGGGTTGCACTTTGAGGGGGCAGAAGTAGTTGCCAGAATTTCAGTGCTGAGTTAGAAGAATGCATTCAGTGAGGCTGCTTCAGCTGAGCTGGCTCTGCTCACCTACTGCTGTGTTTGGGTCTCTCTTCTTTACTTGATTAGTGCTGAAAGTTAGTGCTCTCTTTTTTTGGTGTGATGTAGAAAGACCATCTTGCACTGTCCTCCAGTTGAGTTTGATCATCTAAAACTTTTATCAGTAATAGAATTGCAAAGCTGTTTTGGTTGGAGAAGACCTCTAAGATGGAGTTCAGCCATTGGCCTAATGCCACCATGGCCATTAAACCACAGCTCAAAGTGCCACATCTGCATGGTTTGTGAACACCACCTCCCTGGGCAGCCTATTCCAATCCCTAACCACTCTTGCAGCAAAGAAATTTTTCCTCATCTCCAACCTAACTCTCTCCTGGCATAATTTCAGGCTGTTTCCTATCACCTGATCCTATGGAGAAGGGGCCAACCCCCACCTCACTGCAGTCTCCTTTCAGGGAGCTGTAGAGAGCAATGAGGTCTCCCTCAGCCTTCTCTTCTCCACAATAAACAACCCCAGCTCCTCAGATTTTAGTTTTGCTTGTAAATACAGCTCCATTTGCTTCCAAACTGAGCTAATCTGGTGAAGTTAATCTTGGGGGGGGGGAATTTTCAATCCATCACAGAGCAGCTCTACTACAAGGACAGGCTGATGGAGCTGGGGGTGTTCAGCCTGGAGAAGGCTCCAGGGAGACCTAATAGTGACCTTCCAGTACCTGAAGGAGGATGGAGAGAGACTGCTGAGAGGGGCCTGCAGTGACAGGACGAGGGACAATAGTTTGAAACGAGAGCAGAGTAGATTTAGATTGGATGTGAGGAACAAGTTCTGCACCATGAGGCTGCTGGAACACTGCAACAGGTTGCCCAGGGAGGTGGTTGAGGCCCCATCCCTGGAGATACTTGAGGTGAGGCTTAACAAGGTTCTGGGCAGCCAGAGGAGGATTACCCTGCCCCCTGCAGCTGGACTAGATGACCTTTGGAGGTCCCATCCAGCCCAAACCATTCTGTGGTTCTGTCTGGGCTGTTTCAGTTAAGGCACTGAGCAGGCAGAAAAGCTAGGTGAAAGTAGCTTCTTGAGTCATGTTCTGGACTGTGAGTTGGACCAATGTGCTTCCTGCTCATGGGTGTTCTGGGAGAAGAGCAGAGAGGAGGTTACCATGCTGCTGGAGAGCAACTCCTAGTGTGCTACCACAGCTGGGGACCCTGAGTCAATCAGTTCTTGCTGATAAGAAGCTCAAGTCACTGCTGCTCTGTTTACCAACAGGTTCTGCAACTGTTTCCATCACACAGACTTTAGCTTCATCCAGCTATGTTTTCTCTGCACAGGAACTGAATTAAGTATTTGTTCTCTGTTCAGAGGATTGTTTTGGTGGTGGTAAGCTCTCTGGTGTCTGTAATGCCACAACAAGAAGCAAATAACTGCTGCTTTTGGAAGTACTACACCAGTGGCATGGTATTGTGAGAGTATGCACAAAACACTAGGGAAGAAGGCTTTCTGCCTTTGTACTTGGACATACAAGCCCAGTTTATGCCTGGGAGTACTGGGAAGGGGTTTGTCCTTGTGTCCTGCATGTGATGTAGTGTGTGTGTCTGAACTTACAGCAGAAAGCCCCAGGCTGCTGGTAGGTGTCCCAGGGCAAAGATTTAGAACATCTAAGAGCTGAAGGCAGATGGTCTGAAGAATTGCTGACAGAAGAGGAGCAGCCCTGTAGTTGTAGTACCTGATGGGGCAGAGTCAGTGCTTGGCCTTTGGGCAGTTCTTTGCTGTTGCAGATGTGTTTGCTCTCATGGGTTCTCCAGAATCTCCAGAATGAAAGACCTGACAGCACAAAAATCTCCCTTTTTCCTTTGGTGTTGCGGAAAGGAGGCCACAAAGATGGTTAGAAGGCTGGAGCACCTCTCTGGGAGAGCTGGGGCTGTTCAGCCTAGAGAAGAGAGGGCTCCAGGCAGACCTTAGAGTTGCATTTCAATATCTGCAGGAGACCTGCAGGCAGGCTGGGGAGGGACTGCTCAGAGGGGACTGTGGGGATAGGATGAGGAGCAATGGTTTGAAACTGGAGCAGGGCAGATTTAGGTTGGACATCAGGAGGAATTTCTGCACAGTGAGTGTGGGGAGACACTGGAACAGGTTGCCCAGGGAAGCTGGTTGAGCCTCCACCAGATTGCTCAAGGCCTCATTCAACCTGGCCTTGTGGCCTGGAGACATTCAAGATGAGGCTTGATGTGGCCCTGGGCAGCCTGCTCTAGTTAGAGATGTCCTTGCTGACTGCAGGGGGGTTGGCCAAGATGATCTTTGAGGGTCCCAATGCAGTCTGCTTCTGTTGTAGACAGGCAAACAAAAAATGTAATTCTTTCAAGCTTTATTCAACTTCTTTAAAGGCAAGAAGAAAGATTGCATGGACATCCATCCAGGTCCATAGATTCATGGAATGGTTTGGGTTGGAAGAAACCTTAAAGCTCATCCAGTTCCACCCCGCTGCCATGGGCAGGGACAGCTCCCACCAGCCCAGGTTGCTCAAGGCCTCATCCAGCCTGGACTTGTTTCTGGTTTGTGGTGTGCTTGTAGAGGAAGGCTCCTCAGCCTCCCTGCTGCCACAGTTTAGTTGCTTTCAGGAGTTTGCTGAGAATATGGAGTTTACTCACAGCCTCACTGCTTTCAGTCAGGCTTTTTGAAGACCAGATGGTTGAGTCTCTTCTGGTGCCTCTCTGCAGCAGACACTCCCAGGAACAGCATGGTTTGCTTCCTTGTTTCTATACCTTATGCTTTGGTAGGGAATTTTTCTTCCTAAGGTGGTGCATCCTGCTTTGGGCTCTTTTTCCTGAATGCTGTGTCTCAGAACTTACATCAGTAAGAGTTGGTCTGGTATTTCCTAGAAGTAATAGCAGAAGTCTTCCAAGGTCTTGGCAGTGTGGCTATCTGATACACCTTTGAAAGTATCTTGCATTCTTGAAAATCCAGGTGTGAAAGACTTCCAGGTGCCTTGCTGTGATCTGAACAGCTGATAACATAAAGTATTGAGCTGAGACAGGGAGAGGTCTGTAGATCCTTATCCTCAGAGGCAGAGGAGCTCATCTCTGAAGAGGCCCCACTTCTGCAGTTTGTGTAGTTCCAGATTATTTTCAGCTTTATAGTGCAAGAGCAGCAGAGTCAGACTGGGCCTCGGATCTGTATGGCACAACTTAAGACTTCAGGTGTTAAAAACATCTCCCAAAGCAGCAGCATTGGAAATGAAGGTGACGAGTTTGAGATGTGATTGTAGGGTGTAGTGATCTGCTTCAGCTTCTCCTTGGAGGGTTTGCACACTTCAGACAGCGTCCTGCTGGGAATTCAGATGCCCTGTTTGAGACCAGGTGACATCTGGTTGGAGGTGTGTGTGAATAGAAATGCAAAGCAAGCTGTGAAGCCTGGCCTGGAGTTTCAGTGCTGGGATGGTCCCTGAGGTGTCTCATGTCTGAATGCCTTTTCTTTCCTAGGTGAGTGGGATCAAGAGTCTGTATGAGTCTGAGCTGGCTGATGCTCGAAGAGTTCTGGATGAGACTGCCAAGGAGAGGGCCAGGCTACAGATTGAAATAGGCAAACTGGGAGCAGAGCTTGAGGAGTTCAACAAGAGGTAAGAGAAGTCCTCTGTGGTTTTTTTTTTTTAATTACTTTTTTTATTTTTTACATGAGAATGGGCAAGATCTGCAGTGGGAATTATAGAAACATAGAATAGTTTGGATTGGAAAAGACTTCTAAGATCATCCAATCCAACCATTCTCTAACTCTGCCAAGGCTGGTGCTAAGCCATGTCCCTCAGCACCACACCTCTGCAGCTTGGAAACCTCCAGGGCTGTGGATTCATTACTTCCCTGGGCAGCCTGTTGCACTTTTTGAGAACCCATTCAGTGAAGAAGTTTCTAATAATGTCCAACCTAATCCTCCCCGGTGCAACTTGAGGCTGTTTTCTCTTGTCCTATCCTCCTTCCTTGGGAGAAGAGCCCCAGCCCCACCTCACTGCAGCCTCCTTTGAGGGAGCTGTGAGGTCTCCCCTCAGCTTCCTCTTCTCCACACTAAACACCCCCAGGGCCCTCAGCTGCACCTCCCCAGCCCTGTTCTCCACACCCTTGTTCAGCTTTGGTGCCCTTTGCTGGCCCTGCTCCAGCCCCTCAATGTCCTTCTGGGAGTGGGAGGCCCAAAACCTCTGTGATATTATTGCTATGATAATGATGCCATTGGTGCTTCTTAAAATGCCTTTCTGGAAGCATTGCAGGTTGGGGAGCAGACCCCAGGCTTGTCAGAGGAAGTTGCTCAGCTCGCTGGTGCAGGCAGAGCAGCCAATCCCACGAGCACCTACAGAAATGTCTTTGTAGATGCTGTGGTTGGAGCCATTTGGCTATGTAGAGGCTGAACTGCTGAGTTGTGCCTGCTCCTGGCCTCTTGTACCCCTCCTGGTGCCAGCATGCACATGTGCCTGGGAAACGGGAGTGAGAAAATGGTGGAGGTTCAGCCTGACTCATCCAAGGAAGTCTCATTTTTAAACATGATCATTTCTCTTGTCTGCTTCCCTGCCCTGGCTGGTGGCAGAAATGAAAAGGACCAGGCTGGCTCTGAGCCATTTAGGAATGTGGAAGCAGAATGACCTTGGACACCTGCAGCTACAATGTAAATGTTCTGGGAAAAGATCTTGTACTGCCCATCTTTAAAAACCTGCTGTGTAGTCTGCTTCTGAGAATTGGGCTGAAACTGGCTGCTGGAACCAAATGAATCCATTGCTTCTACTCCCACTGGGGAGTTTTGCAATCAAATGCTGTTTAGCAGTTGAAGTGTTGTTGAAAAATGAATATATGTGGTGGTGGCAAAATGGTCTGGTGTTTTTTTTGGGTTTTTTTTTGGTGCTCCTGATTGAAGTTTGTCACCTCTTGTAGTAGGTAGGATCTGGGGGTCCCTACATCACCTGTCTGTGGATGTTACAGAATCACAGAATTGGCAGGGTTGGAAGGGACCTCAAGGCTCAGCCAGTTCCAACCACCCTGCCATGGGCAGGGACACCTCACACCAGAGCAGGTTGCTCTGAGCCACCTCCAGCCTGGCCTTAAAAACCTCCAGGAATGAGGCTTCTACCACCTCCCTGGGCAACCTGTGCCAGTGTCTCACCACCCTCATGGGGAAGAATTTCTTCCTAACATCCAATCTGAATCTCCCCACTTCTAGTTTTGCTCCTTCCCCCCTAGTCCTATCACTCCCTGACACCCTCAAAAGTCCCTCCCCAGCTTTCCTGCAGCCCCCTTCAGACAATGGAAGGCCACAAGAAGGTCTCCTGGGAGCCTTCTCTTCTCCAGACTGAACAACCCCAACTCTCTCATTTTGTCCCCCTAGCAGAGTAGCTCCAGCCTTCTGCTCATCCTCGTGGCCCTTCTCTGGACACCTTCCAGCACCTCCAGATCCTTCCTGTGATAGAGGCTCCAGAACTGGACACAGAGCTCCAGGTGTGGTCTCAGCAGAGCGGAGCAGAGGGGGAGAATCCCCTCCCTGGCCCTGCTGGCCACACTTTTCCTGATGCAGCCCAGGCTCTGCACTGAGCAGGAACTGGGTGATCCTTGAGGTCTTTTCCAACCCTGACAATTCTGTGATTCTCTATGATCTTCAGCAGGTTGCTCAGAGCCTCATTCAAACTGATCTGGAATGCTTCCAGGGATGGGGCTTTTACCACCTTGCTTAGCATCTTGTAGCAGTGTTGCACGCTTCTCATTTTAAAATACCAGGATCAAAATTCAAAGACCACTAAGGAAGTCAGCTGCCTGCATAAGGAAATCAGCTCACCAGGCTGGAAGGATCCCCCAAAGTAGTTTGTCATTTACAGAACCCCAGCAAGAGAATTCTGAATTGTCCCTACCCGAATAATGCAAAGCTAACAAAACTTTAATTTCCAACAGCAAAACACGCTGAAGCCATGCAGAGCATATGGTGAGGAATTAACCTCAGCATAATTCAGTGGAGTTACTCATCTGAGCCAGAGAGGACATTTAGTGACAGCCATGAAGCTGAGAGAGCCAAGGCATTGCTAGAACAAGGAGAGGAAAAGATTAAACCTATTAGAATTCAAGATAAATAATTTACTCTGGTGGAACACTAACAAAACCCTGGAACTTCAGGATAAATGGACACAGAATCATTGAAAGCATCTGTTTGGAAGAGACCTCAAAGCTCATCTAGTCCAACCTTTGACTCAGTTTAGGGTCAATCCTAAACCATGTCTGCTTAAACACCTCTAGGGATGGGGACTCCAACACTGTCCTGGGCAGACCATTCCAGTGTTTGAGAACCCTCTCTGTGAAGAAATACTTCCTAGCATCCAGCCTGAACCTCCCCTGGCACAGCTTTGTCCCTAATACAACTGTCCAGATATGAAAGAGCTCCAGTGTCTGAGTGCAAGCCTCTGCATCTGGCTTGGGGCAACCCCAGACACTGATCCAGGCTGGGCAGGGATGGCTGCAGAGCAGCCCTGAGGAAAAGGCCTTGGGGGTGCTGGGGAATGAGAAGCTCAACAGGAGCCAGCAGTGAGCACTTGCAGCCCAGAGAGCCAAGCAGAGCCTGGGCTGGCAGCAGGAGAAGTGTGGCCAGCAGGGCCAGGGAGGGGATTCTGCCCCTCTGCTCCTCTCTGCTGAGACTACTCCTGGAGCTCTGTGTCCAGTTCTGGAGCCTCTATCACAGGAAGGATCTGGAGGGGCTGGAATGTGTTCAGAGAAGGGCCACGAGGATGAGCAGAGGGCTGGAGCCTCTCTGCTGTGGGGACAGACTGAGAGAGTTGGGGTTGTGCAGTCTGGAGAGGAGAAGGCTCCCAGGAGACCTTCTTGTGGCCTTCCATTGTCTGAAGGGGGCTGCAAGAAAGCTGGGGAGGGACTTTTGAGGGTGTCAGGGAGTGATAGGACTGGGGAGAAATGGAGCAAAACTAGAAGTGGGGAGATTCAGATTGGATGTTAGGAAGAAATTCTTCCCCATGAGGGTGGTGAGACACTGGCACAGGTTGCCCAGGGAGGTGGTAGAAGCCTCATTCCTGGAAGTTTTTAAGGCCAGGCTGGAGGTGGCTGTGAGCAACCTGCTGTGGTGTGAGGTGTCCCTGCCCATGGCAGGGTGGTTGGGACTGGCTGAGCCTTGAGGTCCCTTCCAACCCTGACAATTCTCTGACTCTGTGAGTGAGGCCCTGCAGAGCCTGCTGAACTTGCAGCACAGTCCCTAGCAGCATACCCCTGCACCTGTGTACTCACCTTGCCAGGCTCCTTAGCTAGGCCTTAGTCAGCCATTAAAACCCTCTCTGCTAACTAGGTCAGACATAAACCCCTAAGCATAAGTGGGGTGAGTACCACCCAGCCCCAGTGTGATGTTCCTCTTGGGACTGATTTCCCCTTTGAAGATCTCAGGGCAGCAGTCCTGGCCTTTATTTCAGGTTCTGTGTGGCAGTTGGTGTCACATGGCCATCAAATTTGTCTTTTGTCCTGGTGGTAGCTAAATTCCACTTGCTGCTGCTGTGGTGGATCTGCAGCCTCCCTCCCCAGGACTGCTGAACCAGCCCTGGGGCATGACCTGCTGGTTAGTCACAACAAAGGTAACTTTGGCCTGGTTAAGGAAAGTCTCCTGTCCTGAAGTCCACAAAGTGTCTGTTCATGCCTTCAGCAGTGTCACAGGTCCCTAGGTCAGGCAAAGCCAGGAGGCATAATGCTCTGAGCAGGATTCCTGCTTGATTTGCCAGCCCCCAGCTCTGAGCTCTGTGACTGTCTTGCTGTATCTTCCGCTGCCTGCTACCCTTCATGGTCACTGACAAACTGCCCTGGAGCAAACTTGGCTGCTTTGGGCAAGAAGAGCACTAGAGGGTTACCCTGAGCTGGTGTCCTTCAGGAGAACATTTGACATCTCAACAGGCTCATCACAGCTTCCAGGCACCTCAAAGGCTCCCAGAAGCAGGCTGCACCTTTGTAAAGCCTTCTGTCAGTCTCTTGCACAAAGACAATGAACCAGGCTGGAGTTACAAATGCAACCAAGTGTGAAGGAAGCAGCCTGGGCTGCCTCCCAGTGCCAGAGTTCAGCAAGGAGCAGGAGTCACTTATCACTGTCAGGAGGTCTTTATGGTGCTTTGTGGAGCTGTGCATTGAGCACTTCTGTGCATGTCTGTCTCCCTGGGAACACTCAGCTGCTGCCTGGCTCCTGCAGCTGGGGGGCAGCCCCAGGCTGTCAGCACACACTGCTGGCTGGGGGGTGGCAGCTGGTGCTGCATAGGGCAGAGCACTGCCAGATCTGCCTGCCTGTGACACACACACACACACGCTTCTCTCTCTGTGTCACACATGTGACACAGGGCTTGTGGCTGGAGAGTGTTTAGAAGACTTCCCAGTTGCTGCTAAATAACTGTGAGGCAGGAGTCTTGTTTGGTCTGCCTGTCTCCTGCAAGCTGCTGAGCTTGAAGACACCACACATATGTTTGCAGAGCAGGATTCACAGTGACAGATTGGTTCCAGTTAAATGAAAGCAAATTCAGAGATCTACACCAAGGGCTGGAGAGGAGAGCACAGGAGCCTCATAGCTCCAGTGTGCCACGAAATAAATGTGTCAGCTTATTCTGTGCTGGAGCATGTAAAGAAATCCTGTCTGGAGGGCACAGCAGGACCCCACAGACCAGCAGTTCTGTACAATAAAACTGAGAGTCCTCTTTTGGTAGTCACAGACACATGGGAAATTGAAGAGGACAGTCAGAGTGAACCAGAAGTTTGGGAATGAGGAGGATATGTGCTGGGGAGCAAGGTGTTGGGAGTCACAGACTAAACACAGCTTTTTGAAGCCTGTATGTAGTAGGGCCCCAGCTCAGCTTACTCACCATAGGCTGAAAGCTACAGATTTATAGAAGGAGAGTTTTGAGGAAAGGGAAAGAAAATGTACTCTGAGATAGACAAAAAGCCTTTCCCTGCATTCTCAGTGGTACATGACTAGAATAGTGAGCTGGAGCTGCAGCAGTAGCACACACGTTCCCATGACTATCCAGTTGTCAGTAGCATACTGGTACATACCTGGAGAAGCTGCAGCAAGTCAGTGTGTTAGAGGGAAAGGCAGGCACTTAGAGGGTAGGAGGAACACGGCTGTGATGTGAGTTGGCTGTTACAGCTCAGATCATCATAACTGAAGTGACCAGAGTTGCTCTGCTTGTGAATGCTGCTGAGGAATCTTAGAATGGTATGAGTTGGAAGGGACCTCCAGAGATCATCCAGTCCAACTCCCCTGCTAGAGCAGGGTCACCTGGGGCAGGTCATACAGGAATACATCCAGATGGGTCTTGGAAGTGTCCAGAGAAGAGACTCTACAACCTCTCTGGGCAGCCTGCTCCAGGCCTCCAGCATCCTCACACCAAAGAAATTTCTCCTCATGCTGAGGTGGCACTTTCTGGGTTCCAGTTTGTGCCTGTTGTTCCTTGTCCTGTCACTGGGCACCACCAAAAAGAGCCTGGAACCTTCATCTTGCCCCACCTTACCCCTCAGGTATTTACAGACATTGAGCAGATCCCTCTCAGCCGTCTCCTCTCCAGACTAACCAGCCCCAGGGCTCTCAGCCTTTCCTTATCACGCAGATTGTTCCAGGCCCTTCAGCATCCTCATAGCCTCTGTTGGGCTCTCTCCAGCAGATCCCTGTCTCTGTTGACTTGGGGAGCCCAGAACTGGACACAGTATTCCAGCTGTGGTCTTACCAGGTCAGAATAGAGGGGGAGGAGAACCTTCCTCACCCTGCTGGACATGAGCTTATTCCTGAAAGGTGACCATGCTTCCATGAGTGACCTGACCAATGTGTGGGACTACAGCCAGTGCAAAAGCCTTGGAAGCTCCTGGGAGCCTGCTTCTTGGGGGTTGCACTCCAAAGTGAGAGATGCCCTGGCAGGGCTGGGTTAACTTGATGGTCTTCAAGTTCTCTCCCAAACAAGATGATCTGTGTCAGCAGTTCAGTGCTGTGCAGCAGCGAGCTGAAAGATGCCTCCACACCTTGTTTGGGATGCAGCTTTCTTGTCAGCTCTTAGTTGTTAGAGTTGGTTTTCCCTTACCTCCCAGTGTTTGTGCATTTACTGCAACTGCTACCAGCTGTGAGTTCTGGAAGAGTCACAGATTGCAAAGGGTGGGCAGGGACCCTCAAAGGGCATCTTGTCCAACCCTCCTGCAGGGGGCAGGGACAGCTCCAACTAGAGCAGGCTGCCCAGGGACACATCAAGTCTGACCTTGAATATCTCCAGGGACAGGGCCTCAACCACCTCCCTGGGCAACCTATCCCAGTGTCTCCCCACCCTCACTGTGCAGAACTTGCTCCTGATGTCCAACCTAAATCTGCCCTGCTCCAGCTTCAAACTCTTGTCCCTCGTCCTGTCCCCGCAGCCCTTCTGAACAGTCCCTCCCCAGCCTGCCTGGAGGTCTCTTGCAGACATTGAAATGCAGCTCTGAGGTTTCCCTGGACCCTTCTGTGGTCCGGGCTGAACAGCCCCAACACTCCCAGCCTGTCCCAACAGGGGAGGCTCTGCAGCCCTCTGGTCGTCTCGGTGGCCTCCTCCGGCCCTGCTGTGCTGGGGTCCCGGAGTTGCTTTTCTCGCTGCACTTGCAGGGTACCGCAGGAGCCCCCTAGCGGTGCAGCGATCCTGCTAGCGCTGTGATAGCAGCAACTGGAGGGGCTGTGCTAGGGGCATGTGTGCAGCCACCTCCAAACGTGGTTCCTTCTGCTTTCAGCTATAAGAAGAAAGATGCAGACCTGTCGGTGGCTCAGGGCCGCATCAAGGACCTGGAGGTGCTGTTCCACCGCAGCGAGGCTGAGCTCAACACCGTCCTGAATGAGAAGCGCAGCCTGGAAGCGGAGGTGGCCGATCTGCGCGCCCAGCTCGCCAAGGTAGGGCAGGGGCTGTGTCCTTGCTTCAGCACAGGCAGGCTGTGCTGGCTGACTTGCTTTGCTTTGCACTCGGTGTACAGTCTGAAACATCACTGATCCCCCTGGCTTGTGGCTAAGCCTTTGCCTGCCCTCCTGCATGTGAGGCTTAATGGTGAGCGCTGCTTGGAAAGCCAGCAGAGCAGCAGGGGGGTTGATAAGCTTTGTGCCCAGCAGCCTTTCTGTTTAATGTTTCTGTTAAGTGTTTCTGTACTCAGGAGATAGCAGGTTGCTAAATGTTGTCTTTTGTGAAGTCCTGCATCATTTTCAGCTTGTGTTGGAGTTCCCAAGGGGACTGTGCTAGCAAGGGAAAGAACATGCAGCACTGTGCTTGACCAGTTACCAATCCTCAGCTCCACTGTTGAAGGAATCCTGCATTTTACACACTAGCTCCACAGACAGGAGAGCTTGTTTGCCATGGCCATAAACACACTCCTGTTGGCTTCTTTGAACATTAGTGGCTTGACATTAGATTTGTTTTGTAATTGGTCCTAAGATGTCCACTGAAGACCATCAAGGGATCATGGATGGAAAATAATGATCTAGCCAAAATGAAATCTTTCTAATTCTCTCCTAGGCTGAAGATGGTCATGCTGTGGCTAAGAAGCAGCTGGAGAAGGAGACACTCATGCGTGTGGACCTGGAGAACCGGTGCCAGAGCTTGCAAGAGGATCTGGATTTCAGGAAGAATGTCTTTGAGGAGGTATTATCTACCCAGCAGCCTTAGCATAGCCTGGAGTCTATGGAGGTTTTATTCACCCTGACTATTAACTAGTCCAGGCAGGGGAGATCAGTGTTAGCCTTGCTAGGAGTGGACTGAAAAATAAAATAGGGCAAGGTTGTGCAAGAGGTGAGGCAGTGGTGGAGCTGGCAGGAGAGCTAAGGGCATTGGTCCATGGGCTTCATGTAGCAGCTGGCTGCTGGGGGAAAGGGAAAGTGTTGTTCCCTTTCTGGGATCCTGCTCCTTGCTCACACCAGCTCTGGTGGTTGTGGGCTGCACTCTAACCTGTTCCCATGGACAGGATGCAACTACCCTGCTTTTTGCAGGTGAGAAGTGAGTTGTCTGAGTGGCTCTAGTGAGGACCAGAATTCCTGTGCAGTCAGTAGTGGGAATGCAGAGGTGGGGAAGGGGAAGCATCAGCTTGTGAGCACCAGCTCTGACCCTGGCAGTGAGGCAGTGCCTGTGAGCAGTTCCCATGTGCTGGCGCCCTTTGTCCCACCTGTGCTGGCTGTGTCTGTGGCTCACCATGCACCAAACCCTCTCAGCCCCATGAACTGGCTGAGTTGAATTGTTACCAGCTTAGTGGCTAAGTTAGGAGTGCCTGGGCTGGATTTTGGGGCAGGGCTGTGTGGGTAAGAACAGGGGCTGGAGCACAGCAGGGAAGCCAAGCACAGCAGTCACCCTGGGTTGTGCTGACTGCTGGCTCACTCCCATGCCCTGCAGTAGTTGAACTGCTGCACACAACT
Source organism: Indicator indicator (assembly GCF_027791375.1). Taxonomy (NCBI): domain Eukaryota; kingdom Metazoa; phylum Chordata; class Aves; order Piciformes; family Indicatoridae; genus Indicator; species Indicator indicator. The sequence continues at coordinate 848,659 of NC_072045.1, read as the reverse complement.
ACAGTGACAGACCCATGGGTTGGGCCAGAACTTTAGAAGAACTCTGCTTCCTGAGGAGAATTGTGCTGCTGCTGGTTGAAGATGAAGCTAAATGAGACAGCAGAAGCTAATTTCAAAGCTTGCTGTGCTGAAGTGAGTGTTCCCTTGGCCACCCCTAAAGCTCTTTGAACATTTTGAGATAAAAGGGAATTGGCTTCCTTTGGGTTTGTGAATTCAGTGATTCATTGAAGGTCTAGATTTAGAACATCAAGACTGGAAGTGTGGTAAGTGAAACCTGCTTGTTGAGCTGCTCATCTCATCTCAGCTCTTCACCTGATGCATTGTAGTCCCCCCCTGAAGTTTTCATGCTCTCTGAGGGTTCATTGCCTACAGTTACTGAGAGGCTGCTGCTTGTTGTATTTCTTGCTGTAAAAATTGACCACAGAAGGGAAAGCTTCTTCCAGAAGACATCAGGACATGTTGCTGTGAGCAGAGGCCATGTGTCTGAGAATGTTTTTAGATGTAGAGGATTTCTGCAGTCACTTATAAAGCTGCTGTGGCTTTGTGTCAGCCTGCTGTAATTAGTGGAGTCCCCCAGGGAGCAGTGCTGGGTCCAGTGCTGTTCAACATCTTCATCAATGACATTGATGAGGGGACAGACAGACAGACAGACAGAGTCTGCTCGGCACATTTGCTGATGATACCAAACTGGGAGGCTTGGCTGAGACACCTGAAGGCTGTGAGGCCATTCAGAGGCTTGGACAGACTGAGAGCTGGGCACAGAGGAACCAACTGAGGCTCAACAAGGACAAGGGCAGAGTCCTGCAGCTGGGCAGGAAGAATAAACTGCAGCAGGACAGGTTGGGAGGGGATCTGCTGGAGAGCAGCCCCAAGGAGAGGGACCTGGGAGTGCTGGTGGACAAGAAGTTCTGCATGGGACAGCAATGTGCCCTGGTGGCCAAGAGGCCAATGGGATCCTGGGGTGCATTCAGAGTGTGGCCAGCAGATCCAGGGAGGTTCTCCTCCCCCTCTGCTCTGCCCTGCTGAGACCTCACCTGGAATATTGCCTCCAGTTCAGGGCTCCCCACTTCAAGAGGGACAGGGATCTTCTAGAGAAAGTTCAAGGGAGGGCTGCAAGGATGCTGAAGGGACTGGAGCACTGCCTGGTGAGGAGAGGCTGAGAGCCCTGGGGCTGCTTAGTCTGGAGAGGAGAAGGCTGAAAGGGCATTTAATAAATGTTTATAAATATCTGAGGGCTGGGGCTCAAGAAGGAGGGGACAGGGGCAGGCTCTGCTCACTTGCACCCTGGGATGGGACAAGGGGCAATGGATGGAAACTACAGCACAGGAGGTTCCACCTCAACATGAGGAAGAACAACTTTTCTATGAGAGTCACAGAGCACTGGAACAACCTTCCCAGAGAGGCTGTGGACTCTCCTTCTCTGCACACTTTCAAGACCCATCTGGATGTGACCTGCACTGGATTAACTATGGTCCTGCTCTGGCAGGGGGTTGGACTGGAAGATCTCCAGAGGTCCCTTCCAACTCCTAACATCTGTGATCCTGTGCTGGGACACCAGGCATGCAAAGTCAGCTTTGCTTCACTTTCCTGCTCTTCCTCCGCAGGGTCCTGCTGCTACCAATAGGGCTCCTCCCAGTAACCAGAACCACTCCCTTCTAGTTTGCCCAGCTCTGAAGGGAGAAATTGTGTCTTTCTCACAGTCTGCATTCAGACCTGGCCAGGCCTCTGCAGGGCTCAGCTTGGTGAAGGACATGAGTAAGGCTTGCCTCACTAATTGGGCCCAAGAGAACTAGTACAGAGGAGTTGTACTTCTCCACCAGTGACAATTTCTTAGAACAAACTCAGCCCAGAAATAAACATTTGTGTCTTCAGGATTGCTTGGGTTGCTGCTTTATTCTTAACATAATCAAAATGTAATGAGTGGACCTCAACCTTTCTTCTGCCAAAGAGGAGATCTGCATGTGATTAGGATGGCAATGTGAAGGTGCAGCTTCTCTCTCTAATTACTGTTTTTCATAACAAGTGAGTCACAAAAGGGCTTTATTTTCTCTTGACTCCTTGCAGACTGTTCCTGTAGGGATGTGGATTGAGAAGAAAGAGTTTGTGGTGCAGCACATGGAGTCTCTTTGCTGGGCAAGAATTAATGTCCTCTTCTGCACTCTCCCCTTGCCCCACATTCTGACTTTGTGGCATAAAGCAGCTCCTTACTTCGGCTGTACAGGGATGGGTTTGAACCTGCTTTTGAGTTGGGGCACTCCAGAATTAGATCTGCCAAATGAGTAAATGGTTTAGTGGCCATGGTGGTGTTAGGTCTATGGCTGGACTTGGTCTTAGAGAGCTTTTCCAACCCAAACACCTCTGTGAGAATGGCCACCTGCAGCTGTTAGTGCTTGCAGCAGATCTTAGAATCACAGAATGGTTTGGGTTAGAAGGGACCTCCAGAGGTCATCCAGTCCAACCCCCTGCAGGCAGCAGGGACATCCTCCACTAGAGCAGGTGGCCCAGAGCCCTTTCCAGCCTTGCCTTGAGGATCTCCAGGGATGGAGCCTCAGACACCTCCCTGGGCAACCTGTTGCAGTGTTCCAGCAGCCTTGTTCCTCGTGTCCAGTCTCAATCTGCTCTGCTCTCATTTCAAACCATTTTCCCTCATCCTGTCCCTGTAGCTGCTTCAGGTACTGGAAGGTTGCTCTGAGGTCTCCCTGGAGTCTTCTCCATGCTGAACACCCCCAGCTCCCTCAGCCTGTCCTCATAGCAGAGCTGCTCCAACCCCCTGAGCATTTTTGTGGTGCTCCTCTGAACCGGCTCCATCTTAGGCTTAAATGCTTTTAGCTCCTGTTTGCTAAATAATTAGTAGTGCAATAGTTACTTGTCTGTTAACTGTTGTCTGTCCTGTTTGCCCTAATGTGGGACTCTGTTCCCCCCTTTGTTGTGTGTGCAGGAGATCAGGGAGACCAGGAAGCGCCACGAGCACCGTTTGATTGAGGTGGACACCAGCCGCCAGCAGGAGTATGAGTCCAAGATGACCCAGGCCCTGGAGGACCTGAGGAACCAACATGATGAGCAAGTCAAGCTCTACAAAATGGAGCTGGAGCAGACCTACCAGGCTAAGGTAACCACTGCTGACCACAGCACTGGCTGACAGGAGGTGCAGCTGGTGAGATGGAAGCTTCCATCAGCCCTGCTGTCTGTCTTTGAGGAGACAATGGGAGGAAGCTTTGTCCCAGTGTTCAGAAGCCTCCTCTGGTGGTGGTGCACAGCTGCCCTTCCAGGGAGGTTGCAGCCAGAGCTGGGAGTAGCTTTAGCTTTTTAGGCTTTTTATCTTTTAAAAAGCCTGAAAAGCAAATAAATAAACTCCCACCAAGCCAACACCTTCCCAGTCATCAAACAAGCTTTTTTTCCTTCCTGTTAGTACAGCAGATGTGAGAACCAGTGATTACTTATCAAAAGAACAAATTAATTTGCTCAGGACTCTAAAGAAAATCATTGGAGGGTTGGAAGCAGTGGGAGAGTCCCCTTGAAAAGTATCATTTAAAAAAGGGGGGAAGGCTAATTGGTGAGGAAAGGCTTGGAGCTGTTGGTCAGTGCAGAGGACACCATGGGAACAGTGGATGGCAAGCAACAGACAATGCCTTCTGCTGTAGGGGTTTTCTTTCTTCATGCCACAGATCCATTTCTTCTTCCAGAATGGAGAAGGTGTAGGGGACTTGGACATAGGCTGTGAGAAGCTGGAGAGAAGGGTTGGTTTGCTTGGGCAAGGGCTGCACTTCAGCTTGTGCCTGAATGCAGTGAACTTGCAAATGAATGCAGACAGTGACAGAGCCTCCACTGCCCTCTGCATTGTCACTTCTCTCCTACTGTGGCCTTCACAAAGCTCTTCCTAGCCCCAGGACTCCTCTCAGTGTCTGTAAACCTTCTCACATTTCAGTGGTACCAGTTAGTTCTGCATGGGAAAATTACTGGATGTAGTTTCATTGTTGGTGGGGAAACTTCAGGCAAGGTACTGGGACTTTATTGAGCAGCTTTGGTGATGGAAACCATGGTGTGTAAACTGGAAATCATGGAATGCTTTGGGTGGGAAGAGACGTTTAAAGCTCATACAGTCCAGCCCCCTGCAGCCAGCAGGGACATCCCTAACCAGAGCAGGTTGCTTACATCCCCAGACAGCCTGACCTGCAATGGTGCCAGGCATGAGGCAGCTCCCACCTCTCTGGGCAGCCTGGGACAGGCTCTCAGCACCCTCAGGGTCAAACATTTCTTCCATCTCTCCACTCTCAATCTCCCTCTTGCAGTTCCAAACCATCCTCCCTCGTCCTGTCCCAACAGGTCCTGCTCCAAAGTCTGTCCCCAGCTTTCTGCTCAGCCCTTGAAGCACTGCAAGGCCACCAGAAGGTCTCCCTGGAGCCTTCTCCTCTGCAGGCTGCCCAAGCCCAACTCTCTCAGCCTGGCTCCCAGCAGAGGGCTTCCAGCCCTGCCAGCATTGCTGTGGCCTCCTCTGGCCCTGCTCCACCAGGTCCCTGTCTGTGCTGTGCTGAGGGCTCCAGAGCTGCCCCAGCACTGCAGGGGGGGTCTCAGCAGAGCAGAGGGTGGGTGTGGACACAGGAGTGATTCTTCTGAAGTATGCTTCTGAAACTTCTGTATTTGCACTCCTGGTTTTTCTGCCAGTTGGTGCAGGTGAGTGGAATGCAGCTCACTCAGAGGGAAGCAGCAGTAGAGGTTTTTTTTTGAGGTAAAAGAATGATTTCCCAGGGCTGAATGGAACTGAGCAAAGATTTAACAGTGGTTTGCCAAGATTCAATGAGTTTGGCAAGGTTCACCTTGAGAATGTCTGCATGCAAGGAACACAAAGGAAAAGTGAGTTAAAATGATTCACAGAGAGCCTGGGGACACAAAGAGGGAGAACTCTCCCACTGAGTCATGAGGTTCAGGCTGGACTCACCTGCTTCCTAAACTCCTTTTGGAGCCTAGGCATGGGTGGGTCCAATTCTGGTCTTGACTTGGTCAAGGGTTTATGTCTAATGGAAGTATCCATACAATGTTCACAATAATACTGAGTAGCTACATGAATTGGTGATGCTTCCTGCTATTAATTCTGGTTGGCAGCAGCTGAAGATGAGCCAGGGGTGTGCTCAGGGGGGCGTGAAAGCCACCAGCATCCTGGTCTGGATCAGGAATGGTGTGGCCAGCAGGAGCAAGGCAGTGATCTTACTCCTGTGATGAGCACTGCTGAGGCTGCATCTTGAGTAGTGTGTCCAGTTTTGGGTCCCTCACTCCCAGAAGGACATTGTGAGGCTGGAGCAGGACAGAGAAGGGCAACAAAGCTGGGGAAGGGTCTGGAGAAGAGGGCTGGGGAGGAGCAGCTGAGGGAGCTGGGGGGGTTTAATGTGGAGAAGAGGAGACTGAGGGAGACCTCATTGCTCTCTGCAGCTCCCTGAGAGGAGGCTGCATTGAGGTGGGGGTTGGGCTCTGCTCCCTAGGATCAGGTGATAGAAAGAGAGGAACTGGCCTGAAATTGTGCCAGGGGAGGATTAGGTTGGAGAGGAAATAAAATTCCTTTGCTGCCAGAGTGGTCAGGGCTTGGCACAGGCTGCCCAGGGAGGTGTGGAGTGCCCATCCCTGGGTGAGGTGCTCAGGGCTGTGGTCAAACAGCTGTGTGCAGGGAGATGTTGGGTTCTGGTTGGTCTCAGTGGTCCTAAAGGGCCTTTCCAAAGGGGAGATGTTGTGGCTCCATGAATTCAGCTGCTGCCAGTTGCTTCCTGAGGGTCTCTCAGGTAAGGGATCTCTGCCTTGGTTAAGGAGGGATCTGCTAGTCACAGGTGAGGAATCTCTCATCTTAGAGGCATCCCTGCTGAAGGGCAGGGTCACCTGGCAAGCAGTCCAGCCACCAGTCAGGGAGAGCTCAAACTGGGCCCATGCTGGTGGAATATTTAAAGGGTGGAGTAGTTGGCAGCTAGTGAGCAGCAGAGTCAAGGCAGATGTTTTCATTTTAGCTCTGCTATCTTGTCCTCTGCTGTATCTTGTACTTTTTGGTTTTTGAAGCCATCTGTCAAAATATTTTCTCTGACACCTTCACTCCCTTGTAGGTGAGCCAGGGCCTTTCCACTTCACCCCCAGGCTGTGAGACCTGTGAGACCAGCCTGAGCCAAAGCTTGGTGAGGAGTCAGGATATCCATCACTGCTCTCCACATCCTGAGTTAGCAAATCCCTGTTCACCCAGCACTGGGCACATGGGAGAGCAGCAGCTTTGCTCTTGGTACAATTGCTGGTCACAGGTTTGTTGTGGGGTTGAGTTTTTGTGTTTCCTGCCCTGCCTGAAGGAATTGGGCAGCTGACAGTTTCCTTGTGGTTATTGAAAGTGCTTGCCAATGATTCCAGCCACTTTGACTCTCTTGTGGTGGAGAAATTATGGTGCTGCTGCCATTGCTCAGCCCCACCCTTCACTGAGACTCCCTCTGAATCCTTTGATGTTTTACACTTTGGGAAACATTGGCTCTCCAAATTCATGGATTCATGAAATGGTTTGGGTTGGAAGACACCTTAAAGACCAACCCAGTTCCAACCAGGGACACCTCCCACCAGCCCAGCTTGTTCAAGGCCTCATCCAACCTGGCCTTGAACACTTCCAGGGAGGAGGCAGCCACAACCTCCCTGGGCAACCTGTGCCAGGCTCTCCCCACCCTCACTCTCAACAATTTCTTCCTCATCTCCACTCTCAGTCTCCCCTCTCCCAGCTCCAAGCCATTGTCCCTTCATCCTGGCACTCCCAGCCCTTGTCCAAAGTCTGTCTCCAGCTCTCCTGGAGCCCCATAGCAGAGCTTCTCCAGCCCTCTGCTCATCTCTGTGACCTCCTCTGGACCCTCTCCAGCAGCTCCAGGTCCTTCTTGTGCTATGGGACCCAGAGCTGGAGGCAGTGCTGCAGGTGGGGTCTGAGCAGAGCAGAATCCCCTCCCTGTGCTGCTGCTCTCCCTGCTCTGGATGCAGCTCAGCACTCAGCTGCCTGCTGGGCTGCCAGGGACCATTGCTGGCTCCTGGGGAGTTTGTCCCCAACTGACACCCCCAAGGCCTTCTCCTCACTGAGTCACAGAAACATTCAGGTTGGAGAAGACCCTCAGGATCACCAAGTCCAACCACTGACCTTACTCCACAAGGGTCACCCCTAAACCATCACCCCAGGCACCACATCCAAACCACTCCCTGGGCAGCACATTCCAGTCCCTGAGCACTCTTGCTGGGAAAAAATTGTTCCTACTGTCCAGTCTAAACCTACTCAGTCGTTGCTTGATGCCATTCCCTCCTGTTCTATCAGTAATTACCTGTGAGAAGAGACCAGCACCAACCTCTCTACAGCCTCCTTTCAGGTAGCTGCAGACAGCCATGAGGTCTGCCCTCAGCCTCTTCTTCTCCAAACTAAACAGCCCCAGCTCCCTCAGGAAGCCTCCCTCAGGAGCCTCCTCAAGGTTCCTCTTGAGTCACTGCTCACCCAGCCTGGATTTGTGCTTGGGATTGTCCTGACCCAGGTGTAGAACTGGCACTTGGCCTTGCTGAACTCCATGAGGTTGGCAGCAGCTATGCAGGTAATAGATGCTTAGTACAGCAAGCAGCCTTGGCATCAGTCACAGGAGTCAGGGACACAGAGAATTTTTATACAAGATGTTTGCTTTGTCTTGGCACAGTCTGAAGAAAAGCTCCTGGCTAGAGGATCCTCTGTAGAAACAAAGTCTGCAAAATACAGGCTTGGAAAATGAAAAAGGGACAAGATTTGAACAGGACTGTGCAAACGAAGCTGCTTTAGTCCCGTATCAAAGAATGGAGGTTGCTATGGATGAGGTTGGAATGCAAAGGGAAAAGCAGGCTTAGCTGTGGGCTTCCTTCTGTGGATCTCTGGATGAAGATCTGTTCAGAGAGCCTGAGCTGCCAGGGAGTAGGGAGTCCAAGCAGATTGTTATATGTGGCTGGTGAGAAGGTCTTCAGCAGAAGCTCACTTCTGGCTGTGGCCACAATCTTTGACAAGGAAGGTCCTGGCTGAGGATGTGGCATGGTGCCAGCACAGCTGAAGTGAATTGCTGGCAGCATTCACAAAACTTCTCATTTTGAGCTCAACAAGAAGTATTGGACTGTGGAACTGACTTAAAGCTCCTGCAAAGCCCTCAGCCTAAAGAGGGCTCTGGTGAGTTTCCTTTCCCACCCAGAGCCTGGGGAGCAGCAGAACTCATAATAAAGGTTGTTGTGCTGTGCCCAAAGAACTGCTCTGCCTGTAACAGTTCTTGGGACAGGGACAGCTCAGTTGCTGGTTGGGTTCTGTGGTGTGTAGCACAGGTGTTGAACTCAGCTGCAAGGACAAATTCTCCAGGTAGCTACTTTGAAACTTAACATGTAACAGCTTTGAGCTGTCAGATTTATTTCAGGTTAGCCACTGAAAAGGAAAATTGTTGGCTTGGTGAGATGGGCAGAAACTGAAACCAAAGTGAATGGTGGCAGCTGTTGGGGAAAGAATGCAGCCCAAAGGTCAGGCTGTCAGCTGGAGTGCTGGGAGTAGCTTTAGTCCTTCTTGGAAGGGATACAGAGAACAGCAAGAAAGGCAGTCAAGAGTATGAGCTAGGTCCTGCATGAGGAAAGCCTAAAATAAAACTCCTTGGGAGAGGTTGGGAAAAGGGGAAGGTACAGCAGGTGCCTGTGAGTGGATCAATAGCATGAGGAAGGGGAATGAGGACTGATTGTGCTTAATGTCTCAGTAGCAGCAGGGGCAGGGAATGTCCAGCTGCAGACTCAGAAGGAACAAAAGAAGGTTGTTCTTTATGGAGCTAAACTCTTTGCCCCAGAAATTCCAAAAGCAGAGGCAAATTCCTGCCTGAAGAATCCCCTGAGATACAGCAGGCATCAAAACGCTGCCTCTGGCTTAGCAAGACCCTGAGCTGCAGGCAGCTGAGACAGAATCCCTGTGGGATGTTGCATTGAGCTTAGTCCCTGGGTGTCAGGGAGCTGTCAGACCAGGAGGTGACTTAGGCAGCGTCTGCCCTGCCCTGCTGTAGTGTTCTTACAGCCAGGCAGAGAGAGGGGTCACAGGAACCTGGGCTCTGGGAAACCCCAAGGCTGTTTGTGTAATGGAAGGGCTGGGAGACTGTGGCTTCAATAGCAAAAGGAAATCCTATGAGAATGGGATTGAATTTTGGGGCCTGGATAAGGGACATCACAAGGAGACTCCCAAAGCTAATCCAGCCCATGGACTATTACCCATTGCTGGTAATCCAGGCTGGAAGTGACGAGATTGATAAGAAGGAACTACCTGAAGGGAGGTTGTAGCCAGGAGGGGGTTGGGCTCTTCTTCCAGGCAACCAGCACCAGAACAAGAGGACACAGTCTCAAGCTGCGCCAGGGGAGGTTTAGGCTGGAGGTGAGGAGAAAGTTCTTCACAGAGAGAGTGGTTGCCCATTGGAATGTGCTGCCCAGGGAGGTGGTGGAGTCACCATCCCTGGAGGTGTTCAAGGGTGGATTGGATGTGGCACTTGGTGCCGTGGTTTAGATAGTCATGAGGTTTAGGGTGACAGGTTGGACTCGATGATCTTTGAGGTCTCTTCCAGCCTTCTTGATTCTATGATTCTAAGGGCACCAGGACAATTAAAAAGGAATTCAAGGCCCTCGGACAATTGACTGAAGGGGCAGGAGCTCAAGTGGTGTTCTGCTCAGTTCCCTCAGTGGCAGGGGTGTACACTGAGAGGAACAGGAGAACCCACACCATCAACCATTGGCTCAAGGGATGGTGCCAGCAACAGAATTTTGGGTTGTTTGATCAAGGGGCAACTTTTCCTGCACCTGACCTGTTGGACCTTGACGGGGTGAATTTATCCAGAAAGGGCAAGAGGGTACTAGTGCTGGAGTTGGCAGGGCTCATTGGGAGGGCTTTAAACTAGGTCTGAAGGGGGTGGGTGAGGAAATCAGTCTTCCTGGAGAGGAGAGAGTGGGACAGAAATTAGGGTTAATTGAGAAATCAACAGCCCAGCTGAAGTGCAGGCACACCAATGCACGCAGTATGGGTAACAAGCAAGAGGAACTGGAAGTCTGGGTCCACCAGGAAGACTATGATATAATTGCCATCACAGAAACATGGTGGGACAAGACACATAACTGGAGTACTGCACTGGGGGGTTACAAGCTCTTTAGGAGAGACAGGTGAGGGAGAAGAGGAGGAGGGGTGGCCCTGTCCATTAGGGAATCTCTTGATGCCTCAGAACTTGAGGTTGTGGATGAAAGGATTGAGTGCCTGTGGGTTAAAATCAGAGGGAGGCCTAGCAAAACTGACATCATGATTGGAGTCTGTTATAGACCACCCAACCAGGATGAGGAGGCAGATGAAATATTTTATAAGCAACTGGAAGCTGTCTCAAGATCATCAGATCTTGTCCTTGTGGGTGACTTTAACCTGCCCAACATCTGCTGGGAACTTAATTCAGCAGAGAGGAGGCAGTCCAGATGGTTCCTAGAGTGTATGGAGGGCAGCTTCCTGATGCAGCTGTGTGATGGTTTGAAACTGTCTTTTTAATTTTTTTCCTTGCAAAGTTCAGAACAGAGAAAGTGAAAGAATGTAAATAAGTCACTATTGGGTGTAAGAAAGCAAAATAACGATTGTTCTAAACACTTCCATTGGATAGATAGAAATGTTTAAGAACTATTACCCAAAACAAAGTAGGCACTCTGCACATTCTGCGTTCGGCAGTGGGGGCAGTGGCTGGGCTGTCTGGCTGCTGTTTCTTCTTCTCTTCTGGCTGAAGATAACACACTGACCTTGGCAGCTAAGTTAACAACTTTCTGCTTAACTAACTCTGCTTCTCTGTCCAGGGGGTCTGGGGGGAAGCTCCTGGGAGAGGGAGGCCCCCTTTGGGAGGGTCCCCTTGGGGGGAAGCAAAGGGAGATCGGTTGTGCTTTTCTGTTGATTGTATATATTTGTGAATGTTGTGAATTTTGTATATTTGTACATATTCATTGCATTTCATCGTAGATTTTAGACTCTGCTTGTAAATACAGCCTTCATTTGCTTCCAGACTGGGCTAGCCTGGTTACTTGGTGGGGGGGGGGGATTTTCAGCTCACACCTACACAAGCTGCTAAGTGAGTCTCCCAGGGGTAAGGCTCTGCTTGATCTGCTGTTCTGAAATAGAGAAGGGCTGGTGGGAGATGTGATGGTAGGAGGCTGTCTAGGGTTCAGCATCACAAGACAGTGGAGTTTTCAATGTGCAGGGAAATAGGGAGGAGCAGTAACCCTCACCTTGGACATCCAGAGGGCAAACTTCAGCTTGTTTAAGCAACTTATTAGGAAAGTTCCCTGGGTAGCAGCCCTTAAGAACAAAGAGGTCCAGGATGGTTGGACCTACTTCAAACAGGAGCTCTTGAAGGCACAGGAACTGGCAGCTCCCACATGCGAAAAGATGAGCTGGCAAGGAAAGTGACCAGCCTGGATGGGCAAACAGCTCCTGAAGGAATTAAGGGAGAAAAAGAGGGGAAATCACCTTTGGAAAAGGGGGAGGCAACTCAAGATACATTTAACGATGTTGTTAGAACATGTTGGAGAAAAATCAGAGAGGCAAAAGCCCAGCTAGAACTTAAACTGGCCACTGCTGTGAAAGATAATAAAAAGCATTTTTGTAAGTATTTTAGTGCTAAAAAGAGGGGCAAGAAGAACCTCCACTCTTGAATGGACCTGGAGGGAAACATTGTAACTAAAGATGAAAAGGCTGAGGTTCTAAATACCTTATTTGCCTCAATTTTCAACAGCAAGGCAGGAGGACATCAGGATAGCTGGCCTCCTGAATTGGTAGGTGGGCTCAGGGAGCAGTGTAGTACCCCTGACTTCCATGAGGAATTAGTTCGGGACTTGCTGAGCCACTTGGATCCTCACAAGTCCATGGGACTGAATGGGATCCATCCTAGGGTGCTGAGAGAGCTGGCAGATGAGCTGGCCAAGCCTCTCTCCATCATTTTCCACCGGTCCTGGCTTACTGGAGAGGTCCCAGGTGACTGGAAGCTGGCCAATGTGACACCCATCCACAAGAAGGGCTGGATGGATGAACCTGGAAACTCCAGGCCTGTCAGCCTGACCTCAGTGCCAGGCAAGGTTATGGAGCAGATCATCTTGGGGGCAATCACTGCACACCTGCAGGACAGACAATGGATCAGGTCCAGCCAACATGGGTTTAGGAAGGGCAGGTCCTGCCTCACCAACCTGATCTCCTTCTATGCTCAGGTGACAGCCTGGTGGATGTGGGAAAGGCAGCTGATGTAGTCTGCCTGGACTTCAGCAAGGCCTTTGACACTGTCCCCCACAGCAAACTCCTGGCCAAGCTGTCAGCCTGTGGCTTGGACAGCAGCACTCTGTGCTGGGTTAGGAACTGGCTGGAGGGCCGAGCCCAGAGAGTGGTAGTGAATGGTGCCACATCCAGCTGGCAGCCTGTCACTAGTGGTGTCCCCCAGGGATCAGTGCTGGGCCCCACCCTGTTCAATATCTTTATTGATGATCTGGATGAGGGGATTGAGTCCATCATCAGTAAATTTGCAGATGACACCAAGCTGGGAGCAGGTGTTGATCTGTTAGAGGGTAGAAAGGATCTACAGAGGGACCTGGACCGGCTGGACAGATGGGCAGAGTCCAACAGGATGGCATTCAACAAATCCAAGTGCCAGGTGCTGCACTTTGGCCACAACAACCCCATGCAGAGCTACAGGCTGGGGACAGAGTGGCTGGAGAGCAGCCAGGCAGAGACGGAGCTGGGGGTACTGGTTACCAGCAGCTGGACAGGAGCCAGCAGTGTGCCCAGGTGGCCAAGAAGACAATGGCATCCTGGCCTGCATCAAGAGTAGTGTGACCAGCAGGAACAGGGAAGTCATCGTGCCCTGTGCTCAGCACTGGTTAGGCCACACCTTGAGTACTGTGTCCAGTTCTGGGCCCCTCAATTTAAGAAGGACATTGAGATACTTCAACGTGTCCAGAGAAGGGCAACGAGGCTGGGGAGAGGCCTGGAGCACAGCCCTGTGAGGAGAGGCTAAAGGAGCTGGGATTGTTTAGCCTGCAGAAGAGGAGGCTCAGGGGTGACCTCATTGTTGTCTACAACTCCCTGAGGGGAGGTTGTAGCCAGGAGGGGGTTGGTCTCTTCTCCCAGGCAAGCAGCAGCAGAACAAGAGGACACAGCCTCAAGCTGTGCAGGGGAGGTTTAGGCTGAAGGTGAGAGAAAGTTCTTCACAGAGAGAGTTGTTAAATGTTGGAATGTGCTGCCCAGGGAGGTGGTGGAGTCACCATCCCTGGAGATGGTCAAGAGGGGATTGGACGTGGCACTTGGTGACATGGTTTAGTGGTCATGAGGTCGTGGGTGACAGGTTGGACTTTGATGATCCCTTGAGGTCTCTTCCAACCTTACTGATTCTGTGATTCTGTAACTTTGAGCTTTGATAGCTGAGGAGGGACTTGTTACAAAGACATGGAGTGACAGGGGGGTGACGGCTTCAGGCTGGAAGGGTCTGGAAGGAGATGGATTGAGATGAGACATTACAAAGAGATTCTTCCCCATGAGGGTGGTGAGCAGGGTGCCCAGAGAGGCTGTGATGGTTCCAAGCCTGGCAGTGTTCAAGGCCAGGCTGGATGAGGCCTTGAGCAACCTGGGAACTGGATGATCTGTAAGGTCACTTCCAACCCAACCCATTCCATGACAGAGGTTTTCCTGGTCCTTAGGGCACTTGCTTAGCTTTATGTGGTTCTCGCCATAAACTTAGCAGATTTCCAGTTAAATTACTTCAGGTTAAGTAGTCTCTGCTGTTTTTTTTTTATATACCAGAAGGATGTTTGCAGGACACTTATCTGTAAGTAAATAACAAGTAAGTAACTTGTTCAAAACTTGCCTTGCAGCTGGAGAATGCCAAACTGTCCTCTGACCAGAATGACAAAGCTGCCGGCGCAGCTCGCGAGGAGCTGAAGGAGGCTCGCATGAGGATAGAGACCCTGACCTACCAGCTCTCCAGCCTGCAGAAACAGGTAAAGGCACTGCCCCTGGGGGCTGCCTGTGACATCTCTGCCCCTTGATCTGCTTCGTTACCTTCATGTGGGAGAAAAGTGAAGCAGTACCCCTTGTGCTGTACCCAGTGGATGCCTACTGGGTGCCCACTGACTGTCTCCCATCTCCCCAGGCCAGTGCAGCAGAAGATCGCATCCGGGAGCTGGAGGAGATGATGGCTGGGGAGAGGGAGAAGTTCAGGAAGATGCTAGATGCAAAGGAGAGGGAGATGACAGACATGAGGGACCAGATGCAACTGCAGCTTACAGAGTACCAGGAGCTGCTGGATGTCAAGCTGGCACTGGACATGGAGATCAGTGCTTACAGGAAACTCCTGGAAGGGGAAGAGGAAAGGTAGGTGCAGACTCCACCTTCTTCCCTGAACATCAGGCACTGGGGTTTTCATTCCTTACACTGCTTTTTGTAGCATCTGAGCAGGAAAGCTTCAGTACCTGAAGGGGCTGCAGGAGAGCTGGGCAGGGACTTTTTACAGGGGCTTGTAGTGACAGGAGGAGGGACAATGGCTTTGAGCTGGAAGAGGGAACATTGAGACTGGAGATGAGGAAGAAATTCTTGAGAGTGAGGGTGGGGAGAGACTGGCACAGGTTGCCCAGGGAGGCTGTGACTGCCTCCTGCCTGGAGATGTTCAAGGCCAGGTTGGATGAGGCCTTGAGCTACCTGGACTGGTGGGAGGTGTCCCTGCCCATGGCAGGGGGTTGGAACTGGATGAGCTTTGAGGTCTCTCCCAGCCCAAGTGATTCCATGATTGTTTCACTGCTGTCATACCTGGCTTCACACTGCATGGTGCATGGAACACCTGCATGCACACTTGCACTTGTTCTCATCTGAACACAATTTTTTTTTCTCATGGGCTTGGGGCACAGTGAAATGCACCATTCTGTGCTTGACATTCATCTCCTCTATTTAAATACTTAGAATTCTGTGTTTTCCTGTTTTCACATGACCTGGTCCAAAGACAGTGTGTTTTAGCAGTGGTTATACTGGAGGGGAAGGTCAAGTGACCTCACGGCTGCATTTCAGTATCTGCAGGGGACCTACAGGAAGGCTGGGGAGGGACTGTTCAGAAGGGGCTGTGGGGATAGGCCAAGAGGCAATGGTTTGAAACTGGAGCAGGGCAGAGTTAGGTTGGACATCAGGAGGAAGTTCTGCACAGTGAGGCTGTGAGACACTGGAACAGGTTGCCCAGGGAGGTTGAATCCCCATCCCTGCAGACATTCAAGATCAGACTTGCTGTGTCCCTGTGCAGCCTGCTCTAATTGGAGGCGTCCCTGCTCCTTGCAGGCTGGTTGGACAAGTTGCCCTTTGACCCTTTGAGGGTCCCTTCCCACCCAGTGCAGTCTGTGAAGCTGTGCAGACCTCACTGGCAGTGCTTTCCATGGCACATAACTGTGCTACCAGGACACCTCCACCCTTCTCCTGCCTGCAGTCCTGAAGAGCTCTGCCAGGCTGCTCTCTCCGCGGGGCACCCCCCAGGCTGGTTGCTGTGAGTGCTGCAGCTGCTGGCTTTGTGGGGGACTGCCTGGAGCAGTTACTGTAAGGCTGGCTTCCTTGTGCCCAGGTTGAAGCTGTCTCCAAGCCCCTCCTCTCGTGTCACCGTGTCCCGGGCTACCTCCAGCAGCAGCAGCAGCAGCACCTCCCTCATCCGCTCCTCCCGCGGCAAGCGGAAACGCCTGGAGGCGGAGGAGCTGTCGGGCACCAGCGGCATCGGCACCGGCAGCATCAGTGGCAGCAGCAGCAGCAGCTTCCAGATGTCCCAGCAAGCTTCAGCTACAGGAAGTATCAGCATAGAGGAGATAGACCTGGAGGGCAAATATGTTCAGCTGAAGAACAACTCTGAGAAGGTGAGCGTCAGCACAGCTCCTGCAGAGCCCCCAGGAGCAGCTCTGCTGAGCTCTTGCACACAGCGTGTGGCAGCACAGGGAGGCTTGGAGAGCAGGAGCTGTGCCACAAGGTGCAGCATCCTGCCCTGATTCACAGGGACACTTGGAAGCTGAAGGTTACAGCGTGCTGGCATGAGAGGGGAACATCTCTGGAGGAAGGGCTGAGAGGCCTGGGGCTGGTTAGTGTGGAGAGAAGGCTGAGAGGGGATCTCATTAATGTCTGTAAATATCTGCAGGGTAGGTGTCAAGAAGAAGGGACCAGGCTGGGCCAGGCTCTTTTCGGTGGTGTGCTGTGACACACTAGGTGCGGTGGACACAACCTGGAACCCAGGAGGTTCTACCTCAACATAAGGAGGAAGTTGTTTGGTGTGAGGGTGCTGGAGGCCTGGAGCAGGCTGCCCAGAGAGGTTGTGGAGTTTCCTTCTCTGGAGACTTTCAAGACCCATCTGTGTTCCTGTGTGACCTGCTCAGGGTGATCCTGCTCTGGCAGGGAGGGTTGAGCCTCCAGAGGTCCCTTCCAACCACCACCATTCTATGACTCTCTGATGTTTGCTGCTGGAAGAGAGAAGAGTTTGTGTCCCAGATACCTAAACACATTCATGCACAGAGCCCTGCTGGCCCCAGGCAGAACCTTTTTTGTGTGCACTGTGGGTCTTGCTGAATGCCCTCATGGCAGTTACACTTCAGACTGGGAGTGGGTACAGAAAAATACTTTCAAGTTGGAGTGCAGTGTCTAACAAGCATGTAAATAGATTTCTATTTACATTATTTTAGTAACAAAGAGACTTAGAGAAAGCTCTGGGACCTGCTTGCTCTGTTTTGCTCACCCTGAGTAACCTTTTGACTTTCTCCATTAGGATCAGTCTTTGGGTAACTGGAGACTGAAAAGACAAATTGGAGATGGAGAAGAAATTGCTTACAAATTTACTCCCAAGTATGTCCTCAGAGCTGGGCAGACTGTAACAGTAAGTGGAACTTGCAGCATATCAACCCCACCTTCTGCTGTTGATACTGTGGCCATTGTGAAGCTGACATTTGCTGGGTAACCTCTGCTTTCATGAAGCTCACTTCAGAGGAGCAGGATTTCAGTTAGAAAAACGTAGAAGAGAAATGTGGAAGGGCTTGTAGTGATAGGATGAGAGGGAATGGCTTGAAGCTTGAGGAGGGCAGATTGAGACTGCAGATGAGGAAGAAATTGTTGAGAGTGAGGGTGGGGAGAGACTGGCACAGGTTGCCCAGGGAGGCTGTGGCTGCTTCCTCTCTTGAGGTGTTGAAGGCCAGGCTGGATGAGGCCTTGAGCAAGCTGGGCTGGTGGGAGGTTTCCCTACCCATGGCAGAGGGTTGGAACTGATCTTTAAAGTCCCTTCCAACCCAAACCTATCTATGAAATTCAGTTTCTGCCTGTGCCTCAAATGGGCAAACACTGAGGTGCTCATAAAGCTGAAGAAGGTATCTGGGGGGTGGGTCAAGGCCTGTTTGCTTCCAGACACCTTTGCCTAGCTTTGGAACATGAATCCTGCTGAACATCATCCTGAAACAACATTGCAGAGCACCCATTCACTCTGGTAGACTGGAGTTACGTTCAGGACAAGACATTCTCAGCCTAGAAGAGTTGCTTTTCTGTATTTTGTATTTTATTCTCAGTCTGCACCAAATATTCTTTCAGAGGGGAAAAAATTGACTTTCTTGTAGTCAGCTTCAGGTACTTCTGCTTAAGCATCAACTGCTCTGATACAAAGGAAAGTTTAAATTGACAGACTTACCAAGCTGCCTTTATGCTTGGCCCCATAGAGTGCATTCCCTGAGGCAGTGCTAGGGGAAATGTTTTCATTCAGCAAAGCAGTGGTGACTGAAGTCAGTGGGATAATTGGTTTGTTTGATTTAGTTTTTGGTGGTAAAAGCAGAGGGAGGCTGCCAGGGGAGTTCAGGGCCAGAAGTGGGATGTGGAGAGAACATTAGAATGGAGGCATTCTGTGTATTTGAATGGAGAGTGCATGAAGAGCTCATGCCAGGATATCTTTCTCTCCAGATCTGGGGTGCAGATGCAGGAGTATCTCACAGCCCCCCTTCTGTGCTGGTGTGGAAGAACCAAGGCAGCTGGGGCACTGGAGGCAACATCCGCACATACCTCGTGAACTCGGAGGGAGAGGTGGGTTGGGGCTGCAGGAGGGAGAGGAGGGTTAGGGCTGCAGGGGGGAGCCTGGGCTGGGCCTGCAGGGGGGAGCCTGGGTTGGGGCTGCAGGGGGAAGCCTGGGTTGGGGCTGCAGGAGGGAGAGGAGGGTTAGGGCTGCAGGGGGGAGCCTGGGCTGGGCCTGCAGGGGGGAGCCTGGGTTGGGGCTGCAGGAGGGAGCCTGGGCTGGGGCTGCAGGGGGAAGCCTGGGTTGGGGCTGCAGGAGGGAGCCTGGGTTGGGGCTGCAGGGGGGAGCCTGGGTTGGGGCTGCAGGAGGGAGCCTGGGTTGGGCCTGCAGGGGGGAGCCTGGGTTGGGGCTGCAGGGGGGAGCCTGGGCTGGGGCTACAGGAGGGAGCCTGGGTTGGGGCTACAGGAGGGAGCCTGGGTTGGGCCTGCAGGGGGGAGCCTGGGCTGTGGCTGCGGCTGCAGGAGGGAGCCTGGGTTGGGGCTGCAGCGGGGAGCCTGAGCTGGGGCTGCAGGAGGGAGCCTGGGTTGGGGCTGCAGCGGGGAGCCTGAGCTGGGGCTGCAGGGGGGAGCCTGGGTTGGGCCTGCAGGGGGGAGCCTGGGCTGGGGCTGCAGGGGGGAGCCTGGGCTGGGGCTGCAGGAGGGAGCCTGGGCTGGGGCTGCAGGAGGGAGCCTGGGTTGGGGCTGCAGCGGGGAGCCTGAGCTGGGGCTGCAGGGGGGAGCCTGGGCTGGGGCTGCAGGGGGGAACCTGTGCTGGGGCTACAGGAGGGAGCCTGGGTTGGGCCTGCAGGGGGGAGCCTCGGTTGGGCCTGCAGGGGGGAGCCTGGGTTGGGCCTGCAGGAGGGAGCCTGGGCTGGGGCTGCAGGAGGGAGCCTGGGCTGGGGCTGCAGGAGGGAGCCTGGGTTGGGGCTGCAGGAGGGAGCCTGGGCTGGGGCTGCAGGAGGGAGCCTGGGCTGGGGCTGCAGTGGGGAGCCTGGGCTGGGGCTGCAGGAGGGAGCCTGGGCTGGGGCTGCAGGAGGGAGCCTGGGCTGGGCCTGCAGTAGGAAGCTATGGGCTGGGCTATGTCCTAGGCTGGCTGCAGGGGCAGAGGACCCAAAGTAAGCTGGATTCTAAGATCTTACTGTCTCCTAAACCACCCAGGGAGGTGCTGGAGTCCCCATCCCTGGAGGTGTTCACAAAATGTCTGCATGTGGCCCTTGGGCCAAGGTTTAGTGGCCACAGTGGTGTTAGGTGGATGGTTGGACTCTTAGAGGCCTTTTCCAATCCAAACTATTCTATGAAACTAAGAGAGCTTCCAACAGTGAAATCCTGAACCCCCTGCACATAGCACTGGGGGTCTGGGGAAACGCTGGGAAGCTGCTCACCATCCTGATTACATCACAGACTCTTTTCCTGCAGTAGACCACCACCCTGCAGCAGGTGGTTGGCTTGGAGTTTGTGTATTTTTAGAGCAGACCAAATCAGTATTGCTGGCAATTCAGAGTCCCACTTTGTGGTAACCACAGTGCTCTGGGGTGCAGTGTCAATAGTAACCTTGGAAGACAACTGTCCTTGCACTGCTGGAGGGCTGCCAGAAGCTCCTCTGCATTCTGCACTGTCCTGCATCTGCCCACAACGAAAAAACCACAACCCTCCTTCCAGGAGACTCCTGCAAGGGAGCTTTGTGCTTTGCCTGGTGTCCCTAAGAGTGCCGTTATCCCAGGGATCTGATGGAAGCAGGAGAGGGAAGCAGACACAGTTGTGTAAGTTGTCCTGCTGCTGGCACTGCTGTGAAACACTGCAGGGACAGCAGCACAGGACAAGGCAGGAGGTCATTGTACAAAGAGGGGACACAGCTGAGGATGGACATGGGAGTGCTGCTGCTGAAAACACTGCAGTCCATATCCCTGCACTGTGGCTGCTTCACTATCCCTGCTCAGAGCTGTCTGTTGAGGGCAACTTCTTCCACAAGCAGAAATTTTCAGCTATGACATCAGTGGTACAGAAGAATTTTTTACTGCTAAGAAGTGTTTAAAAAGAATTTAGTAGTAAAGAAAGCTTCCTGGGGTTTTGGAACTGGTTTTAGGGCCTAGTTTGAAGACTGTCCTGGTAATTGATGTGGAATATTTAGGAAAATATTGATGTGGAATATTTAGGGGGTGTTCTTAGTGCTGTGTAAGCATCCTGAGGAACTTGCCCACACTGCAGTGTGTGTCTCAGCTGGCTCTGCTCTGAGCTTGTGTAAAATTAACTGATGAACACTTGACACACAGCTGCTTCCTCTCCAGTCCCTGGGTGATGACAGAGAATTCCTGAAGCTAAATTGCATTATCATGCCTTCAGTGGCTGCAAAGAGGAATGTTGTTGTGGCTTGCAGGGGATTACCAGAGGCTGCTTGCAGAGCAAACATTGAATCCAGGGCAGGTGGTTTTGAACCTTCCAGGATTTAACAAGGGAATGATATTGGTGGTACAGCAAAAACTTAGAGCTGGACATAGGCTGCTGGCAGCTCTTTAGCCTTGTCATGTTAGGAAGAAATTCTTGAAAGTGAGGGTGGGGAGAGACGGGCACAGGTTGCCCAGGGAGGCTGTGGCTGCCTCCTCCTGGAGGTGTTCAAGGCCAGGATGAGGCCTTGAGCAACCTGGGCTGGTGGGAGGTGTCCCTGCCCATGGCAGGGGGGTGGAACTGGATGATATTTAAGGTCCCTTCCATCCCAAACCTTTCTGGGAATCTGTGAATCTCTGATTGATGCTCTGACTGGTTCCCTGGTTGCTTCCCTGGTTGATTCCCTGGTTGCTTCCCTGGTTGATTCTCTGGTTGCTTCCCTGGTTGATTCTCTGGTTGCTTCCCTGGTTGATTCTCTGGTTGCTTCCCTGGTTGATTCTCTGGTTGATTCCCTGGTTGCTTCCCTGGTTGATTCTCTGGTTGCTTCCCTGGTTGCTTCCCTGGTTGATTCTCTGGTTGCTTCCCTGGTTGCTTCCCTGGTTGATTCTCTGGTTGCTTCCCTGGTTGCTTCCCTGGTTGCTTCCCTGCTTGCTTCCCTGGTTGCTTCCCTGGTTGATTCTCTGGTTGCTTCCCTGGTTGCTTCCCTGGTTGCTTCCCTGGTTGCTTCCCTGGGTGATTCTCTGGGTGATTCTCTGGTTGCTTCCCTGGTTGCTTCCCTGGTTGATTCTCTGGTTGCTTCCCTTGTTGATTCTCTGGTTGATTCTCTGGTTGATTCTCTGGTTGATTCCCTGGTTGCTTCCCTGGTTGCTTCCCTGGTTGCTTCCCTGGTTGCTTCCCTGGTTGATTCTCTGGTTGCTTCCCTGGTTGCTTCCCTGGTTGCTTCCCTGGTTGATTCTCTGGTTGATTCTCTGGTAGATTCTCTGGTTGCTTCCCTGGTTGCTTCCCTGGTTGCTTCCCTGGTAGATTCTCTGGTTGCTTCCCTGGTAGATTCCCTGGTTGCTTCCCTGGTTGCTTCCCTGGTTGATTCTCTGGTTGCTTCCCTGGTTGCTTCCCTGGTTGCTTCCCTGGTTGATTCTCTGGTTGCTTCCCTGGTTGATTCTCTGGTTGCTTCCCTGGTAGATTCTCTGGTTGCTTCCCTGGTAGATTCTCTGGTTGCTTCCCTGGTAGATTCTCTGGTTGCTTCCCTGGTAGATTCTCTGGTTGCTTCCCTGGTTGATTCTCTGGTTGCTTCCCTGGTTGATTCTCTGGTTGCTTCCCTGGTGCTCTGCCCCTGTGCAGGAGGTCGCAGTGAGGAACGTTACCAAGTCAGTCGTCGTGCGAGAGAACGAAGAGGAAGAGGATGAGGCAGAGTTTGGAGAAGATGACCTTTTCAACCAACAGGTAATGAGATTCACACCAGGTGTTTAACTTGTGCCTCCTTGGCTGCATTCATCAGCTACAAGATTTATAAGGGGTCCCTGCAGCTTTTAGTGGCCCTGAGGTCCCTGGTCCCCTGGCAGAGGGCTGAAACCTGCAGTGTGACCTCAGTGCAACCTGAGTGGTTCAACTGCTGCTTCAACAGTGTGCAGCTCAGATGCCACAGTGTCTGTAGGAGTACAGGAGAGGTTACAGATTAGAGCACTGCAGGGACAGAGGCTACTTTTAGGGCTATTAAGGTTGATTTTAGCAGTGTTCTCCCAGTCCAGTATTTGCCTCTCTGTGAAAGGGTCTGGGGAGTCCTTACTACACACAGGAAATAACCATTGGGAAATACAATCCCTGTTACAAAAAAGCAAAATTAGTCTAATATACTAGAAATTAATTACTCTGCTAGAAATTAATGACTCCATATTGCTATAAATTAATGGCTGTGCTGCCATCCAAGGAGAGCTGGGCAAAGGGGAACCTCATGAAGTTCAGTATGGACAAGCGTAGAGTCCTGCACCTGGGGAGAAACAACAGCAGGCACTAGCACAGGCTAGGAGTGGTACTGCTGGAAGGCAGCTCCATGGAGAAGCATCTGGGAGTCCTGGTGGGGAGGAAGTTCTCCATGGGGCAGCAATGTGCCTTGTGGCCATGAAGGCCAATGGGCTTCTGGGGTGCATCAAGAAAAGTGTGGCCAGCAGCTCTAGGCAGGTTCTCCTCCAACTCTACTCTGCCCTGGTGAGACCAAACCTGTGTCCAGTTCCAGGCTCCCCAGTTCAAGAGAGACAGAGGCCTGTTGGAGAGAGTCCAACAGAGAGCTATGAGGATGCTGAAGGGACTGCAACATCTGGGTGATGAGGAAAGGCTGAGAGGCCTGGGGCTGGTTAGTCTGGAGAGGAGAAGGCTGAGAGGGATCTGCTCAATGACTGTAAATATCTGAGGGGTGAATGCCAAGATGAAGGTTCCAGGCTCTTTGTGGTGGTGCCCAGTGACAGGACAAGGAGTAACTGGGTACAAAACTGGAACCCAGGAGGTTCCACCTCAACATGAGGAGAAACTTCTTTGGTGTGAGAGTGCTAAAGGCCTGGAGCAGGCTGCCCAGAGAGGTTGTGGAGTCTCCTTCTCTGGAGACTTTCCAAAGCCACCTGGATGTGTTCCTGCCACCCTTCCAACCTCTGCCATTCTGTGGTCATATCTCTTACACCAGCTGTATGTTTTCATGACCTCTGTCACATACTCTCTAGTGGTCATGGAGGTGTTGGGTGGGAGGTTGGACTTGATGATCTTAGAAGTTTTTTCCAACCTTAATGATTCTGTGATTCTCTAACTGGCCAGCAGCTGGCAGAGTGAAAAGGAGAAAGCTCCTTCACCCAGGTGGTGTCAGAAGATAGCCTCCATGTGTTTCAGATGTCTATGAATCTATTTATGATATTATTTATCTCCATATGTCAGTTATTTCTCCTGAGCAGTGTCCACTCATAGCTCTTCTTCCAACAAACTCAGGTTTGAAGTTGATCTCCTGAAGTTCTTTTAGTCTCCAAGAGGTGGAGCAGTGTATTTGTAATAGAAATGAACTGAAACAGACCTTTTTTTACCCAAAGCAGCATAGATCTGTCTCAAATAGAAACACTTGAAATAAAGCAAGCTAATAACATCACAATTTCATCATCTGCATGAGTGGGAGAAGCATGGAGGTCACCAACCAGGCTATGGCAGCTAGAGGGGAGCAGTGCTGTGATCCTGGCAGTGGAAATGATGCTTGCTGAGGTCTCTCTCTAGTTGTCACATTCCCTGAATTTAACTAAACTGCCAAAACCAAAGCTTTTAACTGAGGTAATAAGCAGTGGACAGGAAGTTTTGTGTGGGACAGCAAAGTGCCCTCATGGCAAATGGGCTCCTGGGGGGCATTCAGAAGACTGTGGCCAGCAGGAGTAGGGAGGTTCTCCTCTCCCTCTACTCTGTCCTGGTGAGACCCCACCTGGAATATTTCATCCAGTTCTGGGCTCCCCAGTTCAGGAGGGAGTCCAAGGAAGGGCTCCAAGGATGCTGAAGGGCCTGGAGCACTGCCTGGTGAGGAGAGGCTGAGAGCCCTGGGGGTGGTTAGTCTGGAGAGGAGAAGACACAGAGGGGATCTGATCAATGTCTGTCAATGGCTGAGGGCTAGGGGTCAGGAAGGAAGGGACAGGGACAGGCTCTGCTCAGTTGTGCCCTGTGACAGGACCAGGGGCAGTGGATGGAAACTGCAGCACAGGAGATTCCACCTCAACAGGAGGAGAAACTTCTTCACTGTGAGGGTGCTGGAGCCCTGGAGCAGGCTGCCCAGAGAGGTTGTGGAGTCTCCTTCTCTGGAGCCTTTCCAGCCCCATCTGGATGTGTTCCTGTGTGACCTGTGCTGGATTCTGTGATCCTGTTCTGGCAGGGGCTTGGACTGGAAAATCTCCAGAGGTCCTTTCCAACCCCTAACATCCTGTGATGCTGTGAACCAGAATCCAGGCTTGCTGTGGGAAGCTGATAAGATCTGAACTCAACTATCTCTGTCTTATTTCAGGGGGATCCCAGAACAACCTCTAGAGGATGCTCAGTGATGTGAAGAAAGAAAAAAGAAAAAAACAGAAACTATTATTTGCTCTTTCTCTTCATTTATTTCCTTTTTATTTTTGCTATTTTTTTCCCCCTCCAGAGCCACTGAAAACTATTTTTATATGCATCATCTGATTTCTTTGAAGTTTACTCCTTGGTACATTTTTATATAAAAAAAAATAGCAAAAAAAAAAAAGTCTCTTTCCTGAAGAAAACTTGCCAGGATTTTTAACAGATTCCTTTGTTTTCCCCCCTCTCTGTTAAAACTCTATTGGAATGCAGCATTTTGTCCCAGACAGAGTTGAAAGTCTTCTGTACAAACCAGCAGCAAAGAAGTTTTTAGCTGAAATGGGATGAGACTCCTTGAGTGCATGGGAAATCTGTGACTGCAGAGATAAGCAGGAGAGCACAAACCCCTCCCAAATCTAAAAAAAAATCAAGCAAACAAAATACCCCAAAACCCCAAACAAACAGAACCCCCAACCCCCTCCAAACCTCTCAAAATCAAATAAAGGAACCAAACAAAGATCACTTTAAGGAAGTGCTTTCACCTGCAGGGCCCCAGGAGGGATTCCCAGTGTTGTCTCCTTGCCTGGTCCCCTCAGCAATGCCCTCATTAGGAAAACTAGATCCCCCCCAAATTGATCAATGATGCTGCTCCACCAATGGGGAGCTGCATTTTGGACACTCTTGGCTCAGGCTGCTGGCATCTTGTCCTACCCCAGGCTCTGGCAGCTTAGTGGTAGAACTGCTGAGCCTGCCAGCAGCTCCCCTCCATGCTGTCTGCAGACAGAGTTGGGGCTCTGCTCACTGAGCACTGGCAGCACCCTAAGGTGTGGAGCTGCCAACCCCAGAGCTGAGCCTGCCAGCAGCTCCCCTCCTGCTGTCACTGCAGACAGGGAGAGTTGGGGCTCTACCCACTGGGCACTGGCAGCACCCCAAGGTGTGGAGCTGTCAACCCCACACTTGGTGTTTCCAGGGGAGTTTGCCCTTGTCCCAGGTGAGGCTTTGTTAAGCCATGGCCATGAGCTGTGCTGTGCAGTCTGCCTGATGCCTGAAAGCTTTTGGCATGTACAGCACTGAACAATGATTGCAGATTTTAGCTGTTAAAACCTCTTTTACTTTTGGCAGTGTTGGCCATTTTAAAGGTTATCCTCTGTAACCTGTTGACTTGTTTTAATCAGAGCTAGGTGCAGCTTGTCCATACTTCTCTGATCAGAGGGGGCACTGCCAGGTATCCTCAGGAGCAGCACTTGCAAAACAGGACAGAAAGAGCTGAATTGCTTTTTTCTTAGCCAGTTGCCAGGAGCTGCTGCTGCTGTTCAGGACACAGGCTCTGAGTGCTCAGATGCCCCAAGGAAAGGCACAGCAGTGCTGGGTGCACAGAGTGCCCTGTGTGAGCAGCAGGTGGGTTTGACTGCAGGCTGGGATGCATTTTCTGTCTGCCAGTGTCCCTTCAGCTCAATGTTTCTGCTGCTGCATTTCAATGGAGCTCCCTCTGACTTAGATTCCATGCATCTTCAAGCACTAGGAGGAATACTTGACTGCTCCAAAGAATGTATTGGCTCCTCTACAAACAAACCTGGGGTTGGGTTTTGGTTTGTTTTCTTTTTCTTTTTTTTTTTTTCCCAGTAGTTATTAGTTTGGATACAAAACTTGGATACTCTTTGATGCCAGCATAGATTCCTGTTTTTTACCTGCACTCTTGAACTCTGATCTTTGTCATTCAAGTAGTTTAGACTCCTCAAACAAGCTCCAAGGTTTGGTGTTTTCGGTGGCTTTTGGACATTCTGTTCTCTGAAGAGTTTTGTGACTGACAGATATAACCTAGGAGGTCAGTTTAGTGGCTTTGACTGATGGCTTTGTAATGCAAGCAGGGTGGGAACAAAAGGGGGGAGGGGTTGCAAGCTTAGGGATTTTCTTTTGCCATTTAAAAAAAAGAAATCAATCTGAGTGCTGCTTTCCTCTGACATCACTGAAGTGAAGCTGATAGCAAGGCAGAGATCTCTTGGGATCCATTCTCAGCACATCAGCTGGGCAAAGCAGTTGAAGATTTGGCTGTTTGGGCTACCTAGGGATCTACTTTGGCCGTTGGTTTTTTAATTTCTCATGGAATTTTCCCACTCTGCTTGAGTAGAAGGTTAAATATGTAGTAAATAATGTCTCTCTCTCTCTCTCTCTCTCTCTCTCTGTAAAATGTATCTAGTGAAATTATGTTTCTCAGACA
The DNA here is from genome assembly GCF_027791375.1 of Indicator indicator. NCBI lineage: Eukaryota > Metazoa > Chordata > Aves > Piciformes > Indicatoridae > Indicator > Indicator indicator. The sequence goes on along the minus strand of NC_072045.1, from coordinate 821,960 downwards.
TACTGTTACCAATTACCTTGTTTCAATTAGCTGTTATGCAAATGAATGCAATCAAGGTAGAAGCATTTTTGCAGAGCACCTTCCAACCACTGGGACAACATTTCCCTGCCTGACCCATGGCTTCTAGCATAGGGCTGCATCCTGGTGTTGAGGGCTTTGGGCTTGCTTTTGGGCTTGTTTTGTTGGGTTTGGTTTATTTTCCTCAAGATCTGTATTTATTTTTTTTACATTGGCCAGTTTGCAGATTGCTTCATCTTGCTGCAGGTGGTGATTGTTCTGTGAGCTTAACTACTACAGCACTGACTGTGGAGTTCATTTGCATTTAGGGTTTTTTTTTCTGTGATGTTTTTGGGTTTTTTCCTCTGTAGAGGTTGAGGCTAGGAGAGGCAGCTGGAATGAGGAAAAATCCTCTTGCTACCTGAGCCATAGTTTTCTTAACAGCTACTGTACAGGGAATGTGTCTTGGAGCCTTAAGGACTGGTGCTGGCAGATCCTTTGTGAGCAGCACCCTGCCCTTCAGGAGCAGTCTGCAGAAGTTGTCCTTCCTTTGCAGCTGTGTCCTTTAGCTGTACAACAGCTCAGCTGATTCCTCAGAGCCATGTTTAGTTATCTCCTGGTGTCCATCTGGACTGACAGGGTGGGGAAGGCTGACTGCCAGCAGCCTGAGTGACCGTGGGGGATTCTCTCACCTCAGGGCTTGCACAAAGGCTACTACTAAACCCAGGAGAAACAAATGACAGGACAGCAAAACTACTGTATTCCACACACCTTCCTCCTTGCTGGGGGGTTCCTAGAGGCCATTCTTCCCTCTTGCTTCTGCTGCTGAGCTCCAGTGTAACAGCACCATCCTGTTCAGCTTCCTGCTCCAGACTGGGAGGCTTTTGGGCTTTTACCAATCCAAAAAAGGATTCTTTTTTTTTTTTTTTCCTTCTTTCAAAGGTTAGATTTTTTTTTCTCCCCTCATTTTCAGGCTAATCAAAGTGGTTTTGTTCCAAAACAATCCAGTATCCTGTTACTCTCTTTTTCCTGTTTGATCTTCTGTGTGACCTACTCATGAAGAAAAGCTGCAGGCTGCTCAGTGGTTCTGCTCCAGCATCCTGGGATCAGGTGTGGAGCTCAGAGGAGAAAGAGATTTGCCTTGACAAGGAGGAAAAATCTCTCTGGTTAGGGAAATGAACCAGCATGTAGCTTTTATCAGAGTAGTTTCATGAGTGTAACTCCTCATGTTCTTACTCCAGGAACACAAACAACTTGCTCTGGCTGAAGCAGTAAAAGTGGTTCCTAAATGGTTCTCACTGGTTAGAAGGGAAAGTAGCAGCAGCATGGCTGCAGGGGCAGAGTTAGCAAATAATTCATTGTGTAGATCATGGCAGAATCTCAAATAAAAGACACCAAGCACCCCCAGCTCCTCCTGCAAGCACCCCCAGCTCCTCTACTCCTGCAAGCACCCCTTGCTCCCCCTAGCTTCATGCTGTGTGACAGTGCTTCTGTCAGGACAGGGCCATCCCTCTGCAGAGCCAGCAGCAGTGGGGTGTCCTGGGGAGTCCTGCAGCTGGGGGTGCAGTTACCAGGAGCCTCTGAGGTCTCATGCTGCTGCTTTCTGCTCATGGCTTCAGCTGTGGTGCTGCAGTGACTCACTGCAGGTAGCAGAGGCTGCAGTCCCTTGTTGCTGCACAACTTCCTTTGCCAGGCTGAGGCCAGCTGAGGGTTTTGCCCTGGCACACACAGCAGCTTACACTGCTGCCAGGTCACTGTCTCCTGGTTTGCCTTGGATGGGCCTGGATGGCACAGTTTGTGTTAGCAGCAGAAACCAAAGCTCTGAGGAAGGAAACAGAGCCCTGCTTCCCACGGCCTGTGAGGTGACAGCCAGCTGAGGTGACAGCCAGCTGAGGCTGCCTGCAGCTGGGCTTAGCCAGGGAGGCTGCAGTGCAAGGAGCTGTGGACACCTCACCTCCACTTCAGGGATCTTGCTGGGTCTAGGCACCCTTCCTTCTGCTGCTGCTGCTCATCCTGTGTGAGGGTCTTTTAGCTGCAGGCTGCACAGAGGTTAGTTAGGAGAGGCTGTAGAAACCCTCCCTTTGAGGGACTTTGAGATCTGTGTCCTTTGTGTGCATCAGAGGTGCTGGTGCTGTCTGCAGCCTGTGTGCTGCAGGACTGGCATCTGGAGCCACTCCCCTCACTCTTGAGCTGTTTTGTCTCCTCTTGCTGTGTCTTCTTTTAAGAGTCTTATCTTCAAGCAAAGGTCTCTCCACATTTGGGACTGGATTTTATTGCCACTGTTGGGTCCAAACCCTGCGTGAGCAGGAAGTGAAGCCTTGCTGGGGTCCAGTGAGTGGAAGGTGAGGTAGTGATTGCATTTTTTATCAGAGCATTCTTTTAGCTTGAATGGTTCAAGACAAAATTTTATTGGAGAGTGTTCTTTTTCTCACTTCAAAATGGCCTGGGAAACAGAATTTTGATTTGCCCTTCAATATTGCTTTAGCTTTAAACCAGTTTAAAATAATTTAAAAGTGGTTTGGTTCTTTTTTTGGTTCTTTTTTTTTTTAATTTTATTTTCTACAAGACCATATTTACCTGCAATTATTATTTGTAAACATGGATGCCTTCCTTGAAACGCTAAGGTCTAGAGAGTGCAAATGATGCTGCACAAGCAGTGACCTGACCTGACCTGGAGTTCAGGGCAAGAAAAAAAAAAAAAATCCCAACAAAAAAAAGGTTTTAATAAACTTTGACTTTTTTTTCTAGTTAGGTTTTAACCAAGTAAGGATTCAGTGGTGGTAAGTTAGATGTTACCCTGTGCTCCAGCTCTACTCCCACCATCACTACACTCAAACTGCAAGCAAAAAGCTGTTTTAAACAAGTTGAAGGCAAAATGCTTTCCACTTGGGCACAAAATTAGAGCTGAACTCTCTTTTTAGAGAGTTTTGCCTCCTGATTTGAAGTGTGGGTGACTTCTCCTACCATGTTCTAGCTGTGCTCCCTTGGCCAGTCCCAGCTGACCACCTCTGGGCAGCTGCCACAGAGGAGCTGTTTTTCAGGGGGGTTGGGGGGGGGGAGGTTCCAAGTTTTGAAAAGTAAGAAGAATTGTGGGCAAAGGTGGTGAATTGGGATTAAAAATCAACAAAAGACAAGTGCTGAAAATGTTGAGGTGGAAGCTGTGATCAGTAGGTCATGCTCTAGACTTTATCATTTCAAAGTGGTGTTTCCTTTTCTTTTTAGGATATGCATGCCAAATGTCTTTGTCTTTTTCAATGATTTGTAAAATACATTTTATGACTGGAAACTTTTTGTACAACACACTCGAATAAATGTTTTGCAATTTACCTCTTGCTGTCTCTTCTTTTTACCCAAAGCAAAGCCCACAGTAGCTGTTGGAGAACCTCAGCCCACAAGGGACCTTTCTGTGCCTAGAGAATCAGGAGACACTGAGCCACCTGCAGTCCTCTAAAAGCTGGGGGGAGTTGTGGTGTGCTCCAGAAGCAAATGGATGCTCTCCTAGATTGCTTCTAGTTGGAAGGGAGCCTCCAAGGGCATCTTGTCCAACCCCCTGCAGGCAGCAGGGACAGCTCCAGCCAGAGCAGGCTGCCCAGGGACACAGCAAGGCTGATCCTGAATGTCTCCAGGGATGGAGCCTCAACCACCTCCCTGGGCAACCTGTTCCAGCCTCTCCCCACCCTCACTCTGCAGAACTTCCTCCTGATGTCCAACCTAACTCTGCCCTGCTCCAGTTTCAAACCATTGCCCCTGGGCCTATCCCCACAGCCCCTTCTGAACAGTCCCTCCCCAGCCTGCCTGGAGGTCTCCTGCAGATATTGAAATGCAGCTCTAAGGTCTCCCTGCAGCCTTCTCTTCTCCAGGCTGAACAGCTCCAACTCTCTCAGCCTGTCCTCATAGCAGAGGTTCTCCAGCCCTCTGATCATCTTTGAGGCCTCCTCTGGAGCAGCTCCAGCAGCTCCATGTGCTTATGTTGGAGGCCCCAGAGCTAGACAGTACTCCAGGGGAGGTCTCAGCAGAGCAGAGTAGCAGAATCACCTCTTGAGCTGCTGTGCAGGAGCAGTGCACCTGGTGGTGCTTTCCCCTCTCACCTACAGCACCACTGCCAGCAAGCAGAGGGAAGAGCAGGAGCAGCTGGAGCAGGTAACTGTCCCTCCCCTTTTCTCTTCACCCCCTGTGCTCCACAGCCCCTGCACTTATGGAGTTGTCTCCATGTAGCCCACTTGATCCTGGCTGAGAGAACAGGAGCAGGTCCTGAGCACAGCCCTGATGGTTCTGAGGCACTAGGAAATGGGTGAGGTGTTGCTGTGAGCTGCTGTGTTCATCCTGGCTCAACATCCAGGCACTTGTCAGCAGCCTGTGTTGTGTCCCTGCTCCACAGGCAGCCCCCACAGCAGCAGCTGGTGGTAAATCTGGGAGGTGGGGATGGTTTCTTTTCCAAGGGGCCAGACCCATGGACAGGATGATGCAGTTCCAATACTCTGAAGATGAGAGCAGCTGTGGCCTTAGCTCTGCTGTGGTGCTCAGTTCCTGAGCAGGGACCTCCCTCCTGCACAGCACAGCTGCTCCTGGAAAAAGCTTCTTCCTGCTGGTGTCTCCCTTGCTCCCCCCAGCTCCCACAGCATTCCTGCACACTCACTGGGGCCACAGCAGGGAGTAAGGCAGGAGTCAAGGGCAGGAGCCTCCTGCCTGAGTCACCTGAGGCAGAGGGAGCCATTAGCAAAGGAGAGAAGAATGAATTCCAGGGAAAAGCCAGCAGGGAGCTACTGCCTGCAAGGATCCAGGTACTAAGGCTCCTGTTTGGTGTGGGGGTGAGTGCTGCAGAGTTTGGCTGTGGTTTCAAGCTGGTTTCAGGCCCTTCCCCTCCCCCTGCTGTGGGGCTGTGCTGCAGGGAACATGCAGAAGGGTGCAGGCCTGGGGATGGCCCCAGCCAGCCCTGCTCACACCACAGGCAGCACAGCTTGGGGGAAACAGCCCCACAACAGCTGCCTGGCCCCAGCACTGCTAGGGGCAGAAACATTTCCAGCTCAGACTTCCCTGGAGCCACCCCAACCACGCAGCTCATCCTGACATGGGACATGGGCCTCTGCCCTCACCCAAGGGTGCAAACATGGGACATGGGTCTCTGCCCTCACCCAGGGCTGCCAACATGGGATGTGGGTCTCTGTGGGCTTGTGTCATGGATGTTAAGAAAATGTTAAAAATGACCAAACCCAGGCAAACAGAGAACTACAGAGTCAGGCACAGAGTCCACTTGGTGACCAAGACAAGTAGGATGGAAGGTCCCAAGGGCAGGAGGCTGTGAATAGTCTCCAGCCAACTGTTGTGAGTATGAAGTGTGACAGTGCCAGGGAGAGGGAGGGCTTGGGGAGAGGGCAGAAACAGAGCCTTAACCTTCAGTGACCTCAGACTGACTCTAATGCTGAAACCCAACCTCTCGGAGATGTCATCTCTGCAGGGCCAGCTCAGTGAGCTGGACAGCCCCAGACCATGCTGAGGTGAACACAAGTCCTGTGAGGAGCAGCTGAGGGACCTGGGTGGAGAAGAGGAGGCTGAGGGGAGACCTCATTGCTGTCTACAGCTCCCTGAGAGGAGGCTGAGGCTGTGGGGGTTGGGCTCTTCACCCAGATACCAAATGAGAGGACAAGAAGAAATGGCCTCAAGCTGCATCAGGGGAGGGTTAGGTTGGATATTAGGAAACATTTCTTCATCAAAGAGGTCATCAGGCACTGGCACAGGCTGCCCAGCGAGGTGCTGGTCACCATCCCTGTGGGGGTATTTAAAACATGTCTGGAGAAGATGATTAGGGACTTGGTCTAACAGCTGTGTACAGGGATATAGAATCACAGAGCTGTTTGGGTTGGGAAAGCTCTCTGAGGTCATCCAATCCAACACCAACCCAACCCCACCATGGGCACCAAACCATGGCCCCAGGTGCCATGGCCACAGGGGTCTGGAACACCTCCAGGGATGGGCACTCCACCACCTCCCTGGGCAGCCTGTGCCAATCCCTGACCACTCTGGCAGCAAAGAAATTTTTTCTCCTCTCCAAACTAACCCTCCCCTGGCACAATTTCAGAGTATTTCCTCTCCTATCACTGAATCCTAGGGAGAGGAGACCAATCTCCACCTCACTGCAGCCTCCTTCCAGGGAGCAGTAGAGAAATGTTAGGCTATGGTTGGACTCAATGATCTTTTCCAGCCAGGCAATTCCATGATTCTGTGATGAAATTGCAGGAACCTGACCTGATCCTGGAGCAGGACCTTTCCTTAGTCACCTCTCTGTCAGAATCTGTGGGTCCTAGGGATGTAAGCTTTGGGAATTGTCATGAAATCAGAGCATCCAGAATGGCTCAGGTTGGAAGGCACTTCAGAACTCATCTGCCCCAACCTCCCTGACATGGGCAGGGACACTTCTCAACTAGACTCAGCTGCTCAAGGACTCATCCAGCCTGGACTTAAACACCCACAAGGACTAAGCATCCACAGCCTCCCTGGGCAGCCTGTGCCAGAGTCTCACCACCCTGGTACTGAAGAACTTCTGAGATCCAGTCTAGCCCTGCTCTGGAGAAAAGAAGACTCCAGACAGACCTTAGAGCAGCCTTCAACTGCTTGCAGGGGACCTACAGTCAGGCTGGGGAGGGACTGTTCAGAAGGGCCTAAGGGGATAGGCCGAGGGACAATGGTTTGGAACTGGAGCAAGGCAGAGTTAGGTTAGACATCAGGAGGAAGTTCTGCACAGTGTGTGAGGAGACACTGGAACAGGTTGCCCAGGGAGGTGGTTGAGGCTTCATCCCTGGAGACATTCAAGCTCAGCCTTGCTGCGTCCCTGTGCAGCCTGCTCTGGCTGGAGCTGTCCCTGCTGCCTGCAGGGGGTTGCACAAGATGCCCTCTGAGGGTCCCTTCCCTGCTCGCTCTGAATCCCACCACGGACCTCTTCCGCCTGCCCGCGCCGGCCGCAGCCTGCCCGCCGCGGTGCACGCTGGGAGCCGCGGTCCCGGCGCCGCGGCGCACGCTGGGAGCTGTAGTCCCCGCGCCGCCATTTCCCGGCAGCGTGCGGCCGCCGCTCGCGGTGACTTTGCGGCATGGAGAGCGGTTTCGGCTCCGACTTCGGTTCCGACTTCGGTTCCGGGGGCGGCGGGGGGGGCAAACTGGACCCGGGACTCATCATGGAGCAGGTGAAGGTGCAGATCGCCGTGGCCAACGCACAGGAGCTGCTGCAGGTCAGGAGGGGCGGGCGGGGGGTGCCCGGGTCCCGCGTGTCCCTGTCCGGCTGCAGTTCCTGGTGCCGCTCGGTGCGGGGCAGCGGGCTCGGTCCCGCAGCCCGGGGGAGCCCGGCCGTGCCCGGTGCCTGTCCGCAGTGCACGGGTGGGGGCGGCCGGGCAGCGAGCGGTCGGTGCTCCCGGCCGGGCATCGCTCTGTGCTCCCTGCTCGGCCCTGCCCGGCTCTGCCGGGTTCCGCGGCCGCCCTCACGGCTCTCTCCGCAGCGCATGACGGACAAATGCTTTCGGAAGTGCATCGGGAAGCCCGGCGGGGCCCTGGACAACTCGGAGCAGGTGAGCGCGGCCGGGGGGAGGCAGGAGCAGGCAGCCGCCGTGCCCCCGGGGCGGCCGCTGAGCGCTGTGCCTCCCGCAGAAGTGCATCGCCATGTGCATGGACCGGTACATGGACTCCTGGAACACGGTGTCCCGAGCCTACAACTCTCGGCTGCAGCGGGAGAGAGCCAACATGTGACGCCCCCGGCTCCGGGGCCAGGGAGGGACCATGCCGGGAAGGGACGAGCGGCCAGTCCGGGTGGTTGGGGCTGAAGTCCTGCCGCATTCCAGCCCCGGCCGTGGCAGAGCAATAAACCCTCGCTGAACCTTTTGCATCCCATGGCTTTTATTGGCACCTGCCCCAGGAGCAAGCGAATTTTCCAGCCTTGAGAGCCGCCGGGAGCTGCTTGCTTTGCCTCAGGCTCTTCCCAGCGGTCCAGACCAGCCAAGGGATGTAGCAGCTGATAAATGCCTGCTGAAAGGGCTGCAAGGAGCCTTCTGTGGAAAAGGGGGGGCCAGGACAGCAGCAACCCCCTTGCCCAGGAAGCCAGCATGGAGCCAGCCACCAGGTAGTTGCCCAGTCCCTGCTCATCAGTGGAAAATCTGCCATAAGATGCTCCACAAGCCACACTTGGCTCTTGCTTCCCTGCACAGCTGTACCTGGGGCTCACTTCTGGCCTCATCAGCTGTGGCTTAGCTCTGTCAGCATGTGGGGAGCAGAGCTGTGCTCAGGAGGTTTGCAGCACAGCCTCCCAAATGCAAGGACAGCAGGGCATGGAATGGGCTGGGAAGCACTTTGGTTGATTTCTGGAGTAAAAGCTGTGGTGTGGCTGTGATCCTCTGGAGCTTCTGGCTTGGCCCTGGGGGCTGCCTTAGAGTCTGCCTTCAAAGTCCTCTCTTTGAGGGAGGAGCACCTCTGCAAGAGGGCCTGGGTCTGCCTGGGGGCTGAGCTCTGTGTTCTCAGCTCTGGCGAAGGTCTGTGCTGGGCAGTGTGCAGCAGCTGGGAGAGCAGAGTGCTGGGGAGGAGCAGTGCCCATGGCCCTGCAGGGACACTGTGGAAATCCCTTTGGGAGCTCTTTGTGTGTTGTGCAATATTTCACTGTGTGCTGGGGCAGACAGACCAAAAGGAAGAGGTCTCCTTACCTGCCAGGACATTGAAAAGGATGTGGGAGAACCTGGGTCCACTTCATCTCCCAGAGTGGTGGCTTCTGTGAGGGGACTGAAGTGTCCTCACACAAGTTAGCAGGAGGGCGCTGGACTGATTGAAGCTGACCTGGAGCTCCCCAGCCAGGCCAGGCAGAACAAAGCACTTGGAGCCATGTCTGCTGTGGGGCCTTTTTACTTTTCCTGATGGCTCTGTGAGTTTTGTGGCCCTGGCTGTGCAGCAGCTGTGTTCATTGATGGGAATGTCCCACAAGTGTTCCAGCCCTGAATCTGAGCCCATCCTGAGCTGAGCCATGCCTGGAGGCCAGGTCTCACAGCTCTAGCTGGGAAGTACAGAATCACAGAATGGCTCAGGTTGGAAGGGACCTCAGAGATCATCTACTGCAACCTCCTGCCATGGGCAGGGACACCTCCCAGCTAGACTCAGCTGCTCAAGAACTCATCCAGCCTTGAACACCCCCAGGCAGGAGGAAGGCACAGCCTCCCTGGGCAGCCTGTGCCAGAGTCTCACCACCCTCACAGTGAAGAACTTCTTCCTCAGCTCCACTCTAACCCTGCTCTGCCTCAGCTCCAAACCATTCCCTCTTGGCCTGGCTCAGACACCCTCAGGAGAAGTCTCTCTTCAGCCTTCCTGCAGGATCCCTTCAGGTAGTGGCAGGCAGCTCTGAGGTGCCCTTGGAGCCTTCTCCTCTCCAGGCTGCACACCCCCAGCTCCCTCAGCCTGTCCCCACAGCAGAGCTGCTCCAGCCCTTGGATCATCTTTGTGGCCTCCTCTGGACTCACTCCAGCAGCTCTGTGTTCTTCTCCTGCTGGGGACACCAGAACTGGAGGCAGGATTGGAGGTGAGGTCTCAGCAGAGCAAAGGGACAGAATCCCCTCTCCTGAGAGGGTCTCAAGCAGTGGAGCTCAGTGGCAGCTGGACTGGGAAAGCAGAAACCTCTTGCTGGAGCCATGGTCATGGAATGGGTTGGAAGGGACCTTGAACAGTTACCTCGTGCCAAAGACTAGGGAGGGGTTGGGTGCTGGCTGCTGGTCAGTTTTGGTGGTTGGATGTTTGAGATGATAAAGGCAGCCTGAGACTTGAGCCCTGCAGCAGTTTCCTTGTGTCTGCCTTCTGCTGCCCAGTGGCACCCAGCCTCCCCCTGAGGGACTTGAGCCCTTGGGTCACTATCTCAGCACTTTGCATTTTTCCCACCTAGCTTCACCAGGACAGTGGTTTGTGTGGCTGTGCCTTCATCTCTGTTACCTTAATCCCCTGCTCCAAGGAGAGCTGAGGCTGGGGCTTGAGAAGCCTCTGCTGATGCTCTGATACAGGTGAGGGGCTGTGCAGTCCAACTGTTCCAGTCCTGCCTTCTCCTGGGATCAAATCTTCAGCCAGGAGATCATCACTGAGCTCACCAGCACCAACCATTGAGTGCAGACAGTGCTGAGCCCTTGCCAAAGGCCACTGCAGGCACAGCAGGATCAGAGGGTCCCAGGATGCCAGCTTGGAGGGGACCCCAGGGATCATCTGGTGCAGCCTCTCCAGGTGTCAGTACAGCTGCAAGGAGCTGCCCCAGCACCCTGCCAGGCTGAGGCTTAAACTGCCCAGGGTAGGGAATCCTCCACTTCCCTTGGCAGATGATTCCAGTGCCCAGCTGTGCTCATGGGGAAACATTTTCCTCTGCAGCCCCATGGGAATCTCCCCAGCAGTTCCTTGTCCCCATCCCCCTTACAGCTCCAGCAGGGCAGTGAGGTCTGAAGCTGCTGCAGAGGCTCTCATGGAACAAGTGCCAGGACAAGAGCAAACAGCCTCAGGTTGTGCCAGGGGAGGTTGAATATTGGGAAAAATTTCTTCCCAGAAGGGTTCTCAGGCACTGGAAGAGGCTGCCCAGGGAGGTGGTGGAGTCACCCTCCCTGGAGGGGTTTCAAGGGTGGTGCTGGGATGTGGTTCAGTGGCAGTGGCTTGGCAGCAGTGTTGGGTTGTGAGCTCCAGGCAAGCAGTTGGACTTGATGAGCTCCAAAGGCCTCATCCAGCCTCACCAGCTCCATGGTTCTGTGATAGGACTCTGGGCTGGGAGAAAAGTCATTTGTCCCTTGGCTTGGCTTTGGGGTGCCCATTCCTAGACCAGGGTCAGCCACACTACATGCAGCTCTGGCAGCTGTCCTGGGCACCCCTCCAGCAGCCAGGGCAGGGTTTGATGTGCAGGATGCTCAGCCAGGTGGTCAGGACAGGCCTCATTTATTTATGGAACAGGGCTAGGGCTGTACCTTTCTATGCAAAGCAGTTACCACGTGTCCTGGTGGCACAGCTGCAGTGGGTCACACAACACTGCCAGCTGCAGGCCATCCTCACCCCTCTGCAGCATCCAGGAGGTGCAGTAGCTGAGGGTGAGTGCAGCCCCTGGCAGTTGCTCCTCTCCTTTGTTGCAGTCCCTGAGTGGTGAAATGCAGCTTCAGAGCTTGAGGTTCTGTGCAATCCAGCCCTGGACAGCTGTGACTTTGGTGTAGACACCAGGGAAGTATGGCCTGGCACAGCCATAGCCCCAGCTTGTGATTCCTGCTAGAAACCACTTCCCTGAGGGTTCTCTGCAGGCCAGGGGCCCTCCTGCATCACCCTGCAGAGAGAAGGAGAGCAGAGGGTCCTGCATCAACCCAGAGGCAGCCCAGCCCACCCAGCTGTGGGGTGGTCCTGCTGCCTGGGGCACAGCAGCACTGCTGCCCTGCTCCCCACCCCCCAGAGCTTGCTCCAAGCTGGAGCAGTGCTCACTGCATGCACAGCTGAGCCTGGGGTCCTGGGACACAGAGGAGCCTGTTGGGAGGCACAACAGGGCCATGGAGCAAGTTCCTTGTGTCCTGTGGCCTCTTGGCCTCCTTCTCTGGGAGGTTCCCTAGCCTGGCACTAGCTGTGGGCAAGCAGAACCAGGATGGACTCCTGGCAACAGCCAGTGCCAGGCTAGGGTGGGCAGAGAGCTGAGCTGGGGGAGCAGGGCAGGGAGCTCCTTGCAGAACACAGGCTGGGGGCTGGGCAGGAGCTTGCTGTGTCCCTCCCTGCCTGCTGCTCTGGCACTCACTGAGCAGCTGTCCACGGAGCCCTGTGGGAAGCCAGCACACAGCATCCTGCTGCTGATCTGCACTGGGTAGAACTTCTTGCAGGCCTGGTCTCCAATCATGTGCACTGCTGCCTTCTGCAGATGCTTCGACATGAGGCCTGGGGAGGCAATGCCACTGTTAGCTGGGTGCAGAGCCAGGGCAGCAGCTGCTGAGGGAGGCTCTGTGGCCTCCTGTGCCTGCCAGAGGGAGGGACCTGCACTGGGAAGGTGACCCAGGCCTGGTTCCTCCACAGCAGAGCAAGTGTAGGAAGGTCTCTTTGGTGTGTAGCCTCCCAGGTGGGGATGGGGTCAGAGTGGTCCTTGTGCTGCAGAGCACAGCTGGAGCAGCTGCCACAGGGATGGGGCAGCTTGGGAAGACTGCAGGAGGGCAGAGGGGAAGCAAGTGGAGGAGCAGCTGGGGGGAGGTGGTGGTGGCACCAGGCCCTGCCCAGTTGGTGTCCCCTGCAAAGTCTGGCACAGGATGTGCCTGGGGCAGTGCAGAGCTGTGTCCAGTTCAGGAGAGACAGAGACCTGCTGGAGAGAGTCCAACAGAGAGCTATGAGGATGCTGAAGGGACTGGAGCAGTGCCTGGTGAGGAGAGGCTGAGAGCCCTGGGGGTGGTTAGTCTGGAGAGGAGAAGACACAGAGGGGATCTGATCAATGTCTGTCAATGGCTGAGGGCTGGGGGTCAGGAAGGAAGGGACAGGGACAGGCTCTGCTCACTTGTGCCCTGTGACAGGACCAGGGGCAGTGGATGGAAACTGCAGCACAGGAGGTTCCACCTCAACAGGAGGAGGAACTTCACTGTGAGGGTGCTGGAGCCCTGGAGCAGGCTGCCCAGAGAGGTTGTGGAGTTTCCTTCTCTGGAGCCTTTCCAGAGCCAGCTGGATGTGTTCCTGTGTGAGCTGTGCTGGATTCTATGGTTCTGCTCTGGCAGGGGGCTGGACTGGAAGACCTCCAGAGGTCCCTTCCAACCTGTGAGCTGCAGGGTAGGTGTCCCCTAGCTCAGCCATAGTGGGTGTGGGGGAGCCCTCCCAGGCTGTACCTCCTTCCTTGGTGGAGCCCCAGCCTGTGATGTAGCACCTGGCTCCCTCAGGGAAGATGTGGGAGGTGTGTGGCAGGCAGATGGGGCTGATGGTGCTGCTGAAGGTCAGAGGGCTGCTGAGCTCCAGCAGGGCCACATCATAGTCCAGGCTGTAGAGGTTGTAGAAGGGATGTTTGTAGATGCGGAAGATCTTCTGCATGGTGCCCTCAGTGCTGCTCAGCAGGGGGGTTCCTAGAAAGGCCACCCACATTTTGGGGTCACTGTAACTGCAGAAAGACAGCAGAGCTGGCTGTTAGCAGCATGGCCCCACAGGCAGGGCTGTTCCTCCACCTGTGCTCTGGCCAAGCCCTGAGAGGCCAGGAGCCCTCTCTGCATCTTGCTGTGGGCACAGCCAGACCTTGCTTCACTCTCTGCTCCTCACTCTTGCCCAGAGGGACACATGAAAGAGGCAGAGATGTGGTGCTGAGGGACATGGACTCTGCCAGACTTGGTAGAGTTAGAGGACTACAGATTGCATTGGGTTGGAAGGGACCCTCAGAGGGCATCTTCTGCAACCCCCTGCAGGCAGCAGGGACAGCTCCAGCCAGAGCAGGCTGCACAGGGACACAGCAAGGCTGAGCTTGAATGTCTCCAGGGATGAAGCCTCAACCACCTCCCTGGGCAACCTGTGCCAGTCTCTCCCCACCCTCACTCTCAACAATTTCTTCCTCATCCCCACTCTCAATCTCCCCTCTCCCAGCTCAAAGCCATTCTCCCTCATCCTGGCACTCCCAGCCCTTGTCCAAAGTCCCTCCCCAGCTCTCCTGGAGCCCCTTCAGGTACTGGAATTTTGCTCTGAGGTCTCCCTGGAGCCTTCTCTTCTCCAGGCTGAGCAGCCCCAACTCTCCCAGCCTGGCCCCACAGGGGAGGTCCTGCAGCCCTCTGATCGTCTTCATGGCCTCCTCTGGACCCTCTCCAGCAGCTCCAGGTCCTTGTGTCAGGGACCCCAGAGCTGGACACAGCACTGCAGGTGTGGTCTCAGCAGAGCAGAGCAGAGGGGCAGGATCCCCAAACAATGTTTGGACTCCAGGATCTTAGAGTCCGAGTTTTCCAGCTGGAAGGGTTCTGTGTTCTGTGACCCATCACAGGCTTGCAGCAGGGGTGCAGCAGGGCACAGCACCCAGGAGGGTGCTGAGCTGAGCGGCAGGGAGAGGGCAGGGGGACGGCAGGGCGAGGGGAGGGAGGCTGCAGGAGGGACCAGGGGGCTGCAGGAGGGGCCAGGAGGCTGCAGCGCCTCTCACTTACATATCAAAGCAGTGAGCTGCAGACAGCAGCCAGCGGTCGGCGATGAGGACAGCTCCGCACTTGTGCTCCTTGCGCCGCAGCCAGAGGCTGACCTGCCAGGGCCACTCGCCCTGCGCAGCGCTGCTGCCGCCCACGATCCTGCTGGAGCCCAGCGCAGAGCTGGAGCCACACTCTGGGGCGGGAGGAGAGGCAGCGAGGCCGTAAGCAACCATCAGCGAAAGAGACACCTGCCCAGCCCCCCCCGGCAGCCCCCGGGGAGCCCGGGGCAGGTGGTGAATTCCCCTCAGCCTGGCACACAGCCTGGCAGGCAGGGCAGGGCTTGGTGCCTGTGCCAGCAGCCAAAACCGACTGCAAGTGAACTCTGGGGCTCTACAGTGCCCCTGGCTCAGCGGTTACAAAAGACTCTTCCCCCTCCTTGCCCCTCTGTAAAAGGTTGTTGCCAAATGTTGAACTTTTGACCCAAATCCAGGTGGGTTCCCTCCCCCCCTGCTCCACTCTCCTGCTGAGCTGCTGAAGCCATTTTGTCCCTCCCTGGCTCCCCAGACTAAGGAATTCATGGCAAAAAAACAACCCCAAGGGGTCTGGGGGGGAGGGAAAAGAAGAATCTCTTGAAAGCCAGAGCTGGAGCCAGGCTGGGCTGTGCTGAGGCAGTTGGCATGTGGGCAGGGGGTGCCAGGCTGGGGGGGGACTGAGCTGCCCCACAGCAAGGAGCTGCCTTGGGGGTGGCAGCCTGGGGGTTGGCACTGGATGACCTTTCAGGTCCCTTGCAGTCCAAACCAGTCTGAGACGTGCCAGGCTGTGCAGAGCTGCCCTGCCAGGCTGCCCAGGTGGCCTCTGTGCTGGGCACTGGGGTTGGTGTTGGCACCAAAGGAGAAGGGCCCAGGTTTGATGGCAGAAGATTGGGAGCCTGCTCACCCAGCTTGGTTTTGATACAGGCTCTGGCAGACCAAGTGGCACCTGGGGTGCCAGGGGCTGGCCCAGGCCCCTCATGGTACAACATGGTGCCCAGCACAGCCCATGTAAAGTCCTTGGGTCGCCCTGGGGAGGATGGGTGGTGGAGAAGGCTGGGAAGGAGTGCCAGGCTGCAGGGCAGCAGTGCCAGGCCTCAGGGCAGCAGTGCCAGGCCTCAGGACAGCAGTGCCAGGCTGCAGGGCAGCAGTGCCAGGCCTCAGGGCAGCAGTGCCAGGCCTCAGTGCAGCAGTGCCAGGCTGCACGGCAGCAGTGCCAGACCTCAGTGCAGCAGTGCCAGGCTGCACGGCAGCAGTGCCAGGCCTCAGGGCAGCAGTGCCAGGCTGCAGGGCAGCAGTGCCAGGCCTCAGGAGAGCAGTGCCAGGCTGCAGGGCAGCACTCACCACAGCTGTGCTCGTCCAGGCCGTTGCTGCAGTCCAGGACTCCGTCACACTCTGGGTTCTCTTTGCCAATGCAGACCTTGCTGGAGCACCTGAAGGTGAGGCTGGTACAAGGCACCACTGGAAGGCAATAACCTGCTCAGTGCCCTCTGTGCCAGGGCTGGAGGTCACTTACCAAGGTGCCAGCCCAGCTGCCATCAGCTTTACCTGGGGCTGGGGTGGGCCTGGCAGGCTGGGTGGGTGTCAGAGCTGTGGAGCTTTGGTTCCTGGCTGTGGTCAGGGTCACCTCCAGGGTGGTTCTGCTTGGACTTGCAGCTGCTGTGCTGTGCTGCTGGCTGGGGAGGGCTGCAGCAGTTCCACTGATGGCTGAGCTGGGAGGGCTGCCTGGGCTGCCTGTGCCAGGCCTGGGCAGCTGTGAGATGGTGTCCAGGATCCAGTCCCTGAGCTTGGTGATTCTGGAGTACACCCCAGGCTGGAAGGGCTGGGCACAGCCAATGCCCCAGCTCACGATGCCAGCCAGGTAGAACACTCCTGGGCTCATCTCACAGGCCAGGGGCCCACCTGAGTCCCCCTGAGGAAGAGGCAAGGCAGTGGCTGCTCAGCATCATCTCCCCAGGATGCAGAGCTGCCCCCAGCCACACTGGGAGGACTTAGCCAGCCCCAGCCTCTGCTTTCTGCAGCCTGGGGCTGTCCCCTGCCATGCAGGGGGTGTGCAGGAGCTGAGTCTGCAGAGGTTGGGGCTGGGCAGGGGTGATGGAGTTAATGTCTCCTGGCAGCACCTTCCCACAGGTGAAGGACAGACACCAGCAGCTGCCACTGCCCCAGGAGGAGACCTTCCCAGGCAGGGCTCCAGCCTGGCCACACAGAGCAGCAGGACATTGGTGCAGGTCCTGCTCAGCTTGAGGCAGCCTCAAAGCTTCAAGGCTTAGCTGGGCTCAGATTTCTGAGCTGAGGCACAGGTGGAGCTCAGCCTGGCCACAGCAGCTCCCTAAATGCTCCCCAGGGGATTGCTGAGGCTGTGTGTAAGTTATCCCAGGTGTGAGTCCTCCCAGGTGTGAGTCCTCCCAGGTGTGAGTCCTCCCAGGTGTGAGTTATCCCAGGTGTGAGTTATCCCAGGTGTGAGTCATCCCAGGTGTGAGTTATCCAGGTGTGAGTTATCCCAGGTGTGAGTTATCCCAGGTGTGAGTCATCCCAGGTGTGAGTCATCCCAGGTGTGAGTTACCCAGGTGTGAGTTATCCCAGGTGTGAGTTATCCCAGGTGTGAGTTACCCAGGTGTGAGTTATCCCAGGTGTGAGTTATCCCAGGTGTGAGTTATCCAGGTGTGAGTTATCCCAGGTGTGAGTTATCCCAGGTGTGAGTTATCCCAGGTGTGAGTTATCCCAGGTGTGAGTCATCCCAGGTGTGAGTTATCCAGGTGTGAGTTATCCAGGTGTGAGTCCTCCCAGGTGTGAGTCATCCCAGGTGTGAGTTATCCAGGTGTGAGTTATCCAGGTGTGAGTTATCCAGGTGTGAGTCCTCCCAGGTGTGAGTTATCCCAGCCTGTGCTACCCCAGCTGTGTGTGTGTTATCCCAGCTGTGTCTGTGTTATTCCAGCTGTGTGTTATCCCAGCTGTGTGTGTGTTATCCCAGCTGTGTGTGTGTTATCCCAGCTGTGTGTGAGTTATCTCAGCTGTGTTATCCCAGCTGCGTGTGTTATCCCAGCTGTGAGTTATCCCAGCTGTGTGTATTATCCCAGCTGTGTGTATTATCCCAGCTGTGTGTTATCCCAGCTGTGTGTGTGTTATCCCAGCTGTATTATCCCAGCTGTGTGTGTGTTATCCCAGCTGTGTGTGTGTTATCCCAGCTGTGTGTGTGTTATCCCAGCTGTGTGTATTATCCCAGCTGTGTGTTATCCCAGCTGTGTGTGTGTTATCCCAGCTGTGTGTTATCCCAGCTGTGTGTGTGTTATCCCAGCTGTGTGTATTATCCCAGCTGTGTGTGTGTTATCCCAGCTGTGTGTGTGTTATCCCAGCTGTGTGTTATCCCAGCTGTGTGTGTGTTATCCCAGCTGTGTGTGTGTTATCCCAGCTGTGTGTATTATCCCAGCTGTGTGTTATCCCAGCTGTGTGTGTGTTATCCCAGCTGTGTGTGTTATCCCAGCTGTGTGTTATCCCAGCTGTGTGTGTGTTATCCCAGCTGTGTGTATTATCCCAGCTGTGTGTGTGTTATCCCAGCTGTGTGTGTGTTATCCCAGCTGTGTGTGTGTTATTCCAGCTGTGAGTTATCCCAGCTGTGTGTGTGTTATCCCAGCTGTGTGTATTATCCCAGCTGTGTGTGTGTTATCCCAGCTGTGTGTGAGTTATCCCAGCTGTGTGTGTTATCCCATCTGTGTGTGTGTTATTCCAGCTGTGTCTGTGTTATTCCAGCTGTGTGTTATTCCAGCTGTGTGTGAGTTATCCCATCTGTGTGTGTGTTATTCCAGCTGTGAGTTATCCCAGCTGTGTCTGTGTTATCCCAGCTGTGAGTTATCCCAGCTGTGTGTGAGTTATCCCATCTGTGTCTGTGTTATCCCAGCTGTGAGTTATCCCAGCTGTGTGTGAGTTATCCCAGCTGTGTGAGTTATTCCAGCTGCCTGGATCAAGCACAGGGCTGGCAGCCCCTTGCCCTCACCTGGCAGGAGTCCACCTTGCCCTGCAGGAAGCCGGCGCAGAGCATCCTGTCTGTGAGGGAGAAGTTGTAGAGGAGGTTGCAGGTCTCCTGCTCTATGATGCCCACAGAGGCTTTCTGCAGGGTCTCCGAGTTGGTGCCTGCATGGAAACCATGGATGTGGGAGAGCAGCAGGGGAGGTGGGAACTGAGGGCTTGGAGACTGCCCCCAGACAGGCTCTAAAGCACCCAGGAGCTGAGTGATCTGTGAGCTGCTGGCTCTCCCTGAGAGGGTTCAGAGGAGAGCAGTTCTGGGAGGAGAGCAGTTCTGGGGTCCCCAGCACAAGAAGGACCTGGAGCTGCTGGAGAGGGGCCAGAGGAGGCCACAGAGATGATCAGAGGCTGGAGAAGCTCTGCTGTGGAGCCAGGCTGGGAGAGTTGGGGATGCTCAGTATGGAGAAGAGAAGGCTCCAGGGAGACCTCAGAGCAGCCTTCCAGTACCTGAAGGGACTGCAGGAGAGCTGGGGAGAGACTTTTGACAAGGGCTGGGAGTGCCAGGATGAGGGAGAATGGCTTTGAGCTGGGAGAGGGGAGACTGAGAGTGGAGATGAGGAAGAAATTGTTGAGAGTGAGGGTGGGGAGAGACTGGCACAGGTTGCCCAGGGAGGCTGTGGCTGCCCCTTCCCTGGAGGTGTTGAAGGCCAGGCTGGATGAGGCCTTGAGCAAGCTGGGCTGGTAGGAGGTGTCCCTGCCCATGGCAGGGGGTTGGAGCTGGATGAGCTTTGAGGTCCCTTCCAACCCAACCCATTCTGTGATTCCTGTGTCTGTCTGTTCTGCCTGTCCCTGTGTCTTTCTCCTCTCCTGTACACCCCCAGGCTCTCTGTGTCCCAGTGGCTTGGTGCCCATGGGGCAGTGCTCACCATTGCCTTCATGGAGGTCACCCCAGCCAGAGATGATGCACTGCTTGCCCACAGGGAACTCCTGGCCAGCAGCTGGGAGGCAGATGGGCTGAATGTGTTTGCTGAAGACAAGAGGCCAGGCCAGCTCCAGCAGAGCCACATCGAAGTCCAGCAGCATGGGGTTGTAGAGGGGGTGCAGGAGCACTCTTGTGATGTTGACTTTCACTGTGTGCATATCTGTTCCATTCAGGGATGTTGTTCCCATGTGGGCTTCTAGCTCCTCTGGGCTTGTCCTGCAAACACACAGCCCTCAGCAGGGTGACACAGGAGTGCCCAGCATGGACTGTGGCACTGACACTGCAGGCAGCTTCCAGGATCACCCTTTGGAACCTTCCTTACCAGGGCAGAGCCCAGCACGCAGCAGAGCAGCCCTGCTAAGGCAGACCAAAGAACTGTGCAGGTGACAATGAAGTGGGTGGGATGTTGATCTGCTGGAGGGGAGGAGGCTCTGCAGAGGGATCTGGCCAGGCTAGGTCAATGGGATGAGGTTCAACAAGGCCAAGGGCTGGGTCCTGTACCTGGGTCACAACAACCCCAGGAAGGCTCCAGGCTGGGGCAGAGTGGCTGCAAACTGCCCAGCAGAAAAGGCCCTGGGGGTGCTGGGTGACAGCAGCTGGAGAGGAGCCAGCAGTGCCCAGGGGGGCAAGAAGGGCAGCAGCAGCCTGGCCTGGAGCAGCAATGGTGTGGGCAGCAGGAGCAGGGCAGGGATGGTGCCCCTGGACTGGGCACTGCTGAGGGCACAGCTTGGATCCTGGGCTCAGTTTTGGGCCTCACTCCAAGAAGGACATTGAGAGGCTGGAGCAGGACAGAGAAGGGCAACAAAGCTGGGGGAGGGTCTGGAGAAGAGGGCTGAGGAGGAGCAGCTGAGGGAGCTGGGGGTGTTTGGTGTGGAGAAGAGGAGGCTGAGGGAGACCTCATTGCTCTCTCCAGCTCCCTGAGAGGAGGCTGCAGGGAGGTGGGGGTTGGGCTCTGCTCCCTAGGATCAGGTGACCTGTGGTCATGGCACTTGGGGCCATGGTTTGGTGGCCATGGTGGGGCTGGGTTGGGGTTGGACTGGGTGATCTGGGAGGGCTTTGCCAACCAAACAATTATCTGATTCCATGATTGAAGAGCTGGGCAACAGAGCAACAAGGGAATGCAAGGTAGCAAGGGTGAAGTGAGGCACAGAGCCAAAAGCAGATCAGGGTAGAGAGCAGTGGGTGGGGAGGGAAGCTGTGATGGGGACCATGCAGGTACAGAGGGTCCCCAGAGAGCCCAGGGAAGGTCACCTCCCTGTTGCTCTAAGACAGTAGCCACCCAGAGCAGGGGGAGCCCAACCAAAGCAAGCAGCTCTTCATGGAGAATGAATTGAACTGGGTGTTTACATTTCACATGGGGTTCAGAACAAGAAGCAAAGGATAAAACACAGCTCTAGAGAGATCCCAGTGAAAGCCCCAAGCCCCTCAAGCCCTGCTGCATGCAGACACCATTGTCTGTGTGTCCTGGAGTCACAGATTGCTGGGGGGAGCAGAGGGTTAGCACACATTGACCTCCCCTTTACATCCCAGGGGACACCTGGCACTGCTGGGAGCAGTTAGTAGAGAATCAGAGAATTCAGAGAACCAGGGTTGGGAAAGCTCTCTGAGATCATCCAATCCAACTCCAACACAGCCCCACCATGGCCACCAAACCATGGCCCCAGGTGCCATGGCCACACAGTTCTGGAACACCTCCAGGGATGGGCACTCCACCACCTCCCTGGGCAGCCTGTGCCAAGCCCTGACCACTCTGACAGCAAAGGAATTTTTTTCCTTCTCTCCAACCTGACCCTCTCCTGGCACAATTTCAGGCCAGTTCCTCTCCTTCTATCACCTGATCCTAGGGAGCAGAGCCCAACCCCCACCTCCCTGCAGCCTCCTGATGTCTTGACACTCCTCATAGTCATTCCCCCTCCTTTTGTGCCTTCAGGAATTGTCTTTGCCCTCCTGCTGCTCATTTCTGCATTGTTATTGGTAACTCTGGTCTGAGGCTCTTGCTGTGGGGCAAAGCCATGCAGGGCTGCAGTGCCCATGTGCCCCTTACTGTGCCCCTCTCATCCCCTCCTCAAGCCAGCTTTTGAGGTCCCATTCCTGAAGGAAGCCTCCTGTGGCCTCTGCCCTTTTCCACCCATTCCCTCTGTGGTCCTTGCCTCCTGCCCGGGCTGCTTTGGGTTTTCCCTGTCCCACCCCAACCTCCCCACACAACATCTCATGGCCTCTGTGTGCCCCTGTGCCTGCCCAGTGCCCCAGGTGTGGGCTGGGCCATGCAGAGATGTGCAGCCCTGCCCTGGGCAGCAGCAGCAGCAGAAGCAGTAGCAGTGGTGCAGGTCATGCAGAGCTGTCCAGCTGTGCCTTGGGCAGCAACAGCAGCAGCAGTGCTGCAGTGCATGGAGAGCTGTGCAGTGTGTCCTGGACAGCAGCAGCACTGCAGGGTGTGCAGAGCTGTGCAGCCATGCCCTGGGTAGGGGCAGCAGCAGTAGCGGTGCTGCAGTGCATGCAGGGCTGTGCAGTGTGTCCTGGGCAGCAGCAGCAGCAGCGCTGCAGGGCTGGGCACTCACTCGTTGAAGCAGTGAGCTGCGGACAGCAGCCAGCGGTCCCCGACGATGGTGGCTCCGCAGAAGTGCCTGGAGTCCTCTTGCAGGCTGACCTGCCACGGGACCTCTCCCCTGCAGGCGTCTGCTCCGCCCACGATCTTGCTGGGCTTGGAGAAGCCAGGGCGGGCTCCACACTCTGCAGAGAAGGCAAAACAGAGCCCGTGAGGGCGGCGGGCAGAGCACAGGAGAGGAGAGAGCTCTGCTCCCTCTGACCACTGAGCCTGAGCAGGCACAGCGCAGGGCTAAAGTCTGAGCAGCTGCCCAGGCCCTGCGCGCTGACGGCGGTGGTACCAGGTGGCAGCTGCCCGAGAGGCTCTCCTCCTGTCCCTGAGGCTCTTCCCCTGCCCGAGAGGCTCTCTCCCTGCCTGCTGTCCTGCACCTTGCTCTTGGCAAGTGCCTGATCCTGTGTCCCCAGCAGCTCTGTGCCTCTTACCCTTGGCATTCCAGATAAAAATTAATCCTGAAAGGAGACAAACATCCTGCAGAGCTGATCCCTGCATGGTGGATGTCTCCCTGCATGCTGAGTGCCTCCCTGCATGCTGAGTGCCTCCCTGCATTCTGGATGCCTCCCTGCTTGCTGAGTGCCTCCCTGCAGAGCTGCTGGAGGGCTCTGGGTAGCTCTCAGGTCCTGCAAACCTCTGTCCTCCTTCCCCTCTGGGAGATGTTTGACTGCTCTGAGCCTGCAGCCATCAGCTGTGAGCTGCTGGGAGATCCTGGGGTGGCAAAGAGCAGTGAGTGGCCAGCAGGTTAAACAGTGCCAGCTGCTGCTGTGCCTTGGCAGCCTGCCCTGGGCCTGCTGGAGCAGACAATGACACTCAGCTGCATGGGCACAGGACCCATGGAGTTCACCTGGGCAGCTCCTGACAGCCTTTGCCAGGCTGCTCTGGGCTGGGCCAGGGCCACCAGATCCCTTCCCTGGTGCCCTGGCCCAGGATCCCCGGGGTCCCCTTGCTGAAGGTGATTTCACCTCAGGAGAAGACTGACCCTGGCACACCTGCCCTGTGCCAACCACTGTCCCTGCCAAGGTACCCCACCCTGTGTGTCCATACCTTGTGGTCCTGCTGCCGCCCCTGGCTTGCTGGCAGCTGGGGCTGGTGATGGGCTGGGGGCTGCTGTGGTGGAGTTGAGCTGCTGGGCACTGCCAACCTTGCTGTTGGTGCTGGGGTCTGTCAGGGGCACAGTGTGGTCCAGGGAGGGGGGCAGGGCAGAGATGGCCTCCAGGATCCAGTCTCTGAGCTTGGTGACTCGGGTGTAGACCCCAGGCCGCCTGGCCTCGGCGCAGCCAATGCCCCAGCTCACGATGCCCGCCAGGAAGAACTTCCCAGATGCTTCCTGGCACACCAAAGGCCCTCCAGAGTCCCCCTGCAAGAGATGCCAGCTGCTGAGATCTCTCTGGGCCTGCTCCAGGCTCTCTCTGGGCACCCTCAGCATACCCCTGCCAGGCTGATCTGTCCAGCCTGGAGTGAAGCAGGCACTCTTGGCCCCCTCTCCAGTGCTTGTGCTGTGTTTGGGGCATCCATCTGAGCTGCTGCCACCAGAGAAGGGCAGCTGGGCTCAGGTGGTGGCTGTGGGTGTGGAGAGTCCTGCCCAAGACACAGGGACAGCCCTGGAAACCACAGCCCCCTGCTCCCAGCTCAGCCTTCTGCTCCCAGCTCAGCCCTGGAAACCACAGCCCTCTGCCTCCCAGCACAGATCTCCTTTCCCAGCACATCCTTCTCCCTGCTCAGTCCTCTCCCAGCACAGCCCTCTCCCATCCCATTTCTCCTCTCCCATCCCATTTCTCCTCTCCCATCCTACTTCTCCTCTCCCATCTCAATTCTCCTCTCCCATCCCATTTCTCCTCTCCCATCCTACTTCTCCTCTCCCATCCCATTTCTCCTCTCCCATCCTACTTCTCCTCTCCCATCCCAATTCTCCTCTCCCATCCCATTTCTCCTCTCCCATCCCATTTCTCCTCTCCCATCCTACTTCTCCTCTCCCATCCCAATTCTCCTCTCCCATCCTATTTCTCATCTCCCATCCCATTTCTCCTTTCCCATCCCATTTCTCCTCTCCCATCCCATTTCTCCTCTCCCCACCCCCTGTGAAGCTCAGGCTGTTCTCCAGCTGCCCCCTCACAGTGCCAGGCTGGATAAAGGCTGCCCAGGGCACATATCCAGGTGTGCACCAAAAGCTGGGGCTGGTTCCCTTCCTGCTCCTGTCCTTTGCCATCTGGATTTTGATCTGAGGCCCTGCCAGGTACGTTGGTGGCACCAGCCCTGATCACAGCTCAGGAAGTAAAGTAGCTCACAGGGCTCCTTGGGCAGCAGTGCCCTGCTCTGAGCATTGCCCTGCTCTGAGCACTGCAGGACACAGCCTCATGATGGTCTCTTGCAGTCCCTCATCTGTGCTTGGGTCCAAGGCATGGCCTCAAACCTTGTGGGGAAACCATGACCATGGGGTCAGATCCTGCTTGGACTGCTGCTTGTTGCACCCTGGGAAGGCAAAGGCTGATGAGGGGAGGGGTTCTGGCTGCCCTGGGCACAGCTCACCTGGCAGGAGTCCACTTTGCCCTCCAGGTAGCCAGCACACATCATCCTGTCAGTGAGGGCATGGCTGTAGAGGCTGGAGCACAGTGACTGGTCCAGCAGCTCCACTGTGGCTTTCTGCAGGAACTCAGGTTTGACCACTGCAAGAGGAAGAGAGGTCAGGAGCTGAGCTCAGGGGCTTGGGGTGAAGGCAGTTAAAAGCAGCTGGTGCCCAGGCATCAGTGGTGCTGCCCAGGGCTCAATGCTGGGGCTGTGTTCAACATTTTCATCAATGGTGTGGGTGAGGGAATGGAGGCAGCCTCAGGCAGCTTGCAGCCAACACACAAATAAGTGGCAGTGTTGATCTGCTGGAGGGCAGGAGGCTCTGCAGAGGGATCTGGCCAGGCTGGATCCATGGCTGAGGTCAATGGGATGAGGATCAACAAGGCCAAGGGCTGAGTCCTGCACTTGGCTCACAACAACCCCAGGAAGGCTCCAGGCTGGGGCAGAGTGGCTGCAAACTGCCCAGCAGAAAGGGACCTGGGGCTGCTGGGTGACAGCAACTGGAGAGGAGCCAGCAGTGCCCAGGGGGGCAAGAAGGGCAGCAGCAGCTTGGGCTGGAGCAGCAATGGTGTGGGCAGCAGGAGCAGAGCAGGGATGGTGTCCCTGGACTGGGCACTGCTGAGTGCTGGGTTCAGGTTTGGGCTCCTCACTCTCAGAAGGACATTGAGGGGCTGGTCCAGAGAAGGGCAACAAAGCTGGGGAAGGGTCTGGAGAACATCTTATGAGGAGAGGCTGAGGGAGCTGGGGGTGTTTAGTGTAGAGAAGAGGAGGCTGAGGGAGACCTCATTGCTATCTACAGCTCCCTGAGAGGAGGCTGCGGGGAGGCTGGATCTGGCCCCTTCTCCCAAGGAACTAACAGGACAACAGGAAACGGCCTCAGGCAGGTTTAGGTTGGAGATGAGGAAAAATGTCTTTGCTGCCAGAGTGGTCAGGGATTGGCATAGGCTGCCCAGGCAGGTGGAGGAATCCCCATCCTTGGAGGTATTCCAGAACCCTGTGGCCATGGCATTTAGGGCCCTGGTTTGGTGGCCATGGTGAGGTTGGGTTGGTGTTGGACTGGGTGACCTCAGAGAGTTTTCCAACCTCAATGATTCTCTGATTCAATGCCCATGAGCTGGGCACAGCCTGAGTTCCCTTCCCTGGTGCCTCCTGAGCGCTCACTCCCCTCTCTGCACCCTCTGCCCACACTCTGCTTACGGAAATCCTCCTTGAGGTACCCCCAGCCCGAGATGAGGCACTTCTTGCTGGTGGGGAAGTGGTGGCCAGGTGCTGGCAGGCAGACCGGTTGGATGTACTTGGTGAAGGGGAGAGGCCTCTTCAGCTCCAGCACGGCCACGTCGTAGTCGGCCGTGTCGGGGTCGTAGGAGGGGTGGGAGATGATCCTGGCGATGCCCAGCTGCACCGCGCCACGCTCCGTGCCGCGCAGCCACGTGCTGCCCGTGTGTGCTGCCCACATACCCGGGTCCTGGAACCTGGGAGAGAGAGAGGGCACCCTGAGCCTGCAGCCCTGCCACTGCCCTGCCCACCAGGGCCACCTGCTGCTGCCCCCCTGCCTCCTGCCGTCCTTGCCAGGCCAGCAGCTCCACGGGGCTCAAGCTGGAGAGCAGGCAGGAGCCAGGAACTGCAACAGCTTTTGGCAGTGGGGTGGGTGGGGGGCGAGCTGGTCTGGGTGGAGCTTACTGGGGTGGGCAGAGCATATTGGGGTGGGTAGAGCTTACTGGGGTGGATAGAGCTCAATGGGGTGGGTAGAGCTCACTGGGATGGATAGAGCTCACTGGGGTGGGTAGAGCATATTGGAGGGGGTAGAGCTTACTGGGGTGGTAGAGCTCACTGGGGTGGGTAGAGCATACTGGGGTGGGTAGAGCTTACTGGGGTGGATAGAGCTCACTGGGGTGGATAGAGCTCACTGGGGTGGGTAGAGCTTACAGGGGTGGGTAGAGCTTACTGGGGTGGATAGAGCTCACTGGGGTGGGTAGAGATTACTGGGGTGGGTAGAGCTCACTGGGGTGGGTAGAGCCCACTGGGGTGGATAGAGCTTACTTGGGTGGGTAGAGCCCACTGGGGTGGGTAGAGCTCACTGGGGTGGATAGAGCTCACTGGGATGGATAGAGCTTACTGGGGTGGAAGGAGCTCACTGGGGTGGGTAGAGCTCACTGGGGTGGGTAGAGCTCACTGGCGTGGGTAGAGCTCACTGGGGCGGGTAGAGCTCACTGGGGTGGGTAGTACTGGGCTGGGGTGAGAAGAACTTAATAGGGTTGGTAGAGCTCACTGGGGTGGATAGAGCACACTGGGGTGGGTAGAGCTCACTGGTATGGGAAGAGCTCACTGGGGTGGATAGAGCTGACTGGGATTCGTAGAGCTGGGCTGGGGTGGGTACAGCTTAGTGGGGTGGGAAGGGCTCACTGGGGTGGGTAGAGCTGACTGGGGTGGGTAGAGCATATTGGGGTGGGTAGAGCTTACAGGGGTGGATAGACCTTACTGGGTTGGGTAGAGCTCACTGGGGTGGGCAGAGCTCACTGGGGTGGGTAGAGCTCACTGGGGTGGGTAGAGCTTACTGGGGTGAATAGAGCTCACTGGGATGGGTAGAGCTCACTGGGGTGGATAGAGCTTACTGGGGTGGGTAGAGCTCACTGGGGCGGGTAGAGCTTACTGGGGTGGATATAGCTTACTGGGGTTAGTAGATCTGGGCTGGGGTGGGTAGAGCTTACTGGGGTGGGAAGAACTTACTGGGGTGGGAAGAGCTTACTGGGGTGAGTAGAGCTTACTGGGTTGGGTAGAGCATTCTGGTGTGGGTAGAGCTCACTGGGGTGGATAGAGGTAACTGCAGTGGATAGAGCTTACTGGGGTGAGTAGAGCATACTGGGGTGGATAGAGCTCACTGGGGTGGGTAGAGCTTACTGGGGTGGGTAGAGCATACTGGGGTGCATATAGCTCACTGGGGTGTGTAGAGCTCACTGGGGTGGATAGAGCTTACTGGGTTGGGTAGAGCTCACTGGGGTGGGTAGAGCTCTCTGGGGTGGATAGAGCTTACTGGGGTTGGTAGACCTGGGCTGGGGTGGGTAGGGCATACTGGGGTGGATAGACCTCATTCGGGTGGATAGAGGTTACTGGGGTGGGTAGAGCTCACTTGGGTATGTAGAGCTTACTGGGGTGGGTAGAGCATTCTGGGGTGGCTAGAGCTCACTGCGGTGGATAGAGTTCACTGGGGTGGGTAGAGTTCACTGGGGTGAATAGTGCTCACTGGGGTGGGTAGAGATCATTGGGGTGGGTAGAGGTCACTGGGGTGAATAGAGCTCACTGGGGTGGGTAGAGCATACTAGGGTGGGTAGAGTCACTGGGGTGGGTAGAGATCATTGGGGTGGGTAAAGCTCACTGGGGAGGGTAGAGCTTACTGGGGTGGGAAGAGCTCACTGGGGTGAATAGAGCTCACTGGGGTGGGTAGAGCTCTCTGGGGTGGGTAGAGCTCACTGGGGTGGGTAGAGCATACTGGAGAGGGTAGAGCTCACTGGGGTGGGTAGAGCATACTGGGGTGGATAGAGCTCACTGGGGTGGGTACAGCTTACTGGGATGGGTACAGCTCACTGGGGTGGGTAGAGCTCAATGGGGTGGGTAGAGCTCAATGGGGTGGGTAGAGCTCAATGGGGTGGGTAGAGATTACTGGAGTGGGTAGAGCTCACTGGGGTGGATAGAGCTCTCTGGGGTGGGTAGAGCTCACTGGGGTGGGTAGAGCTCACTGGGGTGGATAGAGCTTACTGGGGTGGGGAGAGCTCACTGAGGTGGGTAGAGCTTACTGGAGTGGGTAGAGCTCACTGGGGTGGGTACCGTTTACTGGGGTGGGTACAGCTCATTGGGGTGGGTAGAGCATACTGGGGTGGGTAGAGCTTACTGGGGTGGGTAGAGCTCACTGGGGTGCGTAGAGCTCACTGGGGTGGGTAGAGCTCACTGGGGTGTGTAGAGCTCACTGGGGTGGGTAGGGCATACTGGGGTGGGTAGAGCTCACTTGGGTGGGTAGAGCTTACTGGGGTGGGTAGAGCTCACTGGGGTGGGTAGAGCTCACTGGGGTGAATAGAGCTCACTGGGGTGGGTAGAGCTCACTGGGGTGGATACAGCTCACTGGGGTGAGTAGAGCTCAGTGGGTTGGATAGACCTCACTGGGATGGATAGAGCTCACTGGGGTGAGTAGAGCTCACTGGGGTGGATAGAGCTTACTAGGGTGGGAAGAGCTCACTGGGGTGGTTAGAGCTTACTGGGCTGGGTAGAGGTCACTGGGGTGGTTAGGGCCCACTGTGGTGGATAAAGCTCACTGCGGTGGATAGAGCTTACTGGGATGGATAGAGCTTACTGGTGTGGGTAGAGCTCACTGTGGTGGATTGATCTTATTGCGGTGGGTAGAGCTCAATGTGGTGGATAGAGCTCACTGGGGTGGGTAGAGCTCACTGGGGTGGGTAGAGCTTACTGGGGTGGGTAGAGGTCACTGGGGTGGATAGAGCTGGGCTGGAGTGGGTAGAGCTCACTGGGGTTGGCAGAGCTTACTGGTGTGGGTAGAGCTTACTGGTGTGCGTAGAGCTCACTGGGGTGGATAGAGCCTACTGGGGTGAGTATAGCTCACTGGGGTGGGTAGAGCTCACTGGGGTGGGTAGGGCATAGTGGGGTGGAGAGAGCTCACCTGGGTGGGTAGAGCTCACTGGGGTGGGTAGAGAATATTGGGGTGGATAGAGCTCACTGGGGTGGATAGAGCTTAGTGGTGTGGGTAGAGCATACTGGGGTGGATAGAGCTTACTGCAGTGGGGAGATCTTACTGGGGTTGGTAGAGCTGGGCTGGGGTGGGTAGAGCGTACTTGGGTGGGAAGAACTTACTGGGGTGGGAAGAGCTTACTGGGGTGAGTAGACCTTACTGGGGTGAGTAGAGCTCAGTGGGGTCGATAGAGCTCACTGGGGTGGGTAGAGCTCACCGGGGTGGGTAGAGCTCAATGGAGTGAGTAGAGCTCACTGAGGTGGATAGAGCCTACTGGGGTGGGTAGAGCTCACTTGGGTGGGTAGAGTATACTGGGGTGAGTAGAGCATACTGGGGTGGTTAGAGCATACTGGGGTGGGTAGAGCTCACTGGGTTGGGTAGAGCTCACTGGGGTGGGTAGATCTCACTGGGGTGGGTAGAGCTCACTGGGGTGGGTAGAGCACAGTGGGGTGGATATAGCTTACTGGGGTGGGTAGAGCTCACTCTGGTAGGTAGAGCTCACTCTGGTGGATAGAGCTCACTGGGTTGGATAGAGCTCATTGGGGTGGGTACAGCTTACTGGGTGGGTAGAGCATACTGGGGTGGATAGAGCTCACTGGGGTGGGTAGAGCTCACTGGGGTGGGTAGAGCTCACTGGGGTGGATAGAGCTCACTGGGGTGGGTAGAGCTCACTGGGGTGGGTAGAGCTCACTGGGGTGGGTAGAGCTCACTGGGGTGGATAGAGCTTACTGGGGTGGGTAGAGCTCACTGGGGTGGGTAGAGCATACTGGGGTGGGTAGAGCTTACTGGGGTGGGTAGAGCTGACTGGGGTGGGTAGGGCATACTGGGGTGGGTAGAGCTCACTGGGGTGGATAGAGCTTACTGGGGTGGATAGAGCTTACTGGGGTGGGTAGAGCATACTGGTGTGGGTAGAGTTCACTGAGGTGGGTAGAGCTCACTGGGGTGGGTAGAGCTCACTGGGGTGGGTGGAGCATATTGGGGTGGATAGAGCTCACTGGGGTAAATAGAGGTTATTGAGGTGCGTAGAGCATACTGGGGTGAGTAGAGCTGGGCTGGGGTAGGTTGAGCTCACTGGCATGGATACAGCCTACTGGGGCGGATAGAGCTTACTGGGGTGGGTAGAGCATTCTGGGGTGGGTAGAGCTCACTGGGGTGGGTAGAGCATACTGGGGTGAGTAGAGCTCACTGGGGTGGGAAGAACTTATTTGGGTGGGAAAAGCTTACTGAGGTGGTTAGAGCTTACCGGGGTGGTTAGAGCTCACTGTAGTGGATAGAGCTCCCTGGGGTGGATAGAGCTCACTGGGGTGGGTAGAGCATACTGGGGTGGATAGAGCTTACTGGGGTAGGTAGAGCTCACTGGGGTGGGTAGAGCTCACTGGGGTGGGTAGAGCTCACTGGGGTGGATAGAGCTTACTGGGGTAGGTAGAGCTCACTGGGGTGGGTAGAGCTCACTGGGGTGGATAGAGCTCACTGGGGTGGATAGAGCTTACTGGGGTGGGAAGAGCTTACTGGGGTGGGTAGAGCTTACTGGGGTGGGAAGAGCTTACTGGGGTGAGCAGAGCTTACTGGGGTGGGTAGAGTTCACTGGGGTGGATAGAGGTCACTGGGCTGGATATTAGTTACTGGGGTGGGTAGAGCTCACTGCGGTGGGTAGAGCTTACTGGGGTGGATAGAGCTTACTGGGGTGGGTAGAGCTCACTGGAGTTGATAGAGCTCACTGGGGTGGGTAGAGAATACTGGGGTGAGTAGAGCACACTGGGGTGGGTAGAGCTCACTGGGGTGGATAGAGCTCATTGGGGTGGGTAGAGCTCACTGGGGTGGATAGAGCTCATTGGGGTGGGTAGAGCTCACTGGGGTGGGTAGACCTTACTGGGGTGGATAGAGCTCTCTGGGGTGGATAGAGCTTACTGGGGTGGATGGAGCTCACTGGGGTGAGTAGAGCTCACTGTGGTGGGTAGAGCATACTGCAGTGGGTAGAGCATACTGGGGTGGGTAGAGCTCACTGGGGTGGGAAGAACTTATGCGGTGGGAAAAGCTTTCTGGGGTGGGTAGAGCTTACTGGGGTGGATAGAGCTTGCTGGGGTGGATAGAGCTCACTGGGGTGGATAGAGCTCACTAGGGTGGGTAGAGCATTCTGGGGTTGAGTAGAGCTCACTGGGGTGGGTAGAGCTCACTGGGGTGGGTAGAGCTCACTGGGGTGGGTAGAGCTCACTGTGGTAGGTAGAGCTCACTGGGGTGGGTAGAGCTTACTCAGTGAAGCAGTGAGCAGCAGACACCAGCCACTTGTGCGTCAGGATGGCAGCTCCGCAGTAGTGTTCGTTGTTCTCCCGCAGGCTGACCTGCCATGGGAACTCCCCCCGGGACGCCTCGGAACCGCCCACGATCCTGCTGGCAGCCTTCATGGCCGGGCGGCTCCCACACTCTGCAAGCCAGCAGACAGCTGAGCAGCAGCACCCTGCGCCCCAGCAAGATGCTCTGCAGTGCTGCTTCGGCTTTCTGCATGCTGCCAGCACCTGCCCAGGCTGCAGGACGTCACTGGGGGTGCCACAGGGCAGGGGGGGACTTGCAGGCTTGGAGCAGAGCACTTCAAGCCACTGCCCCATCACAGCATCCTCCCTGGACCTCTTCCAGAGCAAGACCCTCCAGAGGGAACTCCCTTGGCTGGCTTCACAAGCTCAGTCCCTGCCCCCTCCTCCGCTCCCAGCAGCTGGTGGTGCTTGCCCAGTGTGCCAGCCCTGCCATGGCCTTGCCATGACCCTTTGCAGCTGCTGGTGGGACCAAGGCAGGCTGCAGTTCCCCTCATCCAGGCCAGCCTTGCCCTTGGCTCTCTTCATTGCCCAGAAGCCCAGAGGTGGTACAGAGGCCAAGGCCAGCTGCAGGGGGTGGTGCCCTGTGCTCTGCTGGGACTCACCACAGCCCTGCTCGTCGGAGCCGTCGGTGCAGTCCTGCCACCCATCGCACTCGGGGTTGGCCTTGGCCACACATTGGCTGTTGTGGCAGATGAACATCTCTGCAGGGCAGCTCCCTGGGGGCAGCAGGGCTTCAGCCACTCAGTGCCCTTTGCAGTGCCCCCAGCAGCCCCCCAACAGCCTCCCTGGGGCCAGCCCCTGCAGTGTCCTTCCCACTCTGCTCCCTGGCACTGCCAGAGTCTGTGGGGCAGGGCGGGAGTGGGGCTGCAGCTCTGGCTGAGCTGGCAGGGGATAGGGGGTGCAGGGTCCTGGGCACAGGTTGTGAAGCTGGGGCACAGGCACCTCCAGCCAGGAGGAGGCTGCAGGGCAGGCTGCAGAGTGCAGCCAGGGGGGTTGGGGCAGGTGGCTCTGCTGCTGCCTGGCTCTTACCTGATTTCAGCCCAGGTCTGGGGGGAGAAGCCTCACTGCCACCTGTGACAGATGGGAAGGAGCTGGGATCAGAGAGACCATCCCAGGAGCTGAGTGTTGCTCTGGACTGGGCTGCTCCCAGGCCAGGGCTGGCAGAAGCTTGGCTTCAAAAACTATGGAATCACTTGGGTTGGACAGGAGCTCTGAGCTCATCCACTCTGAGCATTCTGTAGCTACCAGGGCTGGGGCTAACCCATGGCCCTTAGCACATCTCTGCAGTTTTGAAACACCTCCAGGAATGGGGATTTGACCACCTCCCTGGTAGCCTGTGCCAGGCTTTGAGAACCTTTCATGAAGAAGTTTCTTTTGATGTCCAACCTAAACCTCCCCTGGTGCAGCTTGAGGCATTTCCTCTCCTCCTGTCACTTGTTACTGGGGAGAAGAGACCAACCCCCACCTTGCTTTCCTCCTGCCTGGCTCTCCCTGGCCCAGTGCCCTTCCCCAGTTTGCTCCACCATGACCCCAGTGTGCAGCCCAGGAGCAGCTCCCTGGGCTTTTGGGGTGGTCCCAGGTGCAGGGAGAAATGCCCCAGAGCCTTGGCTGCCTCCCAGGAGCAGGCTCTAAGGCTGAAGCTCTGCAGGGCTGCTGCCTAAAGACACAGAGTGTCTGTGCAGCCTCCACTTGGGCTGCACAAAGGCTGCCAACCACCCAGGACCCTGCTCTTCATGGCAGGGAGGGCAGAAGGAGCTGCAGAGGAACCCACACCTTCACGTTGTCCATGAAACTCCAGCCCCTGATGGAAAGAATTCCTGCCTAGGTGGCTTCAGAGAGCAGTTCAGCTATGAGAGGTATCCACCCAAGCAGGATTTACTGCCCCAGCTCTGAGTGCTGCCCCAGGGCTGCTGTGCCCCTGTAGGAACTGACAGCCCAGCAATTAACCTCCTGAAGCTTCAGCTCTCTGCCCTCAGGCAGCTTCCAGGCACTGCAAGAAACACCCAAAGCAGCTTCAGTTTGTGCTTTGGGCTCCGTGGCTGCTGCAGGCCCCCAGAGCTGCTCTTCCAAGGCAGAGAGCAGCCAGGCAGTGCTGGAGAGGGACCTGAGGGCTCCCCTGGAACGTCTCCTGAGCAGCCTCCAAGGTCTGGCCATGTTCCTTGTGAAGCTGGCAGCCCCTGGCAGCCAGGCAGAGCATCTGCTGCTGGTTTGCTTTGGGCGCCTGGCAGCACCTCTCCTGCTCACATTGCTGCTGGGCATGAAGCCTGGTCTGAGCACCCAGAGCTGAAGCCCTGTGGCACTTTGCTGCCTGACCCCAGGCTGAGATCTGCTGCGATGCCAGCAGGACCCAAGCACAGGGCATAGGGTGCTGCACTCTGGTGGCCCAGCAGGGACAGGAGGACCTCACCTGTAAGAGAAGCTGAGGATATGGTCCCATAGGCAGCCAGGGACAGCCCCTGGTCGTGCAGGGCAGCTGCCAGTCCATGCCTGAGAGCTTCCTCCTCCAGGGTGGAGCTGAGGGGCTGGGAGCGCTGGGGGCTGAAGCGCAGGCGGAAGCGGACGAGCACGCTGGAGTTGCCACTCCTGCTGGGACACATGGAGGGGCTGAGAACAGGGATGTCCTCACAGGGGGATCACAGAATGCTGGGGGATGGAAGGGACCTCGAAGGATCCAGTCCAAGCCCTGCCAGAGCAGGGGCACCCAGAGCAGCTCACACAGGAACACATCCAGGAGGGTTTGGAACACCTCCAGAGAGGGAGACTCCACAGCACCCCTGGGCAGCCTGTTCCAGGGCTCTGTCACCCTCACAGGGAAAAAAAAACTTTTCCTCCTGTTCCCATGGAACTTCCTATGCCTCAGCTTCCACCACTGCTGCCTTGTGCTGGCATTGGTCATCACCCAGCAGAGCCTGGCTCCAGCCCCAGGGCACTCCCCCTGCACATCTTTATCACCAGCAATGAGGTCACTCTCAGGCTCCTCCTCTCCAAGCTACAGAGCCCTCAGCTCCCTCAGACTCTCCTCCTAAGGAAGACGTTCCACTCCCTTCAGCATCTTTGTGGCTCTTCCCCTTCACTGCTTTCCAGCAGTCCCCAGCCTCTCCTGCTCTCGGGGGCTGTTCTTTCCCAGTGCCAGACTCTCCCCTTGCCCTTGGTGAACTTCATTCCATTTCTCCCTGCCCAACTCTCAGCCTGTCTAAGTCTTGCTGAATTGCAGCTCAGCCCTCCTGTGTCAGCCACTCCTCCCAGTGTGGTGCCATCAGCAAACTTGCTGGCAGTGCCCTCTGTGCCCTGGGCTGAAGAGGTTGTCTGCACATTTGGCTTTGGCCCCAAGCTCAGCTTTGCTTGCACAAAGCCATTTGCCTCTGCCTCTCTGAACCCATCCCCAAATGAGAGGATCCAGAACTGTGGTGCCAGCCCAGGAGGAAGCCCAGCACTGACTCAAAGCAGTTTCTTGTTGCCCTGATTTGGAGCACAGGACTGAAGTCACCTTGCTGGAGCTCCTCAGGGTGCCCTGAGCCTGCAGTGTGAGGAGGGCTGCCCACACTCACCTGTAGCCCAGGATGGTGCAACCTGTGCAGCTCCAGTCCAGCTGGGAGTCCTGGACACTAGACAGGAACTGCAAAGCAAGGAAGGATGGTCACAGGCTTGGTAGGCAGAGGACCCCAGGGGGATGAGGATGAGGTGGTGCCTGGCAGCTAGCTGAGGATCTCCTCTTGTCTCTGCAGGCAGCAGAGGCAGCTGAGTGCAGCTCCTGTGCAGCCCTTTGCCCACCCTGGCTCAGGGCATGAGGCAGCACAGCCCTTCTCTGGCCCTTCCTACCACCCCTCTGCTGCAAGGAGCAGCCCTGGGCACACAGTGCCCACCCTGCAGATGGCTCTTCTGGCCCTGGGGGAGCCTCTCAGAGCTCATCTCAGCCCTGAGCTCTTCCCTCCTGGTGTTTAGGAGATCCTTGTTCTGATCCTGCTGAATGAGGACAGTCACACCGAGCCCTGGGGACCCTCCAGAGCCCTTTCCAAGCCATCTCCTGGCCAGACCCCACTCACCAGCCTCTCAAGAGCAGGAGTCAGCACCCTGTAGTAGTCAGAGCTCTCCAGCTGCAGGCTGCTGTTGAAGCTGATCCCACGGAGCTCCACTGTGTGCTCAAAGCTGGTCTCCCCCGAGGGCTGGCAGGCTGCCAGGAGGGAGGGGGTGTCAGAGGCACAGTGACACAGAGGCCACACAGAGGCTTGGGGCCATGGCTGGACCCAGCTTTCCTCACTGTCTGCTTTGGACTCATCATGTCCTTGTCCCTGGCCCTGGCCCTCTTGGGGGTGTCCCCAGGCCCTGCACACAGGCAACAGGAGGAGTCTGCACTGAGCTTCTGTCAAGCCTGAGACACAAGTGGGTGAGCAGATGGGCACAGCCCAGCAGGGCAAGCCCAGATGGGCTCCAGCCTTGCCTGGGGAAAGAAGGGGGGGGACCAAAGGCAGCTTAGAAAGTGACACTGTGCAGAAGAGCTGTGCTGGTGAGGTCTGAGCTGTTGGGGTCTGTTCTGCAGGGATCTGAGCTGCTGGGGTCTGTGCTGCTGGGGTCTGTGCTGCTGGGGTCTGAGCTGTTGGGGTCTGAGCTGTTGGGGTCTGTTCTGCAGGGATCTGTGCTGCTGGGGTCTGAGCTGTTGGGGTCTGAGCTGTTGGGGTCTGTTCTGCAGGGATCTGTGCTGCTGGGGTCTGAGCTGCTGGGGTCTGAGCCGGTGGGGTCTGTTCTGCAGGGATCTGTGCTGCTGGGGTCTGAGCTGCTGGGGTCTGTGCTGCTGGGGTCTGTGCTGCTGGGGTCTGTGCTGCTGGGGTCTGTGCTGGTGGGGTCTGTGCTGGTGGGGTCTGTGCTGGTGGGGTCTGTTCTGCAGGGATCTGTTCTGCAGGGATCTGTGCAGCTGGGGTCTGTCAGTCACCTTAGGCTGGGCTCTGAGGTGGCCTCTGGCCATGCAGCACCAGGGGCAGCAGGAGGAAAGTGGGAAGGGCAAGGAGGCAGTGGCTCTGCAGGGGGATAGTGACACAGGCACTGGGCAATGGTTGTGGTTGTGGCGGGGCTGGGGCAGTAGGGCTTGGGGAGAGGGAATTTGGGAGTCACAGGGTGAAGTGAGAGAGCAGCAGAGCCTCTGTGCTGTGTGCCTGGAGGCAAAGTGCTCTCAGGTCACACACCCACAGCATGGCCTGGGCACAGCCCTGGCCCTTGGGGTGTGTGCAGAGAGCTGACCACGGTTTGTGCTCAGCAGGAGGCTCTGGAGGATGTTTTCTCTGGGCAGACCTTTGCTTCTCTGCAGCAGACAAAGAGAGGGCAGCTGTGGCTGCAGACCCACCCAGCAGGATCCCCAGGTAGAGAGCTGCCACACTGCCCAGCACTGCAGCAGCCACAGCCACCTTCCAGCAGCTGCCCCTCACTCCTCTTCTCTGGGTCACCACCACAGGCTTCAGCTGGTCCATGCTTTCTGAGCAGCTCTGTAATCAAAAGGAAGAGGAGGGGAAGGACAAGGGTGGGATGCAATGTGCTGGGCCAGCCCCAGGCAGTGCAGCATCAGCAGGAGGCAAGGGCTGGCTGCATGCTGTGTGCCCTGCAGGGCCCCAGCCTGCAGTCAGATGGTGCTGGCACGTCCAGGCTGTAAGCCCTGAGCACAGGAACCCCTCCCTGCCTCTTACCCTTCTCCTTCTTGCTAGGAGGCCACCACTGAGCATGGCCATGTGAGCACAAACCAGCCTGATGCCTCCATCCCCACAGGAGTTTTAGGTGCCACCAGTCCTGGCTGAGCACTGAAGCAGTGTCCCAGCACCACAGACTGTGCCGTGGAGCCCAGCCAGGCCAGCAGCTTGGCCCTGCCCCTCAGCAGTCCCCAGGCCTGCTTTAGCATCAGGGTTTTGAGGTCCTGCTGCCCCTGCTGCCAGGGTGAGTTGCTGCACCAGCTCCCAGCAAGGGGTGGTGTGGGCTGGGCTTGGCCTCTGGGCTTTGCTCTTCTGCCTCAGACATCCTCCTGGCAGAGGTCCTGAAGCCAGGCAGAGTCACCAGCAGGTGCTGTGGTGCTGCTCAGCAGCCACAGCTGCAGAAGCATCTGGAGCAGTTACCTTGGGAAGGGGAAGCACAACATCATCTCATAGCCATCTTAGAGGCCTGCAGATCATAGAATCCCAGAATGGTCTGGGCTGGAAGGGACCTGAAAAGTCATCCCATGATGTCCCATGGGCAGGGACACCTCCTGCTGCACCAGGCTGCTCAAGGCCTCATCCAGCCTGGGCTTGAACCCTTCTAGGGCTGCAGCTTCCACAGCCGCCCTGGGCAACCAGTTCCAGTGCCTCACCACCCTCATGGGGAAGATTTCTTCCCAATGTCTCATCTCAGTCCAGCTTCTCCCAGCTCAAAGCCATTGTCCTCATCCTGGCACTCTCAGCCCTTGTCCAAAGTCCCTCCCCAGCTCTCCTGGAGCCCTTCAGGTACTGGAAGGCTGCTCTGAGGTCTCCCGGGAGCCTTCTCTTCTCCAGGCTGAACAACCTCAACTCTCTTCAGGTTTGAGACCAGGCAGCAGTCCCTGTCCAGCAGTTCCCTCCAACAAGAGCAGAGTGCAGCCACATCCTTAAGCATGGAACTCTGTAATCTGGATGGAGAGAGCTCTGCCTGGGGCTCTGGCTGGTGCCAGCTGCTGTTGAACAGCTCCAGAGGCCTTGCTTGCTTCTACCTCACCACTCTGACCTGGCTGCTGAGACCCTGACACAAGGCTGCTGCTGTGCCCATGGTGTGTGTGACCTGGATTGAAAGTGGCTCAGGACTAAACCTCTCCCTGTGGCTGCTCAGGAGGTAGGTCCCAGGCTGAGCTTCCACAAACAGCCCAGTGCTGGTCCATGGTTTTGCAAGAACTATGAGGAAAACAAAACCTGAGAGTCAGCAGATCCTGTGGCTGACACAGCTCAGTGCAGTGTTGAGCAGAGAGCTCCCAGAGCCCTGCCAGACAGCACAGTTAATGTTCAACTGCAGCAGTGCTGCTGTGCTGAGGAGCAGCTTCCCCTGCCCTGTGCTTCCCTGGCACTGCTGCTGCTCACCATTGGTACTGCTGCTGCCAGTA
This sequence comes from Indicator indicator, assembly GCF_027791375.1. Classification (NCBI taxonomy): domain Eukaryota; kingdom Metazoa; phylum Chordata; class Aves; order Piciformes; family Indicatoridae; genus Indicator; species Indicator indicator. The sequence continues at coordinate 783,625 of NC_072045.1, read as the reverse complement.
TTTGGTTGGCTTCATGTGGTACCAGCATCCTAAGGCCCTTCCTGGGATCTTTTCTGCCTCCTGAGATCATCTCAGACTTGCTCCAGCATGGTCAGTGCTTCTCATGCACTGAAGGTGCTTAGATGGGACACAGCATCCCCAAATCTTCATGGAATCACAGACTGGGTTGGGTTGGAAGGGACCTTAGAGCTCATCCAGTTCCAACCCCCTGCCATGGACAGGGACACCTCCCCCCAACCCAGGTTGCTCAGGGCCACATCCAACCTCCAGGGAGGTGTCAGAAGTGCCAGCCCCAGGGCATGCTCGTGGCTTACTGCCTGGCTCTTGCTAGCTCAAGCCAGCCTGTGGTTGCCCTCTTAGGTGCTGTCCACAGCCTGGTGTTGGTAGGAGAGGAACAGCCTGGACTCTCCAGGCTCTCCCACAGTCCTGCCAGCAGCCATGCTTCACTCTGGGCAGTCCAAGGAAGAAGCCCCCAAGGCAAGAAGGGGAACTGATGTCCTCTACCCCCCAGATGCATGCAGCTACTGGATTGATATTCCTGCTGCACAGGTGGGAAGGACACAAAGCCCTGAGGTGAGAAGGAGACAAAGCTCTGAAGTGAGAGGGAGGCACAGCCTTGAGGTGAGAAGGAGACACAGCCCTGAGGTGAGAAGGAGACAAAGTTCTGAGAAGGAGACAAAGCCCTGAGGTGAGAAGGAGACAAAGCCCTGAGGTGAGAAGGAGACACAGCCCTGAGGTGAGAAGGAGACAAAGCCCTGAGGTGAGAAGGAGACACAGCCCTGAGGTGAGAAGGAGACACAGCCCCGAGGTGAGAAGGAGACAAAGCCCTGAGGTGAGAAGGAGACAAAGCTCTGAGGTGAGAAGGAGACACAGCCCTGAGGTGAGAAGGAGACACAGCCCCGAGGTGAGAAGGACACACAGCCCTGAGGTGAGAAGGAGACACAGCCCTGAGGTGAGAAGGAGACAAAGCTCTGAAGTGAGAAGGAGACACAGCCCTGAGGTGAGAAGGAGACAAAGCCCCGAGGTGAAAAGGACACAAAGCCCTGAGGTGAGAAGGAGACAAAGCTCTGAGGTGAGAAGGAGACACAGCCCCGAGGTGAGAAGGAGACAAAGCCCTGAGGTGAGAAGGAGACACAGCCCTGAGGTCAAGTCCAACCTATCAGCCAATACCTTCTAACTAACTAACCCATGGCACTGAGTGTCTCTTCCAGCCCTTTTTAGACACTCCCAGGGATGGGGACTCCACCACCTCCCAGGAAGGACACACAGAGCCCTTCCCTTCAGGCCTTCACACAAAGGTCTACCTAAGCCAGCTGGGTTGGTCAGAGTTGGAATCCATGGCAGGTTGATTTTATTCAGGAGCAGGTGGAGCAGCCTGCTCCAGGTGCAGATGTCCCTGCTCAGCACAGGTGACCTCAAAAGGTTCATTCAAAACCAACCCATCTATGAAGTTTGACCTTCTCAGCCAAAGGGCCAAAACTCCTCAGCTTCAGAGCTGAGGTTTTTGAGGATTCAACCTCTAGCTGCTGGGAAGCTTCAGGTTTCCAGGTCACAGCAGTCTTGGCAAGGTGAGATCACCTCCAAGGTTTACTTGAGGCATCCCCAACCTCAAGAACATCAAAGCCATTCAGCTTCTCCTTCCTCAGCCTCAAAAGGAGGCTGCAGGGAGGTGGGGGTTGGGCTCTGCTCCCTAGGATCAGGTAGTAGTAGAAGAGGAAATGGCCTGAAATGTGCCAAGGGAGGGTTGGGTTGGAGAGGAGGCAAAATTTCTTTGCTGCCAGAGTGGTCAGGGCTTGGCACAGGCTGCCCAGGGAGGTGGTGGAGTGCCCATCCCTGGAGGTGTTCCAGACCCCTGTGGCCATGGCACCTGGGGCCATGGTTTGGTGCCCATGGTGGGGTTGGGTTGGTGTTGGACTGGATGAGCTCAGAGAGCTTTTCCCACCCAAACGAGTCTCTGATTCTGCAACTTCTGCCCTGCCAAGGACACCCTCCCCGGGCACTGCTGCACTACCCCCCGGGGCAGAGGCTGCTGTGAATGCCTGGGCTGCAGCAGCTGCTGCTTGCTGATCTTATAAATGCTGCTGTGCCTTCAGCAGCCTCGGCGCAGCCTTTTCTGATGCAAATGCATCCAGCGATGAAAAGGGGGAGGAAGGCACCCAGGAGCCAGCAGCAGCCTCAGAGAAGCTTTTCAGCGTTTTCCAAGAGGCGTCAGCAGCTCTTTGAATTGAAGCCTCCAGATAAGAGGCTTTCAAAGGTGGCCTCTTTGTGAGGTGACAGAGAGGAAGGCAGAGCCCCTCCAAGATGTCTCTTTTTGTCTAAAAACCTCCAAATATTCCTTTTCACCTGTAACTGAGCCTCAGGGCCTCTGTGTCCTGCTGACAAGATCTCCACTTAGATTCAGCTCTGCCCGAGAGGAGGCAGGGAGGGAACATTTTTGCCTCTGGTCCTTGTGACCTGAGGGCCTGCAGCTAAATGGGGACCTCCTCCACCGTTTCCAGAGGGTCTGCAGCCACCACTCTTGCTGGGTGCTGAGCATGGAAGGTCAAAACTGCAGCCCAGATATCCTGACCAGTGGCCTTGGTGCCAGTGGAGTTCAGAGGGGAAAACAACAAAAAAAGAGCCAAAGCTGGCTGGGGCTGCTCTGAGCTGCTCTGCTCTGCTCTGCAGGTAAGAGTCACCCTGCAGCAAGGGACCCCAGAAAGAAGTTCAGGCTGTTGGTGGCACTGGCATTGACCTGCAGGCACTGAGAGGCCTTCTGCTGCCCAAGACAACCAAAACTCATCTGCTTTGCTCTCCCTTTAGCAGAAGGAAAGTTTATTTTCCTCTGGTGAGTCACAGGATGATGGAATTGTTTGGGTTGGAAAAGCCCTCCAAGATCATCCAACCATCAACCCAACACCACCATGGCCACCACAGAATCACAGAATTGTCAGGGGTGGAAGGGACCTCAAGGACCACCCAGTTCCAACCCCCCTGCTGTGGGCAGGGACACCTCACACCAGAGGAGGTTGCTCACAACCACCTCCAGCCTGGCCTTAAAAACCTCCAGGGATGAGGCTTCCACCACCTCTCTGGGCAACCTCTGCCAGTCTCTCCCCACCCTCACGGGGAAGAATTTCTTCCTAACATCCAATCTGAATCTCCCCACTTCTAGTTTTGCTCCATCCCCCCCAGTCCTATCCCTCCCTGACACCCTTAAAAGTCCCTCCCCAGCTTTCTTGCAGCCCCCTTCAGATCCTGGAAGGCCACAAGAAGGTCTCCTGGGAGCCTTCTCCTCTCCAGACTGCACAACCCCAACTCTCTCACTCTCTTCTCGTAGCAGAGCAGCTCCAGCCCTCTGCTCATCCTCATGGCCCTTCTCTTGACACCTTCCAGCACCTCCAGATCCTTCCTGGAACAGAGGCTCCAGAACTGGACACAGAGCTCCAGGAGTGGTCTCAGCAGAGTGGAGCAGAGGGGCAGAATCCCCTCCCTGGCCCTGCTGGCCACACTTCTCCTGCTGCAGCCCAGGCTCTGCTTGGCTCTCTGGGCTGCAAGTGCTCACTGCTGGCTCCTGTTGAGCTTCTCCTCCCCCAACACCCCCAAGGCCTTTTCTTCAGTGATGCTCTGCAGCCATCCCTGCCCAGCCTGGATCAGTGCTTGGGGTTGCCCCAAGCCAGCTGCAGGACCTTGCCCTTGGTCTTGTTGAACCTCCTGAGGTTGGCTTGGGCACAGCTCTCCAACCCCACCATGGCCACCAAACCACAGCCCTGAGTACCATGGCCACATTTTTCTGGAACACCTCCAGAGATGGGGACTCCACCACCTCCCTGGGCAGCCTGTGCCAAGCCCTGAGTGGTGCAAGGCAAAGAATTAAGAAGCCTTTGTGCTGGTTTGTGCTGGGGTGGAGTTCATGGTCCTCATGGGCTGGGGCTGTGCTGGCAGCAGTGCTGATCACACAGGGCTGGTTCCTTACTGCTGCTCTGCTCCCCATGCCACAAGCAGGCTGCATAAGGAGCTGTGAGGGGACACAGCTGGGACAGCTGACCCCAGGTGACCAAAGGGATATCCCAGACCATACCACATCCTGCTCAGCACAGAGAGCTGGGCAAAGCAATGTGCTCTTGTGGCCAAGAGGGCCAAGGGCATCCTGAGGTGGGTTAGAAGAGCTGTGGTTAGTAGGTCAGAGAAGTTCTCCTCTCCCTCTACTCTGCCCTGGTGAGGCCACATCTGGAGTATTGTGTCCAGTTCTGGGACCCTCAGGTCAAGAGGGACCTCAGGGAACTGCTTGAGAGAGTCCAGCACAGAGCCACAAAGATGCTGAAGGGAGTAGAACATCTTCCTTGGGAGGAGAGCCTGAGGGAGCTGAGGGCTCTGTAGCTTGGAGAGGAGGACCCTGAGGGTGACCTCATTGCTGGTGATAAAGATGTGCAGGGTGAGTGCCCTGGGGCTGGAACCAATGTCATGGTAGGGCCATGCCATGGCCCAGTACAAACCCAGACAGACTAAGATGTCCAGACAAGGTCCCTCTCCCTCCCCTCCTTCCTGCAGGAAGACAGAGCAGCGTGGGAAAGGGAGCAAAGGGGACAGGACCCCTGCATGCCTGGTGAACAAGATCTGGGCTGAGAGCAGGTGTGCTGACCACTGCTCCCCGAGACAAGGCCTTGGCCAATGCCTTTGGGCTGTAGCCTGGCAGAACCATTTCCATTGGGCAGCTACAGGTGAGCTGCAGTGCCCCATTGGCCCAACCCATCTCTGGGCAGTTGTGTATGTACAGGTGACTGGGCAGGCGCCTTGGCCTTGCTTGGACCTCGCTTAAGCCTTGCTTCAAGCCCTGCTTAAGCCTTGCTTCAAGCCTCACTTAAGCCTTGCTTTCAAGCCTCACTTAAGCCTTGCTTCAACCCTCACTTAAGCCTTGCTTTCAAGCCTCATTTAAGCTTTGCTTTCAAGCCTCGCTTAAGCCTTGCTTTCAAGCCTCGCTTAAGCCTTGCTTCAAGCCTCACTTAAGCCTTGCTTTCAACCCTCGCTTAAGCCTTGCTTTCAAGCCTTGCTCTTCAACCTACTTGGACCTGTCTCATAGAAGCTGCTTTGAGCTGCCCTGCCCTGCCTTGAGTGCCTGGTCCCAAGCCTGGGAGGTAGCCATGAGCCATACCCAGCAAGCCAGAGAAGCCAGGAGCCTAGGAGCCAGCTCTGCTCAGCCTGCTTCCCCTTGCCAGCAGAGTCGTGCCATGCCTCAGTTTCCCCAGACAAAGCCAGTGCCCATTGTGAGCAGTGTCCTTCCCTGCCCGCCGGGCGCAGGTGGTGACCTCTCCTTGCTGGCATTCTGCTGTGCCAGCGCCCTACGAGAGTGCCCTGAAGCTGACACAGCAGCAGCATCAGCATTCCCCCTGCCATGGGTGAAACCAGCTGTGAGCAATTCTTTCACTGCCCTTTGGCTGTAAGGGTCCTTACCCAGCCTCCTCCCCGCTGTACTCAGCACTGTCTGCCCTGGGGACCTTCTCTTCCCAAGTGGTTGCCTCCTCATCTGCACAGAACAGTTTGTGTCTTGCCCAGGGGCTGCGCATCCCCGTGGGAAGTTGTGGCAGTTCAGGCTGGGTGCCTCCTGTTGCTGCCACATGAGTTACACCTCCAGTGTCCCCAGTGTCCAACCCAGTAAGGTGGACACAGGAAACAGCTTACTTCTACCCAGGAACCCTGCCCCCCATCAATCCATCTGCAAAGTCCTTTTCTTCCTCTTTCTTCCCTCTCTGCTCCCAGAGGAGATGCTCCTTATCACGTAACACTGGGGGAGTATCTCAAGCCCTGTCTAGGCCTAATGCCAGGAGGGGAAAGGAGTGGGGGTGCGGCAGGCTCAGACCTGGCCAGCCTGAGACTAGCCTAGCAGTGGGGGGGGAAGGGGAAGAAAGAGCCTTGGGGGTTTTGAGTAGATCCTCAGGTGGGGAGAAGGGAAGAACTGGGAAGCCTTTGGGTGTTGTGTAAGGGACTCTGTATGCTTTGGATATTCATAGAATCATAGAATCAGGCAGGGTTGGAAGGGAGCACAAGGCTCATCCAGTTCCAACCCCCCTGCCATGGGCAGGGACACCTCACACTGGATCAGGCTGGCCAGAGCCTCATCCAGCCTGGCTGCAAACACCTCCAGGGCTGGGGCCTCAACCACCTCCCTGGACAACCTGTGCCAGGCTCTCACCACTCTCATGGGGAAGAACTTCTTTCTCATGTCCAGTCTGAATCTCCCCACTTCCAGCTTTATTCCATTCCCCTCAGTCCTATCCCTCCCTGACACCCTCAAAAGTCCCTCCCCAGCTTTCTTGCAGCCCCCTTCAGATACTGGAAGGTCACAAGAAGGTCTCCTGGGAGCCTTCTGCTCTCCAGACTGAACAACCTCAACTCTCTCAGTCTCTCCTCACAGGAGAGGAGCTCCAGCCCTCTGCTCATCCTTGTGGCCCTATTCTTGTCAATATGCTTTGTAGTTTTTTTTGTAATTTCACCAATTGCTTTTCCATTTCAACTTTCCATCACTCTCCAATCCATTTGTGTGAGTGTCATTCTCTGGTCTCTCTCGGGGTGAGAGAGGATCTGTCTGGTCCCAAACCAGCACAGAAGTCTATTCCAGCCATGCAAGGATCCTGCTTAACCAGGTTTGGCAGTTGTCAGGAATGAAGGGTTGCTAAATACTGCAATTAATACCCCTTTGCCATAGCCTTTCTTGTTGTAAGGGCAGCTTCTTAATGATCCCTACCCTCCACAACAGCCAGTGCCAGCAGGGTGATGCCCAGTGCCAGCAGGGTGAGTGCTCAGAGGCTGGAGCCAGGCTCTGCTGGGTGATGCCCAATGCCAGCACAAGGCAGCAGTGGTGGAAGCTGAGGCAGAGGAAATTCCATGGAAACAGGAGGAAAAGTTCTTCCCTGTGAGGATGACAGAGCCCTGAAACAGGCTGCCCAGGGGGACTGTGGATTCTCCCTCTCTGGAGATGTTCCAAACCCTCCTGGATGTGTTCCTGTGTGACCTGCTCTGGGTGCCCCTGCTCTGGCAGGGCTTGGACTGGATCCTTCGAGGTCCCTTCCATCCCCCAGCATTCTGTGGTTGATTCTGTGAAGCAGGAGGAAGTGAGGAATGTTCAGGGTGCTGATGGTCTTCCCAAGCCACCATCACCCATGGTGGAGCTCTGCTGCCCTGGGCTGGCTGAGCACCTGCCTGTCCATGGGAAGCAGCTGAATGAATTCATTGTCTTGGTTTACCTCTCAAACTGTCTTTAGCTCAACTCACAAGCTCCAGTTCTCCATCCCACCAGTGAGCAAGTGCCTGGGGGGGGGGGTTAGTTGCTGGCCAGGGTTAAGCCACAACAGAGATGCCAATGGGAAGCCACCTTGGAGGAGGCTTTCAGTGGCAGAAGTTGAGGCCCAACTAGAAACACATCCATGGAGATGAGCATCAAGGAGCTGCAAGGGGAAACATCAGTGCAGAAATAAGGAGAGCAAAAGGCAAACTGGGTTGGTGGGAGCAGAGATCAGGAGTGGTAACAGTGAGAGGAGCTTGAGTGTCCCCTGGGAATGGGGAGAAGGAAAACCACAGTGAGGATTTTCTGACAGACTGTAAACTTTGAGTGATTGGAAGATTGGTGCTCATGGTCAGGATGAGAGCCCTGGGGCTGAGAGCCTGGAGAAGAGCAGCCCCAGAGGGGAGCTGAGCAATGCTCAGCAAGAGCTAAAGGAGCTGTGGGGGGCAAGAGGCTGGGGCCAGACTCTGCTCAGTGGTGCCCAGGGCCAGGCCAAGGGGCAGTGGGCACAAACTGGACCCCAGGAGGTTCCACCTGAACCGGAGGAGAAAGTTGTTTGGTGTGAGGGTGCTGGAGGCCTGGAGCAGGCTGCCCAGAGAGGTTGTGGAGTCTCCTTGTGTGGAGAGCTTCCAACCCCCCCGGGCATTGTGCTCCTGGGTAAGCTGCTGTGGGTGCCCTGCTGGATCGGGGGGGTTGGAGTGGATGATCTCCAGAGGTCCCTTCCACCCCTACCATGCTGGGGTTCTGTGATAGCAGGGTGTGGAGAAAACTCAGATTCCTTCCATTCCTATCCCAGTGGAAGTTTCTTTTCATTGCTCCATTTCAGCAGAGGTGGCAGTGAGAGTAAGGGACTTGTGAAAAGGGCTGGGAGTGCCAGGACAAGGGGAATGGCTTTGAGTTGGGAGATGAGGAAGAAATTCTTGCCAGTGAGGGTGGGGAGAGACTGGCACAGGTTGCCCAGGGAGGCTGTGGCTGTCCCCTGCCTGGAGGTGTTTAAGGCCAGGCTGGATTAGGCCCTGGGCAAGCTGGGCTGGTGGGAGGTGTCCCTGCGCATGGCAGGGGTTGGAGCTGGATGAGCTTTGAGGTTCCTTCCAACCCAACCCAGTCCTTGACTCCATGAATTTGTTCTACTCAGCCAGGCTGCCACTGGGATCTGCTCTTCTGGACAAGGAGAAGAAGAAAGCAGCACAAGTGTGTGAGCACAAGTGTGGGTGTGGCTGCACAAGTGTGTGTGTGTGTGCAGGGGTGTGTGTGTTTTCACAAGTTTGTGTGTGCACAAGTGTGTGTATGTGCAGGGTGTGTGTGTGCACCAGTGTGTGTGTGTGTGCAGGGTGTGTGTGTGCACAAGTGTGTGTGTGTGTGTGCACCAGTGTGTGTACACAAGTGTGTGTGTGTGTGCAGGGTGTGTGCGTGCACAAGTGTGTGTGTGTGTGCAGGGGGTGTGTGTGCACAAGTGTGTGTACACAAGTGTGTGTGTGTGTGCAGGGTGTGTGTGTGTGCAGGGTGTGTGTGTACACAAGTGTGTGTGTGTGTGCAGGGTGTGTGTGTGCACAGTGTGTGTGTGTGTGCAGGGTGTGTGTGTGTGCAGGGTGTGTGTGTGCAGGGTGTGTGTGTGCAGGGGTGTGTGTGTGCAGGGGTGTGTGTGTGCACAGTGTGTGTGTGTGTGCAGGGGTGCGTGTGTGCAGGGGTGTGTGCGTGCACAGTGTGTGCACAAGTGTGTGTGTGTGTGTTCAGGGGTGTGTGTGTGCACAAGTGTGTGTGTATGCACAAGTGAGTGTGTGTGTGCACAGGTGTGTCTTTGTGTGTGTATGTGTGTGCAGGGTGTGTGTGCAATGAAAGGAGAAGGCAGAACCACAGCTGGGAGCTGCTGTCTGTCTGTCCATTTGTGAAGCACAGACCTGAGCCTCCCCAGTGCCTCACCAGGGCAGGGGTCCCTGTTCCATCCTGCTGAGCCCCATGGCAATGCCCATGGCTCACAAGTGCTCAGGGCACACTGGGGGGTTGGTTCTGGGCTCAGGCAGGAACTGGCTTCTGGCAAAACATGACAGCTCCTGAGGCTGAAGCGTGCTGGAGACCTCCCAGCCCTGTGCTGAGTGTTTCCCACCAAAAGGGCTTTACCTCCACCTCCTCCAGCCCCTTGCCTCCCACTGCTCCCCACTCTCAGTACTCCTCCCTTGCCTCTGCTGTGTCTTTCTCTTCCAGTCTCAAACACAGCAAGCAGGCAGTGCTGCCCTGTCTGCAAAGCCCTCTGCTTCCCAGGCAGAGTGTGGTGCCCCCATCACATCACATCACATCACATCACATCACATCACATCACATCACATCACATCACATCACATCACATCACATCACATCACATCATCACAGAAGGGTTTGGACTTGAAAGGGACCTTTAAAGCTCCTCCAGACCAACAGTCCTGCAGCCAGCAGGGACATCTTCACCCAGAGCAGGTTGTTCAAAGCTTCAAACATCCTGGACACAGTATCAGACCATCACAGGATGTTAGGAGTTGGAAGGGACCTCCAGAGATCATTGAGTCCAACCCCCTGCCAGAGCAGGACCACAGAATCCAGCACAGGTACCACAGGAACACATCCAGATGGGGCTGGAAAGGCTCCAGAGAAAGAGACTCCACAACCTCTCTGGGCAGCCTGCTCCAGGGCTCTGTGCCCCTCCCAGTGAAGAAGTTCCTCCTCATGTTGAGGTGGAACCTCCTGTGCTGCAGTTTCCATCCATTGCCCCTTGGCCTATCCCAGGGCACAACCAAGCAGAGCCTGTCCCTGTCCCCTCCCTCTTGACCCCCAGCCCTCAGCTATTGATAGACATTGATCAGATCCCCTCTGTGTCTTCTCCTCTCCAGTCCAACCACCCCTAGGGCTCTCAGCCTCTCCTCCCCAGGTACTGCTGCAGTCCCTTCAGCATCCTTGGAGCCCTCCCTTGGAGCCCTCCCTTGGAGCCCTCCCTTGGACTCTCTCCAGCAGATCCTTGTTCCTTCTGAACTGGGGAGCCCAGAACTGGATGCAATATTCCAGGTGAGGTCTCACCAGAGCAGAGCAGAGGGAGAGGAGAACCTCCCTGGATCTGCTGGACAAACTCCTCTGAATGCAGCCCAGGACCCCCTTGGCCTTCCTGGCCCCAAGGGCACATTGCTGTCCCATGGAGAGCTTCTTGTCCAGCAGCACTCCCAGGTCCTTCTCCATGGCCTGGCCTGGAATGGTTCCGGGGATGGGACATCTCCCACCTCTCTGGCCAACCTGGGCCAAGCTCTCAGCACCCTCAGTGTCCAGGCTGCTCCAAAGTCCTTCTCTTGCAGTCCTGTGGTGTTTGGATGTTTTTCTCCAGCAGCAGGATGACCAAGGGCAGGTTTTATGCTGCAGCTGTTTGTGTACCTGAGTGCTCATAAACCCTCTGCTTTATCCCAGCCACGGTGGTGCCCTGCAGCTGGCCTGGCAGTGCTGAGCTGAGCCTTCAGGCACCAGGGCTGTAAAACCACCTCGTGGGGTAAGGTCAGCTCTGTACCTCCGGACCCAGACAGAGCCTTCATGCCCTGGGGGCTCTGCTCTGACAAACCTGCTTGGGGCAGCAAACAGGACCAGCAGCAACTCCTCCTGCAGCCTCGGGGTGCTCAGAGCACTTGGGCAAAGGGGAGGGAAGGGCTAAAGATGCCCTCGGACAGACAAGGCTGGAGGCAGCCAGAGCAGGGCAGCAGGAGCAGAATCTCCTCTGGCCAGAGGGAGAGAAGCAGAGCCCAGGGAGCCTGAGTGGAGAGCTCAGAGCCAAAACCCACTGGCACCAGAACTACAAACCAGTGCCACCCAGCCACAGCTGTGCCATTCAACCACTCCTGTGCCACCCAACCACAGCTGTGCCACCAAACCATAACTGTGCCACCCAACCACTCCTGTGCCACCCAATGACAGCTGTGCTACGCAGCCAATCCTGTGCCACCCAGCCACAGCTGTGCCACCCAATCACAGCTGTGCCACCAGACCCTGAGCTTGAGCAGAAGGTGGCCGTGGGGCACTTGCAGGCAGTGAGAGCAGAAGCCTGAGCAGAGGAGAGGGAGAGCTGTGGGGGTGCAAAGAGCTCTGGGGGAAGCAGAGCCTGGGGACAAGCAGAGCCTGGGGACAAGCAGAGCCTGGGGACAAGCAGAGCCTGGGGACAAGCAGAGCCTGCGGACAAGCAGAGCCTGAGGGAAGCAGAGCCTGGGGAAAAGCAGAGCCTGAGGGAAGCAGAGCCTGGGGAAAAGCAGTGCCTGGGGACAAGCAGAGCCTGCGGACAAGCAGAGCCTGGGGACAAGCAGAGCCTGGGGACAAGCAGAGCCTGAGGGAAGCAGAGCCTGCGGATAAGCAGTGCCTGGGGACAAGCAGAGCCTGGGGACAAGCAGAGCCTGGGGACAAGCAGAGCCTGGGGGCAAGCAGAGCCTGGGGATAAGCAGAGCCTGGGGGCAAGCAGAGCCTGGGGATAAGCAGAGCCTGGGGGCAAGCAGAGCCTGGGGACAAGCAGAGCCTGGGGACAAGCAGAGCCTGGGGACAAGCAGAGCCTGGGGAAAAGCAGAGCCTGGGGAAAAGCACAGCCAACCCCAAAGGACTCAGCTGAGATGGGGCCAAGTCTTGTACTGGGAATTCAGCTGTGTGCCCGTGGGGCTCAGCACCTTGTGCAGCAGGTGATGGCAGAGGGCAGAATGTGTCCCTAGGGCAGGGGGTTCATGACCAGAGTGCCTGGGGGGTGATGGTGCAGTGCAGGAGCTGTCAGCCTGGAGAGGCCAGGAGCCAGCTCCTACCTAGAGCTGGAGTGCAGCCCAGAGCTGCCCTGTCAGAAGGAAGTGTTGGAACCCAACTGCTGCTGCCCTATGAGCCCTGGAAGCTGAGGAGGTGATGGTTTGCCATGAGGAAAGGGTCCTGCAGGAGCAGCAGCCAGCTGTTAGGACACAGAGGGGAAGGGGAAGGACACAGAGCTGCTCAGCACCACAGCAGCTGGAGCAGGAGGCTCCTGCGTGGCCAAGCACAAAACACCAGCAGGAGGCACAGAGCCACCAGTGCCAGGGACCCCAAGGATCATCTGCTCCAACCCTGACACAACCAAGCCAGGTCTGACTGCCACAGCCAAGAGCATCTCCTGCACCAGACCTGTTCCTGGCACCACCCAGCCCTGGCACCACCCTGTCCTGGCACCACCCAGCCCTGTCTCTCTCCAATCCTTTGGCTCTAAGCTCCAGCTCCTGCTCCTGGGCAGGTGGAGCTCTGCCTCTCCCTCCCCTCTCTGCAGGTTAGCTCTGGGGGGGCTGTGCCCTGCCTCCAGCCTGTGTCCAATGCCACCCAAGAGGCTGCAGACCCTGGGCTGAGGACTCCTCTTTTCTGCTGAGGTGTCTGGTGGCACAGCCTCTGTTTGGAGCAATTTGGGCTTGAGTAGGGATTGTGGAGGACTGAAAGGGATTTCCTGGGCAGAACCTCTTTTTGTCAAGGCCAGGACCAGCTTTGTTCCATCAGTGCAAAAACACCAACTCCAAAACTAGTGAAGAGCCAGCAGCAGCACCTGCCTCCAGCCTGGCAGTGAGCAAATCTGCTCCCAATGCTCCCAGTTCAGGAGCTGACCTCCAGCTGCCAGCTCCAGCAGCGCTCCTCTTGGAGCTGCCTCTGCTGCAGCTGTGGTCCTGCTGCCACCAAGGCCAAAGGCACTTCCTGGGCCCTGTCCATTGTCCCTCTTGGGCTACAAATGTCTCTCAGTTTACAAGTAAGAAGATCCTGGTCCCTGCCTGCCAGCTCTGCAGCCTCAGCTGGGCCTTGACAGACAGCCTGAGCTGCCTCTGCCTGCACTGTCCCTGCCACAGAGGCTCCAGTAGTGCTGCCACTCCCAGAGCTGCTGCCACCCCACCTCTGCTGCCACCCCCCAACCCTGCTGCCACCCCCAGCTCTGCTGCCACCCTCAGTTCTGCTGCCACCCACCAGCTCTACTGCCACCCCCAGCTCTGCTGCCACCCCCAGCTCTGCTGCCATCCCCAGCTCTGCTACTTCCAGCTTTGTACTTGCAGCTGCTTCCACAATGGGACCTGTGGATCAGCCAAGGAAAACCAACTGCCTTCCTTACCCTGCTGCCTTCCTTCCCCAGCTGCCTTCCTTCCCCAACTGCCTTCCTTCCCCTGCTGCCTTCCTTCCCCTGCTGCCTTCCTTCCCCTGCTGCCTTCCTTCCCCTGCTGCCTTCCTTCCCCTGTTGCCTTCCTTCCCCAACTGCCTTCCTTCCCCAACTGCCTTCCTTCCCCAACTGCCTTCCTTCCCCAACTGCCTTCCTTCCCTTACTGCCTTCCTTCCCCTGCTGCCTTCCTTCCCCAGCTGCCTTCCTTCCCCAATTGCCTTCCTTCCCCAGCTGCCTTCCTTCCCCAATTGCCTTCCTTCCCCTGCTGCCTTCCTTCCCCAACTGCCTTCCTTCCCCTGCTGCCTTCCTTCCCCAACTGCCTTCCTTCCCCAACTGCCTTCCTTCCCCAGCTGCCTTCCTTCCCCAATGCCTTCCTTCCCCGCTGCCTTCCTCCCCAATTGCCTTCCTTCCCCAGCTGCCTTCCATCCCCAACTGCCTTCCTTCCCTTGCTGCCTTCCCTCCCTTGCTGCCTTCCTTCTCCTGCTGCCTTCCTTCCCCAACTGCCTTCCTTCCCCAACTGCCTTCCTTCCCCAACTGCCTTCCTACACCTGCTGCCTTCCTTCACCTGCTGCCTTCCTTCCCCAACTGCCTTCCTTCCCCAGCTGCCTTCCTTCCCAGCTGCCTTCCTTCCCCAACTGCCTTCCTTCCCCTGCTGCCTTCCTTCCCCTGCTGCCTTCCTTCCCCTGCTGCCTTCCTTCCCCAGCTGCCTTCCTTCCCTGCTGCCTTCCTTCCCCTGCTGCCTTCCTTCCCCTGCTGCCTTCCTTCCCCAACTGCCTTCCTTCCCCTGCCTTCCTTCCCCAGCTGCCTTCCTTCCCCAGCTGCCTTCCTTCCCCTGCTGCCTTCCTTCCCCAACTGCCTTCCTTCCCTCCTGCCTTCCTTCCCCAACTGCCTTCCTTCCCTGCTGCCTTCCTTCCCCTGCTGCCTTCCTTCCCCTGCTGCCTTCCTTCCCCTGCTGCCTTCCTTCCCCAACTGCCTTCCTTCCCCACTGCCTTCCTTCCCAACTGCCTTCCTTCCCCTGCTGCCTTCCTTCCCCTGCTGCCTTCCTTCCCCATCTGCCTTCCTTCCCCATCTGCCTTCCTTCCCCACCTGCCTTCCTTCCCCTGCTGCCTTCCTTCCCCTGCTGCCTTCCTTCCCCAGCTGCCTTCCTTCCACAGCTGCCTTCCTTCCACAGCTGCCTTCCTTCCCCAACTGCCTTCCTTCCCCTGCTGCCTTCCTTCCCCAACTGCCTTCCTTCCCTTGCTGCCTTCCTTCCCCTGCTGCCTTCCTTCCCTGCTGCCTTCCTTCCCCTGCTGCCTTCCTTCCCCAACTGCCTTCCTTCCCCAACTGCCTTCCTTCCCCACTGCCTTCCTTCCCCAACTGCCTTCCTTCCCCTGCTGCCTTCCTTCCCCAGCTGCCTTCCTTCCCCAACTGCCTTCCTTCCCCTGCTGCCTTCCTTCCCCTGCTGCCTTCCTTCCCCAACTGCCTTCCTTCCCCAACTGCCTTCCTTCCCCACTGCCTTCCTTCCCCTGCTGCCTTCCTTCCCTGCCCTTCCTCCCCCCTGCCTTCCTCCCCGCTGCCTTCCTTCCCCAGCTGCCTTCCTTCCCCACTGCCTTCCTTCCCCTGCTGCCTTCCTTCCCCTGCTGCCTTCCTTCCCCACTGCCTTCCTTCCCCAACTGCCTTCCTTCCCCACTGCCTTCCTTCCCCTGCTGCCTTCCTTCCCCTGCCTTCCTCCCCCTGCCTTCCTTCCCCAGCTGCCTTCCTTCCCCAACTGCCTTCCTTCCCCAGCTGCCTTCCTTCCACAGCTGCCTTCCTTCCCCAACTGCCTTCCTTCCCCTGCTGCCTTCCTTCCCCTGCTGCCTTCCTTCCCCTGCTGCCTTCCTTCCCCAGCTGCCTTCCTTCCCTTGCTGCCTTCCTTCCCCTGCTGCCTTCCTTCCCCTGCTGCCTTCCTTCCCCAACTGCCTTCCTTCCCCTGCTGCCTTCCTTCCCCTGCTGCCTTCCTTCCCCTGCTGCCTTCCTTCCCCAACTGCCTTCCTTCCCCAACTGCCTTCCTTCCCTCCTGCCTTCCTTCCCCACTGCCTTCCTTCCCCTGCTGCCTTCCTTCCCCTCTGCCTTCCTTCCCCTGCTGCCTTCCTTCCCCTGCTGCCTTCCTTCCCCAACTGCCTTCCTTCCCCACTGCCTTCCTTCCCCACTGCCTTCCTTCCCTTGCTGCCTTCCTTCCCCTGCTGCCTTCCTTCCCCTCTGCCTTCCTTCCCCACTGCCTTCCTTCCCCACTGCCTTCCTTCCCCTGCTGCCTTCCTTCCCCTGCTGCCTTCCTTCCCCAGCTGCCTTCCGTCCACAGCTGCCTTCCTTCCACAGCTGCCGTCCTTCCCCAACTGCCTTCCTTCCCCTGCTGCCTTCCTTCCCCAACTGCCTTCCTTCCCTTGCTGCCTTCCTTCCCCTGCTGCCTTCCTTCCCTTCTGCCTTCCTTCCCCTGCTGCCTTCCTTCCCAACTGCCTTCCTTCCCCACTGCCTTCCTTCCCCACTGCCTTCCTTCCCCACTGCCTTCCTTCCCCTGCTGCCTTCCTTCCCCAGCTGCCTTCCTTCCCCAACTGCCTTCCTTCCCCTGCTGCCTTCCTTCCCCTGCTGCCTTCCTTCCCCACTGCCTTCCTTCCCCTCTGCCTTCCTTCCCCACTGCCTTCCTTCCCCTGCTGCCTTCCTTCCCCTGCCTCCTCCCCACTGCCTTCCTTCCCCTGCTCCTTCCTTCCCCACTGCCTTCCTTCCCCACTGCCTTCCTTCCCTTCCCTTCCTTCCCCTGCCTTCCTTCCCCACTGCCTTCCTTCCCCTGCTGCCTTCCTTCCCCACTGCCTTCCTTCCCCCACTGCCTTCCTTCCCCTGCTGCCTTCCTTCCCCTGCTGCCTTCCTTCCTCTGCTGCCTTCCTTCCCCTGCTGCCTTCCTTCCCCTGCAGCCTTCCTCCCCCAGCTGCCTTCCTCCCCCAGCTGCCTTCCTTCCCCAACTGCCTTCCTTCCCCAACTGCCTTCCTTCCCTTCCTCCCTTCCTTCCCCTGCTGCCTTCCTTCCCTCCTGCCTTCCTTCCCCACTGCCTTCCTTCCCCTGCTGCCTTCCTTCCCCTGCTGCCTTCCTTCCCCACTGCCTTCCTTCCCTTGCTGCCTTCCTTCCCCTGCTGCCTTCCTTCCCCTGCTGCCTTCCTTCCCCTGCTGCCTTCCTTCCCCAGCTGCCTTCCTTCCCCACTGCCTTCCATCCCCAACTGCCTTCCTTCCCTCCTGCCTTCCTTCCCTGCTGCCTTCCTTCCCCTGCTGCCTTCCTTCCCCTGCTGCCTTCCTTCCCCCTGCCTTCCTTCCCCTGCTGCCTTCCTTCCCCTGCTGCCTTCCTTCCCCACTGCCTTCCTTCCCCACTGCCTTCCTTCCCCTCCTGCCTTCCTTCCCCGCTGCCTTCCTTCCCCTGCCTTCCTTCCCTGCTGCCTTCCTTCCCAACTGCCTTCCTTCCCTGCTGCCTTCCTTCCCCTGCTGCCTTCCTTCCCCTTCCTTCCCTGCTGCCTTCCTTCCCCAGCTGCCTTCCTTCCCCTGCTGCCTTCCTTCCCCAGCTGCCTTCCTTCCCCTGCTGCCTTCCTTCCCCTCTGCCTTCCTTCCCCTCTGCCTTCCTTCCCCTGCTGCCTTCCTTCCCCACTGCCTTCCTTCCCTCCTGCCTTCCTTCCCCACTGCCTTCCTTCCCCACTGCCTTCCTTCCCCTCTGCCTTCCTTCCCTGCTGCCTTCCTTCCCCTGCCTTCCTTCCCCTGCTGCCTTCCTTCCCTTGCTGCCTTCCTTCCCCACTGCCTTCCTTCCCTTGCTGCCTTCCTTCCCCACTGCCTTCCTTCCCCTGCTGCCTTCCTTCCCAGCTGCCTTCCTTCCCCTGCTGCCTTCCTTCCCTGCTGCCTTCCTTCCCTCTGCCTTCCTTCCCCTGCTGCCTTCCTTCCCTTGCTGCCTTCCTTCCCCAGCTGCCTTCCTTCCCCTGCTGCCTTCCTTCCCCAGCTGCCTTCCTTCCCCTGCCTTCCTTCCCTGCCTGCCTTCCTTCCCCTGCTGCCTTCCTTCCCCTGCTGCCTTCCTTCCCCTGCTGCCTTCCTTCCCTCTGCCTTCCTTCCCCTGCCTTCCTTCCCTGCTGCCTTCCTTCCCCACTGCCTTCCTTCCCCACTGCCTTCCTTCCCCAGCTGCCTTCCTTCCCCTGCTGCCTTCCTTCCCCTGCTGCCTTCCTTCCCCACTGCCTTCCTTCCCCTGCTGCCTTCCTTCCCCTGCCTTCCTTCCCCTGCTGCCTTCCTTCCCCTGCTGCCTTCCTTCCCCTGCTGCCTTCCTTCCCCTGCTGCCTTCCTTCCCCTCTCCTTCCCCAGCTGCCTTCCTTCCCCTGCTGCCTTCCTTCCCCTGCTGCCTTCCTTCCCTGCTGCCTTCCTTCCCCTGCTGCCTTCCTTCCCCTGCTGCCTTCCTTCCCCTGCTGCCTTCCTTCCCCAGCTGCCTTCCTTCCCTTGCTGCCTTCCTTCCCCACTGCCTTCCTTCCCCTGCTGCCTTCCTTCCCCTGCTGCCTTCCTTCCCCTGCTGCCTTCCTTCCCTGCTGCCTTCCTTCCCCTGCTGCCTTCCTTCCCCGCTGCCTTCCTTCCCCAACTGCCTTCCTTCCCTGCTGCCTTCCTTCCCCTGCTGCCTTCCTTCCCCTGCTGCCTTCCTTCCCCTGCTGCCCTCCTTCCCTGCTGCCTCCTTCCCCTGCTGCCTTCCTTCCCCTGCTGCCTTCCTTCCCCACTGCCTTCCTTCCCCACTGCCTTCCTTCCCTGCTGCCTTCCTTCCCCTGCCCTTCCTTCCCCTGCTGCCTTCCTTCCCCTGCCTTCCTTCCCCTGCTGCCTTCCTTCCCTGCTGCCTTCCTTCCCCTGCTGCCTTCCTTCCCCAGCTGCCTTCCTTCCCCACTCCTGCCTTCCCTCTCCCTTCCCCTGCTGCCTTCCTTCCCCTGCTGCCTTCCTTCCCCTGCTGCCTTCCTTCCCCACTGCCTTCCTTCCCCTGCTGCCTTCCTTCCCACTGCCTTCCTTCCCCTGCTGCCTCCTTCCCTGCTGCCTTCCTCCCCCTGCCTTCCTTCCCTCTGCCCTTCCTTCCCGCTGCCTTCCTTCCCCTGCTGCCTTCCTTCCCCCTGCCCTTCCTTCCCCTGCTGCCTTCCTTCCCCTGCTGCCTTCCTTCCCTTGCTGCCTTCCTTCCCCCTGCCTTCCTTCCCCTGCTGCCTTCCTTCCCCCTGCCTTCCCCCTGCCTTCCTTCCCCTGCTGCCTTCCTTCCCCTGCTGCCTTCCTTCCCCTGCTGCCTTCCTTCCCCCTGCCTTCCTTCCCCTGCTGCCTTCCTTCCCCTGCTGCCTTCCTTCCCCACTGCCTTCCTTCCCTTGCTGCCTTCCTTCCCAGCTGCCTTCCTTCCCCTGCTGCCTTCCTTCCCCAGCTGCCTTCCTTCCCTGCTGCCTTCCTTCCCCTGCCTGCCTTCCTTCCCCCTGCCTTCCTTCCCCTGCTGCCTTCCTCCCCTGCCTTCCTTCCCCCTGCCCTTCCTTCCCCTGCTGCCTTCCTTCCCCACTGCCTTCCTTCCCCACTGCCTTCCTTCCCCTCTGCCTTCCTTCCCCTGCTGCCTTCCTTCCCCTGCTGCCTTCCTTCCCCCAGCTGCCTTCCTTCCCCTGCTGCCTTCCTTCCCCTGCTGCCTTCCTTCCCCTGCTGCCTTCCTTTCCCTGCTGCCCTCCTTCCCCTGCTGCCTTCCTTCCCCTGCTGCCTTCCTTCCCCACTGCCTTCCTTCCCCACTGCCTTCCTTCCCCTGCTGCCTTCCTTCCCCTGCTGCCTTCCTTCCCCTGCTGCCTTCCTTCCCCTGCTGCCTTCCTTCCCCCTGCCTTCCTTCCCCTGCTGCCTTCCTTCCCCCCTGCCTTCCTTCCCCTGCTGCCTTCCTTCCCACTGCCTTCCTTCCCCTGCTGCCTTCCTTCCCCTGCTGCCTTCCTTCCCCTGCTGCCTTCCTTCCCCCTGCCTTCCTTCCCTGCTGCCTTCCTTCCCCTGCCTTCCTTCCCTGCTGCCTTCCTTCCCCTGCTGCCTTCCTTCCCCTGCTGCCTTCCTTCCCCTGCCTCCTTCCCCACTGCCTTCCTTCCCCTGCTGCCTTCCTTCCCCTGCTGCCTTCCTTCCCTTGCTGCCTTCCTTCCCCTGCCTTCCTCTTCCCCTGCTGCCTTCCTTCCCCTGCTGCCTTCCTTCCCCACTGCCTTCCTTCCCCTGCTGCCTTCCTTCCCCGCTGCCTTCCCCCTGCTGCCTTCCTTCCCCAGCTGCCTTCCTTCCCCACTGCCTTCCTTCCCCTGCTGCCTTCCTTCCCCTGCTGCCTTCCTTCCCCTGCTGCCTTCCTTCCCCTGCTGCCTTCCTTCCCCTGCTGCCTTCCTTCCCCACTGCCTTCCTTCCCTGCTGCCTTCCTTCCCACTGCCTTCCTTCCCCTGCTGCCTTCCTTCCCCAGCTGCCTTCCTTCCCCCTGCCTTCCTTCCCCTGCCTTCCTTCCCTCCTGCCTTCCTTCCCTGCTGCCTTCCTTCCCTGCTCTCCTTCCCTGCTGCCTTCCTTCCCCACTGCCTTCCTTCCCCTGCTCCTTCCTTCCCTGCTGCCTTCCTTCCCCTCTGCCTTCCTTCCCCTGCCTTCCTTCCCCACTGCCTTCCTTCCCTGCTGCCTTCCTTCCCCTGCTGCCTTCCTTCCCCTGCTGCCTTCCTTCCCCTACTGCCTTCCTTCCCCTGCTGCCTTCCTTCCCTGCTGCCTTCCTTCCCCCTGCCTTCCTTCCCCTGCTGCCTTCCTTCCCCTGCCTTCCTTCCCCACTGCCTTCCTTCCCCACTGCCTTCCTTCCCACTGCCTTCCTTCCCTGCTCCTTCCTTCCCCTGCTGCCTTCCTTCCCCAGCTGCCTTCCTTCCCCTGCTGCCTTCCTTCCCTGCTGCCTTCCTTCCCCACTGCCTTCCTTCCCTGCTGCCTTCCTTCCCCAGCTGCCTTTCTTCCCCTGCTGCCTTCCTTCCCCAGCTGCCTTCCTTCCCCTGCTGCCTTCCTTCCCCTGATGCCTTCCTTCCCCTGCTGCCTTCCTTCCCCAGCTGCCTTCCTTCCCCTGCTGCCTTCCTTCCCCAGCTGCCTTCCTTCCCTTGCTGCCTTCCTTTCCCAGCTGCCTTCCTTCCCTGCCTTCCTTCCCTGCTGCCTTCCTTCCCCTGCTGCCTTCCTTCCCCTGCTGCCTTCCTTCCCCTGCTGCCTTCCTTCCCCTGCTGCCTTCCTTCCCCTGCTGCCTTCCTTCCCTGCTGCCTTCCTTCCCCACTGCCTTCCTTCCCCACTGCCTTCCTTCCCCAGCTGCCTTCCTTCCCCTGCCTTCCTTCCCCAGCTGCCTTCCTTCCCCAACTGCCTTCCTTCCCCTGCTGCCTTCCTTCCCTTCCTTCCCCTGCTGCCTTCCTTCCCCTGCTGCCTTCCTTCCCCTGCTGCCTTCCTTCCCTGCTGCCTTCCTTCCCTGCTCCTTCCTTCCCACTGCCTTCCTTCCCTGCTGCCTTCCTTCCCCTGCTGCCTTCCTTCCCTGCTGCCTTCCTTCCCCTGCTGCCTTCCTTCCCCTGCTGCCTTCCTTCCCTTGCTGCCTTCCTTCCCCTGCTGCCTTCCTTCCCTGCTGCCTTCCTTCCCCAGCTGCCTTCCTTCCCCTGCTGCCTTCCTTCCCCTGCTGCCTTCCTTCCCCTGCTGCCTCCTTCCCTGCTGCCTTCCTTCCCCTGCTGCCTTCCTCCCCTGCCTTCCTTCCCACTGCCTTCCTTCCCTGCTGCCTTCCTTCCCCTGCTGCCTTCCTTCCCTGCTGCCTTCCTTCCCCTGCTGCCTTCCTTCCCTGCTGCCTTCCTTCCCCTGCTGCCTTCCTTCCCCTGCTGCCTTCCTTCCCCAGCTGCCTTCCTTCCCCACTGCCTTCCTTCCCCTGCTGCCTTCCTTCCCCTGCTGCCTTCCTTCCCCTGCTGCCTTCCTTCCCCTGCTGCCTTCCTTCCCCTGCTGCCTTCCTTCCCCTGCTGCCTTCCTTCCCTGCTGCCTTCCTTCCCAGCTGCCTTCCTTCCCACTGCCTTCCTTCCCCACTGCCTGCCTTCCCCTGCTGCCTTCCTTCCCCTGCTGCCTTCCTTCCCCTGCTGCCTTCCTTCCCTTGCTGCCTTCCTTCCCCAGCTGCCTTCCTTCCCCTGCTGCCTTCCTTCCCACTGCCTTCCTTCCCCTGCTGCCTTCCTTCCCCTGCTGCCTTCCTTCCCCAGCTGCCTTCCTTCCCTTGCTGCCTTCCTTCCCAGCTGCCTTCCTTCCCCTGCTGCCTTCCTTCCCCTGCTGCCTTCCTTCCCCTGCTGCCTTCCTTCCCCTGCTGCCTTCCTTCCCTTGCTGCCTTCCTTCCCCAGCTGCCTTCCTTCCCCTGCTGCCTTCCTTCCCAGCTGCCTTCCTTCCCCACTGCCTTCCTTCCCCTGCTGCCTTCCTTCCCTGCTGCCTTCCTTCCCCTGCTGCCTTCCTTCCCCACTGCCTTCCTTCCCCTGCTGCCTTCCTTCCCCTGCTGCCTTCCTTCCCCACTGCCTTCCTTCCCTGCTGCCTTCCTTCCCCTGCCTCTTCCCTGCTGCCTTCCTTCCCCAGCTGCCTTCCTTCCCCTGCTGCCTTCCTTCCCTGCTGCCTTCCTTCCCCTGCTGCCTTCCTTCCCCTGCTGCCTTCCTTCCCCTGCTGCCTTCCTTCCCCACTGCCTTCCTTCCCCTGCTGCCTTCCTTCCCCTGCTGCCTTCCTTCCCCAGCTGCCTTCCTTCCCTGCTGCCCTTCCTTCCCTGCTGCCTTCCTTCCCCTGCTGCCTTCCTTCCCACTGCCTTCCTTCCCCTGCCTTCCTTCCCCTGCTGCCTTCCTTCCCCTGCTGCCTTCCTTCCCCTGCTGCCTTCCTTCCCCAGCTGCCTTCCTTCCCCTGCTGCCTTCCTTCCCCTGCTGCCTTCCTTCCCTGCTGCCTTCCTTCCCCTGCTGCCTTCCTTCCCCTGCTGCCTTCCTTCCCCTGCTGCCTTCCTTCCCCACTGCCTTCCTTCCCCTGCTGCCTTCCTTCCCCTGCTGCCTTCCTTCCCCTGCTGCCTTCCTTCCCCTGCTGCCTTCCTTCCCCTGCTGCCTTCCTTCCCCACTGCCTTCCTTCCCCTGCTGCCTTCCTTCCCCAGCTGCCTTCCTTCCCCTGCTGCCTTCCTTCCCACTGCCTTCCTTCCCCTGCTGCCTTCCTTCCCCTGCTGCCTTCCTTCCCTGCTGCCTTCCTCCCCCTGCCTTCCTTCCCTGCTGCCTTCCTTCCCAGCTGCCTTCCTTCCCCTGCTGCCTTCCTTCCCCTGCTGCCTTCCTTCCCTGCTGCCTTCCTTCCCCTGCTGCCTTCCTTCCCCACTGCCTTCCTTCCCTGCTGCCTTCCTTCCCCTGCTGCCTTCCTTCCCTGCTGCCTTCCTTCCCTGCTGCCTTCCTTCCCCTGCTGCCTTCCTTCCCCTGCTGCCTCCTTCCCTGCTGCCTTCCTTCCCCTGCTGCCTTCCTTCCCCTGCTGCCTTCCTTCCCCTGCTGCCTTCCTTCCCCACTGCCTTCCTTCCCCTGCTGCCTTCCTTCCCCTGCTGCCTTCCTTCCCCTGCTGCCTTCCTTCCCCTGCTGCCTTCCTTCCCTGCTGCCTTCCTTCCCTGCTGCCTTCCTTCCCAGCTGCCTTCCTTCCCACTGCCTTCCTTCCCCACTGCCTTCCTTCCCCTGCTGCCTTCCTTCCCCTGCTGCCTTCCTTCCCCTGCTGCCTTCCTTCCCTTGCTGCCTTCCTTCCCCAGCTGCCTTCCTTCCCCTGCTGCCTTCCTTCCCCACTGCCTTCCTTCCCCTGCTGCCTTCCTTCCCCTGCTGCCTTCCTTCCCCAGCTGCCTTCCTTCCCTTGCTGCCTTCCTTCCCAGCTGCCTTCCTTCCCCTGCTGCCTTCCTTCCCCTGCTGCCTTCCTTCCCCTGCTGCCTTCCTTCCCCTGCTGCCTTCCTTCCCTTGCTGCCTTCCTTCCCAGCTGCCTTCCTTCCCTGCTGCCTTCCTTCCCCACTGCCTTCCTTCCCAACTGCCTTCCTTCCCCTGCTGCCTTCCTTCCCTGCTGCCTTCCTTCCCTGCTGCCTTCCTTCCCCACTGCCTTCCTTCCCCTGCTGCCTTCCTTCCCCTGCTGCCTTCCTTCCCAGCTGCCTTCCTTCCCTGCTGCCTTCCTTCCCCAGCTGCCTTCCTTCCCCTGCTGCCTTCCTTCCCCAGCTGCCTTCCTTCCCCTGCTGCCTTCCTTCCCCTGCTGCCTTCCTTCCCCTGCTGCCTTCCTTCCCCTGCTGCCTTCCTTCCCTGCTGCCTTCCTTCCCCACTGCCTTCCTTCCCCTGCTGCCTTCCTTCCCCACTGCCTTCCTTCCCCAACTGCCTTCCTTCCCTGCTGCCTTCCTTCCCCTGCTGCCTTCCTTCCCCTGCTGCCTTCCTTCCCCACTGCCTTCCTTCCCTGCTGCCTTCCTTCCCCTGCTGCCTTCCTTCCCCTGCTGCCTTCCTTCCCTGCTGCCTTCCTTCCCCTGCTGCCTTCCTTCCCCTGCTGCCTTCCTTCCCCACTGCCTTCCTTCCCCACTGCCTTCCTTCCCTGCTGCCTTCCTTCCCCAGCTGCCTTCCTTCCCCTGCTGCCTTCCTTCCCCTGCTGCCTTCCTTCCCCAACTGCCTTCCTTCCCCTGCTGCCTTCCTTCCCCAGCTGCCTTCCTCCCCCTGCTGCCTTCCTTCTCCAACTGCCTTCCTTCCCCTGCTGCCTTCCTTCCCCTGCTGCCTTCCTTCCCCTGCTGCCTTCCTTTCCCAGCTGCCTTCCTTCCCTGCTGCCTTCCTTCCCAGCTGCCTTCCTTCCCTGCTGCCTTCCTCCCCGCTGCCTTCCTTCCCTGCTGCCTTCCTTCCCAGCTGCCTTCCTTCCCACTGCCTTCCTTCCCCTGCTGCCTTCCTTCCCCTGCTGCCTTCCTTCCCTTGCTGCCTTCCTTCCCACTGCTTCCTTCCCTGCTGCCTTCCTTCCCCAGCTGCCTTCCTTCCCCAACTGCCTTCCTTCCCTTGCTGCCTTCCTTCCCAGCTGCCTTCCTTCCCCTGCTGCCTTCCTTCCCCAGCTGCCTTCCTTCCCCAACTGCCTTCCTTCCCTGCTGCCTTCCTTCCCCTGCTGCCTTCCTTCCCCTGCTGCCTTCCTTCCCCTGCTGCCTTCCTTCCCCTGCTGCCTTCCTTCCCCAACTGCCTTCCTTCCCTGCTGCCTTCCTTCCCAGCTGCCTTCCTTCCCCTGCTGCCTTCCTTCCCCAGCTGCCTTCCTTCCCCAACTGCCTTCCTTCCCCAGCTGCCTTCCTTCCCCTGCTGCCGTCCTTCCCAGCTGCCTTCCTTCCCTTGCCTTCCTTCCCTGCTGCCTTCCTTCCCACTGCCTTCCTTCCCTGCTGCCTTCCTTCCCTGCTGCCTTCCTTCCCTGCTGCCTTCCTTCCCTTGCTGCCTTCCTTCCCCAGCTGCCTTCCTTCCCCTGCTGCCTTCCTTCCCACTGCCTTCCTTCCCCTGCTGCCTTCCTTCCCCTACTGCCTTCCTTCCCCTGCTGCCTTCCTTCCCCTGCTGCCTTCCTTCCCCAACTGCCTTCCTTCCCCTACTGCCTTCCTTCCCACTGCCTTCCTTCCCCACTGCCTTCCTTCCCCAGCTGCCTTCCTTCCCCACTGCCTTCCTTCCCTTGCTGCCTTCCTTCCCTTGCTGCCTTCCTTCCCCAGCTGCCTTCCTTCCCCTGCTGCCTTCCTTCCCTTGCTGCCTTCCTTCCCCAGCTGCCTTCCTTCCCTTGCTGCCTTCCTTCCCCAGCTGCCTTCCTTCCCCTGCTGCCTTCCTTCCCCAGCTGCCTTCCTTCCCCTGCTGCCTTCCTTCCCCTGCTGCCTTCCTTCCCCTGCTGCCTTCCTTCCCCTGCTGCCTTCCTTCCCTTGCTGCCTTCCTTCCCCAGCTGCCTTCCTTCCCTTGCTGCCTTCCTTACCCAGCTGCTTTCCTTCCTTAACTGCCTTCCTTCCCCTGCTGCCTTCCTTCCCCTGCTGCCTTCCTTCCCCTGCTGCCTTCCTTCCCCTGCTGCCTTCCTTCCCTTGCTGCCTTCCTTCCCCTGGTGCCTTCCTTCCCTTGCTGCCTTCCTTCCCCAACTGCCTTCCTTCCCCAACTGCCTTCCTTCCCCAGCTGCCTTCCTTCCCCTGCTGCCTTCCTTCCCCAGCTGCCTTCCTTCCCCACTGCCTTCCTTCCCCTGCTGCCTTCCTTCCCCAAGTGCCTTCCTTCCCCTGCTGCCTTCCTTCCCCTGCTGCCTTCCTTCCCCTGCTGCCTTCCTTCCCTTGCTGCCTTCCTTCCCCAGCTACCTTCCTTCCCCAGCTGCCTTCCTTCCCCTGCTGCCTTCCTTCCCCTGCTGCCTTCCTTCCCTTGCTGCCTTCCTTCCCCTGCTGCCTTCCTTCCCCTGCTGCCTTCCTTCCCTGCTGCCTTCCTTCCCCAGCTACCTTCCTTCCCTTGCTGCCTTCCTTCCCCAGCTACCTTCCTTCCCCAGCTGCCTTCCTTCCCCTGCTGCCTTCCTTCCCCTGCTGCCTTCCTTCCCTGCTGCCTTCCTTCCCTGCTGCCTTCCTTCCCCAGCTGCCTTCCTTCCCCAACTGCCTTCCTTCCCCTGCTGCCTTCCTTCCCCTGCTGCCTTCCTTCCCCTGCTGCCTTCCTTCCCCTGCTGCCCTCCTTCCCTGCTGCCTCCTTCCCCTGCTGCCTTCCTTCCCCTGCTGCCTTCCTTCCCCAGCTGCCTTCCTTCCCCACTGCCTGCCTTCCCCTGCTGCCTTCCTTCCCCTGCTGCCTTCCTTCCCCTGCTGCCTTCCTTCCCCTGCTGCCTTCCTTCCCCTGCTGCCTTCCTTCCCCTGCTGCCTTCCTTCCCTTGCTGCCTTCCTTCCCCAGCTGCCTTCCTTCCCCAGCTGCCTTCCTTCCCCAACTGCCTGCCTTCCCCTGCTGCCTTCCTTCCCCTGCTGCCTTCCTTCCCCTGCTGCCTTCCTTCCCTTGCTGCCTTCCTTCCCCAGCTGCCTTCCTTCCCCTGCTGCCTTCCTTCTCCAACTGCCTTCCTTCCCCTGCTGCCTTCCTTCCCCTGCTGCCTTCCTCCCCCAGCTGCCTTCCTTCCCTTGCTGCCTTCCTTTCCCAGCTGCCTTCCTTCCCCTGCTGCCTTCCTTCCCCTGCTGCCTTCCTTCCCCTGCTGCCTTCCTTCCCCTGCTGCCTTCCTTCCCTGCTGCCTTCCTTTCCCAGCTGCCTTTCTTCCCCTGCTGCCTTCCTTCCCCAGCTGCCTTCCTTCCCCAACTGCCTTCCTTCCCCTGCTGCTTTCCTTCCCCTGCTGCTTTCCTTCCCCTGCTGCCTTCCTTCCCCAACTGCCTTCCTTCCCCTGCTTTCCTTCCCCTGCTGCTTTCCTTCCCCAACTGCCTTCCTTCCCCTGCTGCCTTCCTTTCCCAGCTGCCTTTCTTCCCCTGCTGCCTTCCTTCCCCAGCTGCCTTCCTTCCCCTGCTGCCTTCCTTCCCCTGCTGCCTTCCTTCCCCTGCTGCCTTCCTTCCCCTGCTGCCTTCCTCCCCTAGCTGCCTTCCTTCCCCAACTGCCTTCCTTCCCCTGCTGCCTTCCTTCCCCTGCTGCCTTCCTTCCCCTGCTGCCCTCCTTTCCCTGCTGCCCTTCTTCCCCTGCTGCCTTCCTTCCCCTGCTGCCTTCCTTCCCCAACTGCCTTCCTTCCCCAACTGCCTTCCTTCCCCTGCTGCCTTCCTTCCCCTGATGCCTTCCTTCCCCTGCTGCCTTCCTTCCCCAGCTGCCTTCCTTCCCCTGCTGCCTTCCTTCCCCTGCTGCCTTCCTTCCCCTGCTGCCTTCCTTTCCCTGCTGCCCTCCTTCCCCTGCTGCCTTCCTTCCCCTGCTGCCTTCCTTCCCCAACTGCCTTCCTTCCCCAACTGCCTTCCTTCCCCTGCTGCCTTCCTTCCCCAGCTGCCTTCCTTCCCCTGCTGCCTTCCTTCCCCTGCTGCCTTCCTTCCCCAACTGCCTTCCTTCCCCTGCTGCCTTCCTTCCCCAGCTGCCTTCCTCCCCCTGCTGCCTTCCTTCTCCAACTGCCTTCCTTCCCCTGCTGCCTTCCTTCCCCTGCTGCCTTCCTTCCCCTGCTGCCTTCCTTCCCCAGCTGCCTTCCTTCCCTTGCTGCCTTCCTTTCCCAGCTACCTTCCTTCCCTTGCTGCCTTCCTCCCCCAGCTGCCTTCCTTCCCTTGCTGCCTTCCTTTCCCAGCTGCCTTCCTTCCCCAACTGCCTTCCTTCCCCTGCTGCCTTCCTTCCCCTGCTGCCTTCCTTCCCTTGCTGCCTTCCTTTCCCAGCTGTCTTTCTTCCCCTGCTGCCTTCCTTCCCCAGCTGCCTTCCTTCCCCAACTGCCTTCCTTCCCTTGCTGCCTTCCTTTCCCAGCTGCCTTTCTTCCCCTGCTGCCTTCCTTCCCCAGCTGCCTTCCTTCCCCAACTGCCTTCCTTCCCCTGCTGCTTTCCTTCCCCTGCTGCTTTCCTTCCCCTGCTGCCTTCCTTCCCCTGCTGCTTTCCTTCCCCTGCTGCTTTCCTTCCCCAACTGCCTTCCTTCCCTTGCTGCCTTCCTTTCCCAGCTGCCTTTCTTCCCCTGCTGCCTTCCTTCCCCAGCTGCCTTCCTTCCCCTGCTGCCTTCCTTCCCCTGCTGCCTTCCTTCCCCTGCTGCCTTCCTTCCCCTGCTGCCTTCCTTCCCCTGCTGCCTTCCTTCCCCTGCTGCCTTCCTTCCCCTGCTGCCTTCCTTCCCCTGCTGCCTTCCTTCCCCTGCTGCCTTCCTCCCCTAGCTGCCTTCCTTCCCCAACTGCCTTCCTTCCCGTGCTGCCTTCCTTCCCCAACTGCCTTCCTTCCCCTGCTGCCTTCCTTCCCTTGCTGCATTCCTTCCCCAGCTGCCTTCCTTCCCCAGCTGCTTTCCTTCCCCTGCTGCCTTCCTTCTCTTGCTGCTTTCCTTCCCCTGCTGCCTTCCTTCCCCTGCTGCCTTCCTTCCCCAACTGCCTTCCTTCCCCAGCTGCCTTCCTTCCCCTGCTGCCTTCCTTCCCCAACTGCCTTCCTTCCCCAGCTGCCTTCCTTCCCCAACTGCCTTCCTTCCCCAGCTGCCTTCCTTCCCCAACTGCCTTCCTTCCCCAACTGCCTTCCTTCCCCAACTGCCTTCCTTCCCCAGCTGCCTTCCTTCCCCTGCTGCCTTCCTTCCCTTGCTGCCTTCCTTCCCCTGCTGCCTTCCTTCCCCAGCTGCCTTCCTTCCCCTGCTGCCTTCCTTCCCCATCTGCCTTCCTTCCCCAACTGCCTTCCTTCCCTTGCTGCCTTCCTTCCCCAGCTGCCTTCCTTCCCCAACTGCCTTCCTTCCCCAGCTGCCTTCCTTCCCCTGCTGCCTTCCTTCTCCTGCTGCCTTCCTTCCCCTGCTGCCCTCCTTCCCCTGCTGCCTTTCTTCCCCAGCTGCCTTCCATCCCCAATTGCCTTCCTTCCCCAACTGCCTTCCTTCCCCAGCTGCCTTCCTTCCCCTGCTGCCTTCCTTCCCCATCTGCCTTCCTTCCCCAACTGCTTTCCTTCCCTTGCTGCCTTCCTTCCCTTGCTGCCTTCCTTCCCCAGCTGCCTTCCTCCCCCTGCTGCCTTCCTTCCCCAACTGCCTTCCTTCCCCTGCTGCCTTCCTTCCCCAGCTGCCTTCCTTCCCCTGCTGCCTTCCTTCCCCTGCTGCCTTCCTTCCCCAACTGCCTTCCTTCCCCTGCTGCCTTCCTTCGCCTTGCTGCCTTCCTTCCCCAACTGCCTTCCTTCCCCAACTGCCTTCCTTCCCCTCCTGCCTTCCTTTCCCAGCTGCCTTCCTTCCCTTGCTGCCTTCCTTCCCTTGCTGCCTTCCTTCTCCAACTGCCTTCCTTCCCTTGCTAACTTCCTTCCCTTGCTGCCTTCCTTCCCCTGCTGCCTTCCTTCCCCTGCTGCCTTCCTTCCCCAGCTGCCTTCCTTCCCCAACTGCCTTCCTTCCCCAACTGCCTTCCTTCCCCAGCTGCCTTCCTTCCCCTGCTGCCTTCCTTCCCCAGCTGCCTTCCTTCCCCAACTGCCTTCCTTCCCTTGCTGCCTTCCTTCCCTTGCTGCCTTCCTTCCCCAGCTGCCTTCCTTACCCAACTGCCTTCCTTCCCCTGCTGCCTTCCTTCCCCTGCTGCCTTCCTTCCCCAACTGCCTTCCTTCCCCAACTGCCTTCCTTCCCCAGCTGCCTTCCTTCCCCAACTGCCTTCCTTCCCCTGCTGCCTTTCTTCCCCTTCTGCCTTCCTTCCCCAGCTGCCTTCCTTCCCCAGCTGCTTTCTTCCCCTGCTGCCTTCCTTCCCTTGCTGCTTTCCTTCCCCAACTGCCTTCCTTCCCCTGCTGCCTTCCTTCCCTTGCTGCATTCCTTCCCCAGCTGCCTTCCTTCCCCAGCTGCTTTCTTCCCCTGCTGCCTTCCTTCCCTTGCTGCTTTCCTTCCCCTGCTGCCTTCCTTCCCCATCTGCCTTCCTTCCCCAGCTGCTTTCTTCCCCTGCTGCCTTCCTTCCCTTGCTGCTTTCCTTCCCCTGCTGCCTTCCTTACCCAACTGCCTTTCTTCCCCTGCTGCCTTCCTTCCCCTGCTTCCTACCTTCCCCAACTGCCTTCCTTCCCCTGCTGCCTTCCTTCCCCTGCTTCCTACCTTCCCCAACTGCCTTCCTTCCCCTGCTGCCTTCCTTCCCCTGCTGCCTACCTTCCCCTGCTGCCTACCTTCCCCAACTGCCTTCCTTCCCCAACTGCCTTCCTTCCCCAACTGCCTTCCTTCCCTTGCTGCCTTCCTTCCCCAGCTCCCTTCCTTCCCCAGCTGCCTTCCTTCCCCAACTGCCTTCCTTCCCCAACTGCCTTCCTTCCCCAGCTGCCTTCCTTCCCCTGCTGCCTTCCTTCCCCAGCTACCTTCCTTCCCCAACTTCCTTCCTTCCCCTGCTGCCTTCCTTCCCCAGCTGCACTGGCTGGGCAGCCCAGGGCTGGTAGTAAATACTGAGTGCACAGAGGGAGTATCCTGTGAGCAAGGAAGAGCTGTCTGTGTCCAGTGCCTCTCACAATAGGAGCTCTATTAGAATTTGATACTTGCAGCTCATGAATGGCGAAGAGAAACTGACATTTAACTCAGGGCATTTCCTCCAGTGACAGTCTCCCTCCTCCCCTGGACATGATGCCTGGCTCAGTGTAAAGGCTGGGGGAGAAATCCTGGTGCTGAGGAAGCTGAAGGATCCAACCAGATGTTCCCAGAGGGACAGGGACTGGAGTAGATTCACAATTGGCTCTAGTTAGAAAGGAGTGTCCAAGGTCATCTTGTGCACTCCCTCTGTAGCAGCAGGGACAGCACAGGGACACATCCAGTCTGAGCCTGAATGTCTCCAGGGATGGAGCCTCCACCACCTTCCTGGGCAACCTGTCCCAGTGTCTCCTCACCCTCACTCTGCAGAACTTCCTCCTCCTGATGTCCAACCTAACTCTGCCCTGCTCCAGTTTCCAGCCACTGCTCCTGGTCCTGTCCCCACAGCCCTTCTGAACAGTCCCTCCCCAGCCTGCCTGCAGGTCCCCTGCAGATACTGAAGTGCACTCAGATGTCCTTTTACACAGAAGCACATCTTGGCCTTTCTTCCCTCCTTGCACCCACTGGAAGCAATGTGCCAGTCACAGGGGTTTGTGCCCAGCTTCTCCTCTTCTCTCAGTTTGACAGCTTGGTGCTCAGGCTGATGGGCACAGCCTGCCCTGCTACCCTCCAACCAGTCATCAGCCCTGCAGGCTCCCTCAAAGGAAGGATTCACAGAGAGAAAGCAGCCCCTGATGAAAGGCATCAGTCAGACAGGGAGCTGGCAGCACCTGGCTCAATAGGATTTTTGTCCCAGGCTGAGGAGTGAAACCCTACACGTGGGGACATGCAGAGTGTCATCTCCTAGCTCCAGTCTGAGGCTGTGTGGCCATGCACAGCCTTGGTCAGCTCCTCCTGCCCGAGGAGACCATCCCTGAGCAGTGGCTGCAGGCACACACCGGCACACACAGGGCTCTCAAACCCTGCCCTGGCCTTGTGCTGCCTCACTCAGCACCTTCAGCCCCAGGGAGCAGGGCAGGGCTGAGCTCTGCAGGGCAGGCCCCTGCAGCCAGGTGGGTACAGAGCAGGCACAGTGCTCCCAAGCCCTTCCCTTCCCTTCCCTTCCCTTCCCTTCCCTTCCCTTCCCTTCCCTTCCCTTCCCTTCCCTTCCCTTCCCTTCCCTTCCCTTCCCTTCCCTTCCCTTCCCTTCCCTTCCCTTCCCTTCCCTTCCCTTCCCTTCCCTTCCCTTCCCTTCCCTTCCCTTCCCTTCCCTTCCCTTCCCTTCCCTTCCCTTCCCTTCCCTTCCCTTCCCTTCCCTTCCCGCTGTGCTGGGAGCAAAGCACCATCCAGCTGCAGCTCTTCCTTCAGTTCCAGTCATGTTGCTGGTCCAAGCCCATGGAGGCTGCTACAGGACTTGTCCCCTGCCAAGGTGAAATCCTGGCAGTGCCCTCAGGACTTCCATGCCCCCTGTGGTGCTGGAACTGCACTTTGGATTCCCTCTGACATACTCTGAACTTCCTTCTGGAACAGTTCCTCCCTCAGCAGAGCTTTCCCTGAGCAGCCTCTTGCTGGGGCTGCAGAGCAGTGAAGTGAGAATGTTCCTACTGCTCCAGAAGGAGGGCCCAGAGATCACTTCCCACCATGGCACACACTTGGTACAGCTGATGGCACTCTGGGCAAGGGGCAGAGGTGAAATATCCTCTGGGAATGTGACCTGCTGGGCACAACTGGCAGAGGCATCAAACCTGCACAGACATTCCATGGGGAGCCAATTCCTGTGGCCACTGTGGCTTCCTCTGGTCTGGTAAGCAGAACCGGAACCAATCCCTTCCAGCACCACCAGAACCAATCCCTTCCAGCACCACCAGAACCAATCCCCTCCAGCACCACCAGAACCAATCCTTTCCAGCACCACCAGAACCAATCCCCTCCAGCACCACCAGAACCAATCCCCTCCAGCACCACCAGAACCAATCCTTTCCAGCACCACCAGAACAATTCCCCTCCAGCACCACCAGAACCAATCCTTTCCAGCACCACCAGAACAATTCCCT
Source organism: Indicator indicator (assembly GCF_027791375.1). Classification (NCBI taxonomy): domain Eukaryota; kingdom Metazoa; phylum Chordata; class Aves; order Piciformes; family Indicatoridae; genus Indicator; species Indicator indicator. The sequence goes on along the minus strand of NC_072045.1, from coordinate 751,163 downwards.
TCCAGCACCACCAGAACCAATCCTTTCCAGCACCACCAGAACCAATCCCTTTCAGCACCACCAGAACCAATCCCTTCCAGCACCACCAGAATCAATCCTTTCCAGCACCACCAGAACCAATCCTTTCCAGCACCACCAGAACAATTCTCCTCCAGCACCACTAGAACAATTCCCCTCCAGCATCACTAATTCCTTTGTGCAAAGTGCTCCCAACCTCCCCCAAACAGTTTAACAGTTCATGGAACAAAACAAATCAAAATCCCTAAAAATCCCTACAGGACTGTGTAAGGAAAATGATTCAATGACTGAAAAGGAAGCACTGAAGCCATTTGCAGCTGCTGCTTTGGAGAAGAGTTTTGCCCTGGTCAGGCAACACATTCAGAAGAGAGCCCTTTGCTTAGAGCTTGCTGCAGGGAGAAGTGAGAGGGAAAGGAAGAGTGAGAGGGAGAGGAAGGAGAAGGAGAAGGAGAAGGAGAAGGAGAAGGAGAAGGAGTAGGAGAAGGAGAAGGAGAAGGAGAAGGAGAAGGGAGAGTGGGAGGAGAAGAGGAGGTGCCCCGAGCCCTGCCCGCGGTCGCTGGCTGTGCCTCTGACCGGGACAGTGCCAGTCGTAGGAGCCCCGGGACGAGAGGCACCCCCGGGTGCGGACATCGATCAGAGAAGGACTTTCTTCTCCCCGGGAGCCAGGAGAGTCTGGCACAAGAAGGGAATCACAAGAGCTGCTCAGAGGAGCAGGGACTCACCTGATCCTCTGTCCCGCGGGGCTTTTCCCCGGCAGCCCACCCGGTGCTCGCCCTCCGGTGCGCTGCCTCCCGGTGCCTGCCCCGGCACCGCCCGCGGGAGGAGGGGGGACAGTCGGGGACTTTGCATACGGAGCTTAAAGGCGCAGCCTGGGAGGCAGAAACCCTTCACCCCGAGCAGCCGGGGGCGGGGGGAGGGGGTGGTCACTGCCCTTTAAGCACTTGGGGGATGTTTATTTCCCCAGCTGCCTGCGCGGCCCCTCGGGCAAAGATGCTCCAAGCTCCAGCCCAGCCCTGCTGCAGGTCCTGCAGCTCTCCCTCAGAAGCCTTTCACCGCAGGACAGAAAGCAGAGCTGGGTTCTGCCAGCAGCACTGGAGTCACCCTGCTTGCCCACAGTGCCAGGATGCCACCAGAGCCCCAGGGCCTCCAGCACCAGGCTGGATGCAGAAGCTGCAGGCACACAGTGGATGCAGCTGAGCAGAGCCTGGGCAGGGCTGCAAACTCCTTCAGCAGTTAGCTCTGGCTTGGGGATGCTGCCAGCCTGGAAGGGGCAGAGCTCATTCCTATTGCCAGGGACTTGGAGGAGCAAAAATGATCAACTCTGAATGGGCAAAGGTGGCACCCAGCCCATGCTGAATGCAGCACCAGGCTGGGCTGTGGTGAGCAGTTCCAGCTGCACACTTTCCAGACAGCCCTGGGAGGACACAAGGACACTGAGATTGCTTTTTGCTTCCTTAGAGCCTGTGCTGGCTCCATGAGAGGGAGAGAATGAGAAGACTGTTGGGGAGCACAGGTGAAAGAGCAGGAGCTGGAGACAAGGAGGCAGCAGGATGCTGACAGCAGGACCCTGACTGGCAAGCAGAGAGAGCTGAGGCCCTCCCCAGGTGTGCTGCTGGGGGTTACCCTGCAGAGTGGTGCTGGGATGGAGCTTTGCAAGCCTGTGGGTGACCTCAAGCAGTGTCCCCTGCACACAGAACACAGTCAAGCAGAGCACTTTCACAACCCCCCTCATTTCCTCATACACCTCAGCCCCTACCCTTACAGCCCATGGCTTGTGTCTCATCACAGCAGTCTCTGTACCATGCAAACAGCCAAACTGCTGCAGAGGGACAGACAGGGACTGTCCTGCATCACAGAGGCCAAAACCAGGCAGGGTTCCTTGTGCTGTAGTTGACATCTGAGCCCTCGAGTGAGCCTTCTGCCATCTGAAGAGATGAAAAGATGACAAACTGAGAACTCATTTTGACCCAAATTTAACCCAAATTCTTTACCTGCCAGTTGATGCACACAGCTCTCACCTGCCTGCCACTGCTGAGCAGTAGCTTCAACATGGGCAGGGGGATTGGAGAGCAAAGCAAGGGAAGAACAAAGGAGTTGGAAACTATTAAATGTTCGTTGAGATGTCTCTGAAGTTGGGTTCTATAAAAATGTTTTGTTTCATCTGGAGTATCTGCTGTGCCATGGATCAGAGCATCATGGAATTGTTTGGGTGGGAAAAGCTCTCTGAGCTCATCCAGTCCAACCCCACCATGGCCACCAAAACCTGGCTCCAGATGCCATGGCCACAGGGTTCTGAACACCTCCAGGCATGGGGACTCCACCACCTCCCTGGGCAGCCTGTGCCAAACCCTGACCACTCTGACAGCAAAGAAATTTTTCCTCCTCTCCAACCTAAACTTTCCTGAGGGCAGCCTGAGGCCATTTTCTGTTGTCCTGTTGTTAGTTCCTAGGGAGCAGAGCCCAACCCCCACCTCCCTGCAGCCTCCTCTCAGGGAGCTGCAGAGAGCAATGAGGTCTCCCTCAGCCTCCTCTTCTCCACACCAAACACCGCCAGCTCCCTCAGCTGCTCCTCCCCAGCCCTCTTCTCCAGACCCTTCCCCAGCTTTGTTCCCCTTCTCTGGACATGCTCCAGCCCCTCAACATCCTTCTGGGAGTGAGGGCACAAAACTGAACCCAGTACTTGAGGTGCAGCCTCAGCAGTGCCCAGTCCAGGGGCACCATCCCTGCCCTGCTCCTGCTGCCCACACCATTGCTGCTCCACCAGCGACCACTGAAACCTATTTTAGGTTTCCTCCTGAGCCCCAGCAGTGAGGACTTGGCTGCTTGCACTTCCTGCAGGTGCAGTGACCCAGGAGAAGCCAGCAGAGTCTGACTCTGAGCAGGTCTGGCTGTCAGTGAGTGGCACAGGCTGGCAGGCTGCGGGCAGCATTGTGTGTGCACAGCCTGCGTGTCCCACACAGCCCTTGCGAAAGAGCTGGCAGCAGACTGAGGTCCTCCTGAGAGCTCAGCAGATAAAGAACCTGCACAGATCTCTGTGGTCCTGGAGAAGACAAAACTGCTCAAAGTAACTCCAAAGGCAGCAAGGGAAGGAGGGGAGGTATGGCTGCAGGAAGGGAAGAGAGCAGCAGGAACTGAGGGGAGAGCAAAATCCAGAGCAGGCTGAGGGGGATCTGAGCAGTGCTGACAGGGAGCTATGGGGTGGTGGCAGGAAGATGGGGACAGAGTCTTCTCAGTGGTCCTCAGTGACAGGAGAAGAGGCAATGGGCACAAACCTGACCATAGGAAGCTCCATTTAACATGAGGAGGAACTTCTTTGGTGTGAGGGTCACAGAGCCCTGGAGCAGGCTGCCCAGAGAGGTTGTGGAGTTTTCTTCTCTGGAGGCTTTCCAGACCCACCTGGATGTGTTCCTGTGTGACCTGCCCTGGGTGACCCTGCTCTGGCAGGGGGTTGGACTTGATGATCTCCAGAGGTCCCTTCCAGCCCCCAGTCACCGCTCTGTGACTGTGTGAGCCGAGGAGCAGCAGCTGCAGTCTTTGCCCTCCTACAGGGAGCAGCCCTGAGCTGCATGAGGAGAGAGTCACTGGAGATGGCATCACTGGGACCCAAACTCAGCAGGAGCAGCTGGGGCCACTCTGCCCAGTGCAGGATTGGCTGTCACAGTGTGAGGCTGAAATCAAGACTGCTCTGCAGCAGGGCAAGAAACTCAGCAGAGCAATCAGGGAGCCATGGGGGAGCAGCTGCAGGACCTAAAGACCTTCCACAGCAGAGAGCTGCTTGGAGAGGTTCCTCCTTGGAGTCCTGGCACAGGGACTGCAGGGACTGCAAAACACACAGCAAGGAGAATGCCACATGGAAGGGTTTCCAAGACCATGAGTTTCATTCTGCTTCTTGATGAGGGCATGGAAAACATTTCACAATGTTGGAAGATCATCAAGTCCAGCCCTTAAGCGAGCACTGCCAGGACACCACCAAACCATGGCCCTCAGCTCCACCAGGGGAGGGTCAGGATGGAGAGGAGGAAAATTTTTTTGCTGGAGGAGTGGTCAGGGATTGGCACAGGCTGCCCAGGGAGGTGGTGGAGTGCCCATCCCTGGAGGTGTTCCAGAACCTTTGGGCCATGGTTTCGTAGCCATGGTGGGGTTAGGTTGGGGTTGGACTGGGTGATGTGGGAGGGGTTTGGTGTGGGGCTGGGGTTGGACTGGGTGATGTGGGAGGGGTTTGGTGTGGGGTTGGGGATGGAGTGGGTGATGTGGGAGGGGATTTGCTGTGGGGTTGGGGTTGGACTGGGTGATGTGGGTGGGGTTGGGGTTGGGGTTGGACTGGGTGATCTGGGAGGGCTTTCCCAACCCAACAGTTCCATGACTCTGAGCTCCCAGATGGCTCAGTCAGGCCCATTGCAGTTTCATGAAATGCAGTAAGCTGAATTCCTCCCCTCACAGGATGCTAGGGGTTGGAAGAGACCTTCAAAGATCATCAAGTCCAACCTCCTCCACTTCTTCCATCCTTCACCTGGCAGGTATTTGTCTCTCAGCTGAGCTTTTCCCACCCATACCACTCTGTGATTCTATGAACATGAGAATGGTATTGAAACAGCAAAACCTGAACCCAAAATTCCAGCTCTGTACTTGTCTGAATGCAGCTCCCACAGTAAGAAGGACAACACAGGTCCATGGCCAGGACCATGCTTAAAGGCTGAGGGAGCTCACAGCTTTGCTTCCCATCAGCAGCAGGTTGCAGTGCAAGGAACTTTCTTCCCCCTCCCAGCACACAACAGCCCTGGGCCTGGGGGTGCAGGACATCCCTTCTGGGGAGGGGGAGCTCCCTCTCCTTTGCTGTGTGGCTCACAACCTGCTTGGCCTTCTAAAGACAAAAAAGGACTCAGATCCCTTGGGCCATGGCAGAGCTATGGAATTGCTACACCTGAGCTGTGAGCACAGCACTCAACTGAGTCCTTCAGCTGCAGTCCTGCAGGGATGGAGGCTGTCCCTGGGTGCACAGCCAGGCAGCCAAGACATGAGTCCCTGGGGGGGTTCAGAGACAAGGAACTGACTTGAAAGTGATCAGTCACTGAAGATCTTCATGGGAAAGGATCTGAGCAATCGGTGCTGGAATGTCAGAGTGCCCTGAGGGCAGCCCTCAGGCAGCAGCAGTGCAGGGGGCAGTGCCTGTGCTGGAATGAGCCTCCAGGCTGGGGGGAGAGTGCAGGCTGGGGGAGAATGCAGGCTGGGGGAGAATCCAAGCAGGTTGGAGAATCCTCCCTGTCCTCCCAGGGGCTCCCCAGGGAGCTCTTGCTCCAAACCTGCTGCACATAGGCAAAATGCCTGTAAATAACCAACCCAGAGTGCCCCTGCAGCTGCAGGGCTGCTCAGGTAGGTCAGGCTGGGGGTGACTCTGGGAGAGAGCCTGGAGATGCTTTGGGTGTAATTAAGCTAATCAACAGTGAGAGAGCAGTAGGGGATCCAAGGGGCAGCTCTGCTGCAAGGATTCCACAGCTCAGCAGCTTAGGCTCTGATCTGACCCAGAGGAAGACAACCTCCAGGTGCAAAGATTTCACTCCCCAGGAGGGCAGGACCCTGTGCCAGGCTCAACAGATCAATAACTTCAGTTTGGGGTGGTTTGGGCTGGAGTTTAATTGGGGTTGGGTTTGGTTTGATTTGGTTTGGGGATTTTTTGGGTTTGGTTGTTTGGTTTGGGGATTTTTTTAATGTTTCTTTAGGTTTTTTGTTGGTTGTTTGGTTTTTAAACAAATCACCTGGATGAGAGGGAATGGATGATGGAAGCTTCAAGAGGGGAGACTGAGACTGGAGATGAGGAAGAAATTCTTGCCAGTGAGGGTGGGGAGAGACTGGCACAGGTTGCCCAGGGAGGCTGTGGCTGCCTCCAGCCTGGAGGTGTTCAGGGCCAGGCTGGATGAGGCCCTGAGCACCCTGGGCTGGTGGGAGGTGTCCCTGCCCATGGCAGGGGCTTGGAGCTGGATGAGCTTTCAGGTCCCTTTCAACCCAACCCATTTCATGAATCTATGACTACAAAAGTTCATTTTGCTGGTTTGCTTGCAGCACACAGGTGCAGATTCAAACCTCAAGCAGTGGCTGCTGCTGCTGCTGCTTCAGCTGCTGCAGGGCCAGCTTTAGAAACCCTTAGGATGAGCTTTGTGGCCAGGCTGTACCTCAATACTGACCACCCTGCAGGGACACCAAACCAGAACCACCACAGAACTGTCAGGGTTGGAAGGGACCTCAAGGATCATTCAGTTCCAACCCCCCTGCCATGGGCAGGGACACCTCACACTACAGCAGGTTGCTCACAGCCACCTCCAGCCTGGCCTTGAACACCTCCAGGAATGAGGCTTCCACCACCTCCCTGGGCAACCTGTGCCAGGCTCTCACCACCCTCATGGGGAAGAATTTCTTCCTAACATCCAATCTGAATCTCCCCACTTCTAGTTTTGCTCCATCCCCCCCAGTCCTCTCCCTCCCTGACACCCTCAGAAGTCCCTCCCCAGCTTTCTTGTAGCCCCCTTCAGATCCTGGAAGGCCACAAGAAGGTCTCCTCGGAGCCTTCTCTTCTCCATTCTGCACAACCCCAACTCTCTGCCTCCAGAGCAGAGCAGCTCCAGCCCTCTCCAACCTGTCTTTCTGGTTCTGAGCCCTCTCTGAATGGAGGCAGCTGACTCTCAGCTCCCCACCCACAGCCTGCACACAAATGCCTCCTGCTGCAGCTTTTACTTTTGTTTCCCCCTCCAGGTAGCACAGGGAATGGCTCAATTTTTGCCTTCCTGGCAGCAGTGCCCTCTGACAGTGAGAGAGCCACAGGCACAGAGACACAGCCTGGAAATCATAGAATCAGAGAATTGTTTGGGTTGGAAAAGGCCTCCAGGATCACCCGGTCCAACCCCAGTCCAACCCCACCATGGGCACCAAACCATGGCCCCAAGTGCCATGGCCACAGGGGTCTGGAACACCTCCAGGGATGGGCACTCCACCACCTCTCTGGGCAGCCTGTGCCAATTTTGCCTCCTCTCCAACCTAACCCTCCCCTGGCACAATTTCAGGACATTTCCTCTCATCCTCATTGGTTACTTGGTAGAAGAGTCCAGCACTGGCCTCATCCCAAACTCCTCTCAGGGAGCTGTAGAGAGCAATGAGGTCTCCCTCAGCCTCCTCTTCTCCACACCAAACACCCCCAGCTCCCTCAGCTGCTCCTCACCAGACCTTTCCCCAGCCTCAGCCCTCAATGTCCTTCTTGGAATGAGGAGCCCAGAACTGAGCCCAGGATCCAAGCTGTTCCCTCCCCAGTGCCAGTCCAGGGACACCATCCCTGCCCTGCTGCTGCTGCCCACACATTGCTGCTCCAGGCCAGGCTGCTGCTGCCCTTCTTGCCCCCCTGGGCACTGCTGGCTCCTCTCCAGCTGCTGTTTGTGCTGTTCTGATACAGCCACAGCTTGCCCAGGACTATCTACTAAATAGAGGGACTGTGAGTTCCCAGCTCCCTTCCCAAGGGACACACACTTGGAGTCAAGCTGAGGAGTGCCAGCAGAGCCTCCACAGCAGGGCTGCAGCATCACAGAACTGCTCTGGCTGGAAAAGCTCTCAGAGATTCATAGCTCCCCAGAATGGGTTGGGAAGGACATCAAATTTCATCCAGCTCCAACCCCCTGCCATGGGCAGGGACACCTCCCACCAGCCCAGGCTGCTCCAGGCTCCATCCAGCCTGGCCTTGAACACCTCCAGGCAGGGGACAGCCACAGCCTCCCTGGGCAACCTGTGCCAGTCTCTCCCCTCCCTAACTCTCAACAATTTCTTGCTCCAGTCTCCATCTCCCTTCCTGAAGCTTCCATCCATCCCCTCCCATCCTTTCACTCCCAGCCCTTGTCTAAAGATCCTCACTGGCAGAGCAGAGCAGGGCAGGGCAGAGCAGCCTCCTGCAGCCCAGCTGGGGGTGTTGGATGTTGTGGTCTGGACCTGGGAAAGCCAGAGGCATATCTGGAAGATTTTGCGTGGGATCCAGCTGCAGCCTGCATCCCCCAGCAGGGATTCTGTACATCACAAAAGAGATTTTTTTACCCCACCTGGGGCCAAACAACCCCAAGAAGCCAACACCTGGATTGCAAAGTGTGAAAGGGACACAAAGCAGCAGAATTCAGTTCAAAAAAAATTTAAGCCTCTTTAATTTACAGGTTTTAGAAAATTTGTACAGTTTGCAACTGAACCAGGCTGAAGGAAAGCAAAGGAAAGGCAAAACAGAAGAGCAAAAATATCTCTGCAGCTTCAGCTGCCCTCTCATTGCCTCCTTTGTTTTCTTTCACCACATTTACCTGTGCCCAGAACAGGCTTAGACCACCCCATGGAAATTCCACCCTGCAGGAACCTTTGAGCTCTTTCTCACCTCTTGGCCCAGGATTTTGTTTCCCCTCACTGTTAATTCTGATCCAAACTTTCCCCCATATTGCCTCCCAGGAGGAAGCTGCAAACCTCCAGGTGGTCACTGGCAGTGCCAGGGGTTAAATGGATTCACAGAGAGAAAAATAGAGAGACTGGGGGGGCGGGGGGAGGGAGGAGGCTGTGGAGGTGGCTGCAAGGCTGCAGTTCAGAGGGGAGGCTGCAGGCAAACCCAGGAGGAGCTGCACAGAAATGGGGTGGAGAGAACCCAGCCCAAGGGAGCTGAGGACCTGATGGCCCTGGTGCAGGGTGAGCTGCAGCCCTGGACAGCCAGAAGTGCTCAGCAGAAGTACCTTTGCCCTCCTGGAGGTGATGTGGATCATAGAATCACAGAGTCACAGAATGGTTTGGGCTGGAAGGGAGCTCCAAAGCTCATCCAGTCCAACCCCCTGCACTCAGCAGGGACATCCTCCACTAGATCAGGTTGCTCAGAGCCCTCTCCAGCCTCACCTTGAATATCTCCAGGGATGGATCCCAACCACCTCCCTGGGCAACCTGTTGCAGTGTTCCAGCAGCCTCCTGGTGCAGAACTTGTTCCTCACATCCAATCTCAATCTGCTCTGCTCTAGTTTGAAGTCATTGCCCCTGGTCCTGTCCCTGCAGGCCTTTGGGCTTAGTCCCTCTGCAGCCTTCTTGTAGCCCCTTCAGGTACTGGAAGCTGCTCTAAGGTCTCCCTGGAGCCTTCTCTTCTCCAGGCTGAACACCTCCAGCTCCCTCAGCTTGTCCCCATAGCAGAGCTGCTCCAACCCCCTGAGCATTTTCCTGGTCTCCTCTGGACTCTCTCCATCAGGTCCAGGTCCTTCCTGTGTTGAGGGTTCCAGAGCTGCACACAGCACTGCAGGTGAGGCAGAATCACCTCTCTGGATCTCTGGCAATGCTGCTTTGGATGCAGCCCAGGCTGCCCTTGGCCTTCTGTGCTGCAAGCTCTCACTGCCTGCTCCTGGCCAGCTTCTCCCTCCCCAGCACCCCAAGTCCCTTTCCTCAGAGCTGCTTTCTCTCACCTCCTCCCCCAGCCTGTACTGACAGTGAGGATTGCTCTGGCCCAGCTGCAGGACCCTGCACTTGCTCTGGCTGAACCTCATGAGGTTCACCTGGGCACCACCTCTCCAGCCTGCCCAGCTCCCTCTGGATGCCATCCTGCCCCTCTGGCACATGGACAGCACCACTCAGCTCGGTGCCATCTGCACACTGCTGGTGGTGCCTGGATCCCTTTGTCTATGGCACTGATAAAAATACTGAACTGCACTCTCCTCTTGGTCTTCCCCATGGCTCTGTGCTGCAGTCAGCACTGAAGGGGTCACTGAGGTGTCCTGCTCAGCTCTCTGTTGCTGCCTGCAAACAACACCAACAAAACTCCCACTTGTGCTGCAGAGATAGATAAGGTCACCCAGCCACTGGCTCAGCTGTCCCTGTAGGCACCAACCCTGCAGGGCATCACCTGGCAACCACCACCCTCCTGCAGCCTCTGAAAGGAGCTGTCCTGCTCACCCCACAGCCCTCAGCCCAGCCACCAGGGAGCTAAAACCATGAGCTGATAGCACAGTGCCTGGGACTGACCCAGCAGGGCAGCCAGGGGCCAGGCAGACAGCAGGGGCCTGGGGAAGGACTGCCCCTGGATCAGCAGCCCTGGGAAGGACTCTCAGCCCTGGGGAGGGACTCTCAGCCCTGGGGAGGGACTCTCAGCCCTGGGGAGGGACTCTCAGCCCTGGGGAAGGACTCTCAGCCCTGGGGAAGGACTCTTAGCCCTGGATCAGCAGCCCTTGGGAAGGGCTCTCAGCCCCGGATCAGCAGCCCTGGCAGAGCTGCTGACTGCAGCCTTGTGGAGCACTGAAGCCTTCATCCCGTGTCCCCTCTGCCTTGCACAGCTTCAGTGCTTGTGGCAGCAGCCCCTGTGCAGGGAGTCCCCTGGGACTGTTTCACACCAAGCTCCCTACAGCAGCCAGCTGGCAGAGCTGGGCTTTGGTTTTGGGGGGGGGGGGTTTGGTTGTGGTTTTGATTTGTTTGGGGTTTGATTTGTTTGGTTTGGGGGTTTTGTTTTGGTTGGGTGTCTGCTTGGGGCTCTGTTTTGGTTGGGGTTTGGGTTTTTTCCATTTTAAAATAGAAATTATTTCTTTCTTTGTCAAGAGGTCAAACTGCACAAAAGATCTTCCCTTAGCAAAACCTGTCCCAGGCTTTGGATCCCCACAACATCCTTCCTGCAGCACCACAGGAAAGCAGCTCAAAGGTCACTTCCTATGCAGAGCTCAACCTGAGCATTCCTAAGCTCTAAACTGAACCTCTGAACAACCTCCAGAGCTGCACTGCTCCAACAGCAGCCTGGAGGCCATGAGCTGAACCCTGCCACAGCCTCCTTCCACGAAGACTCCAGACTGCTCCAACTGCTCTGCTGGAAATGCAACCTCCCAGCAACAACTTCCTGACTGAGAGCAGCTCCTACCAAGCACCCAAGAAAGCAGCAGCCAGCAAACAGCTTCTGCCTCACCTCACCCATCCCCTGTGCACTGCTCCACAGCTTGGCCTCCAGCCTCTCCCCTGAGCCACACAAAGCATCACTAACCCAGGCTGAGCAAAGGGACCTCAGCACCGCTCCAGTGGGTGCCAGGATGCCACCAGAGCCCCAGGGCCTCCAGCACCAGGCTGGATGCAGAAGCTGCAGGCACACAGTGGATGCAGCTGAGCAGAGCCTGGGCAGGGCTGCAAACTCCTTCAGCAGTTAGCTCTGGCTTGGGGATGCTGCCAGCCTGGAAGGGGCAGAGCTCATTCCTATTGCCAGGGACTTGGAGGAGCAAAAACGATCAACTCTGAGTGGGCAAAGGTGGCACCCAGCCCATGCTGAATGCAGCACCCAGCCCATGCTGAATGCAGCACCAGGCTGGGCTGTGGTGAGCAGTTCCAGCTGCACACTTTCCAGACAGCCCTGGGAGGACACAAGGACACTGAGATTGCTTTTTGCTTCCTTAGAGCCTGTGCTGGCTCCATGAGAGGGAGAGAATGAGAAGACTGTTGGGGAGCACAGGTGAAAGAGCAGGAGCTGGAGACAAGGAGGCAGCAGGATGCTGACAGCAGGACCCTGACTGGCAAGCAGAGAGAGCTGAGGCCCTCCCCAGGTGTGCTGCTGGGGGTTACCCTGCAGAGTGGTGCTGGGATGGAGCTTTGCAAGCCTGTGGGTGACCTCAAGCAGTGTCCCCTGCACACAGAACACAGTCAAGCAGAGCACTTTCACAACCCCCCTCAGTGGGGGGGAGAGCACAGGTGAGGGAGCAGGAGCTGGAGACAAGGAGGCAGCAGGATGCTGACAGCAGCAGATGCGGAGCACTGCCGGTAAGTGGTGAGGAGTGAGGTCACTCCCCAGGCAGAGCTGCTGTGCTAACACCCCTGGCAGGCTCAGCTCTTGGGAGTCTCCATCTCAGCTATCTAGAGGCAGATTCTGCCCCAAACCAGACTGAACTGCACCACTGTCAGGGTTTTGTCAAACTGACCCTGACCTCTGCACTGCCAGCAGGGAAATGCTGAAGCTTTTGCTCAACAAAACAACTTCAACAGAGCAGAGCAATAAACCCCCTCTGGGGCCCTGCTCTCAGCTCTCCCAGACAGCAGCCTCCTGCGCCCCCAGACACCTACAGCTTGCACTCACAACCCAGCAGGGCAGATTTTTCCTAGTGGCATTTTCCAGCCACAATTTGAAGATGCAAAGAGCAATTTCTGTCCTCTATGAACTGCTGGACCAAGGAGAAGGTTACTGTGCTGGAACCAGCATCAGCTGTGGCTCCTGTGCACAGCCCAGTGCTGGAGGGCTCCTGGCAGCACCCCTGGGGCAGCTGCACAGACTGAGCAGGGAGTTGCTGCTCATCAGTCACAGAGTCATAGAATCATTTGGCTTGGAAAAGCTCTCTGAGAGCATCCAGTCCAAGTCCAACCCAACCCCACCAACACCAAACCATGGCCCCAGGCACCATGGCCCCAGGGGTCTGGAACACCTCCAGGGATGGGGACTCCACCACCTCCCTGGGCAGCCTGTGCCAAGCCCTGACCACTCCTCCAGCAAAGAAATTTTTCCTCATCTCCAACCTGACCCTCCCCTGGCACAATTCCAGGATCAAACTCATGCCATGCTGCCACTGACTGACCAAACCCCCAACCCTCAGACTATCCCTGGGCTGAAGTGGACCAGGCCTTGTTGGTGGTTGCCAGTGTCCTCAGGTGGCTTTTGTCTACCTGGGAAAATTCTTCACTCTCAGACAAGATGAGCTCAGCAGCAGCATGAGCTGGGCTCAGCCCTAGCCCCAGCCCCAGCCCCAGGCTCCACTCACACATAGCCCAGCCCCAGCCAGGCTCCTCTCCCTCACTCCCATCCCAGCCAGGCTCCTCTCCCTCACTCCCATCCCAGCCAGGCTCCTCTCCCTCCCTCCCATCCCAGCCAGGCTCCTCTCCCTCCCTCCCATCCCAGCCAGGCTCCTCTCCCTCCCTCCCTCCCATCCCAGCCAGGCTCCTCTCCCTCCCTCCCTCCCATCCCAGCCAGGCTCCTCTCCCTCCCTCCCACCCCAGCCAGGCTCCTCTCCCTCCCTCCCATCCCAGCCAGGCTCCTCTCCCTCCCTCCCACCCCAGCCAGGCTCCTCTCCCTCCCTCCCATCCCAGCCAGGCTCCTCTCACAGCCTCTTGCTCTCCACTTGCAGCCATCCTGGGATACATTTTTCTGCCACCAGCCCAAAGCTCCTTGCTGCAGTTTGTTCCTGTCTGAGGTCTGTTTCCCACTTTGCAGCCTTTCAGCTGTTTTGGTATTTCCCACACCTGCCCTCAGCACTTCCCTTTGGAGCAGTTTTGGTCCTCTCTGGAGTAAACTCTTCCCCTGTCTGTGTCTCCTCCTGCTCCCTGAGCCAGCCTCACTTTCATCTTCTCCTTTCCCTCTCTATCCTGCCCAGGCACAGAGCCTGAACTGAGAAGCCAAAGAGCTTGGTGCTGTCTGTCTGTCTGTCCTTCATGTGTCAGCAGCCAGCTGGGAAGCCACTGCAGAGAGAACAGCTGAGGAGTCACCAGGCTCTGTTGCTGCTGTTCTCTGGCTCCCTGACCATGGCTCCTCTCTTCTGGACTCCCTGACAGTGATCTCTAGCATCTGGGTTTGGTTGAGGCTTTTTGTTTCTTTGTTGTTGGAATTTTTTTCCCTTTTTTTTTTTGCTTTTAGTTTTTTTGGTTGGTTGGTGAGATTTGGCTTTTGGTGAGGTTTGGCTTTTTCTGGGGTTTGGCTTTTGGTGGGTTTTGGCTTTTTCTGGGCTTTTTTTTTGTTGTTGTTGTTTTTCTCCCCTTTCTTTCTTTTGACTAAACCAAGAGCTTCCCCTTCCTTACTATTCAATTTTTAGATCCCCAGATTGCATCAGGCTGGAAAGGATCCTCAAAGATCATCTTGTCCCACCCCCTGCAGGCAGCAGGGACAGCTCCAACCAGAGCAGGCTGCACAGGGACACAGCAAGGCTGATCCTGACTCCACCACCTCCCTGGGCAACCTCTTCCAAGTGTTTCCTCACCCTCCCTGTGCAGAACTTCCTCCTGATGTCCAACCTAACTCTGCCCTGCTCCAATGGTTTCAAACCATTGCCCCTGGTCCTACCCCCACAGCCCCTTCTGAACAGTCCCTCCCCAGCCTGCCTGGAGGTCTCCTGCAGATACTGAAATGCAGCTCTGAGGTCTCCCTGGAGCCTTCTCTTCTCCAGGCTTAGCAGCCCCAACTCTCCCAGCCTGTCCCCACAGCAGAGCTTCTCCAGCCCTCTGTTCATTTTCATGGCTTCCTCTGGACCCTCTCCATCAGCTCCAGGTCCTTCTTGGGGTGGGAGCCCCACAGCTGGCCCCAGCCCTGCAGGTGAGGTCTCCCCAGAGCAGAGCAGAGGGGCAGGATCCTCTCTCTCCAGCTCTGGCCACACTGCTTTGGATGCAGCCCAGGCTGCCATTGGCCTTCTGTGCTGCCAGTGCCCATTGCTGGCTCCTGGCCAACCTCTCCCCCCCCAGCACCCCCAAGTCCCTCTCTGCAGGGCTGCTCTGGGTCCCATCCTCCCCAGCCTGGCTTGAGACCAAGGGCAGCTCTGCCTTAGCTTGCTGAAGGCTTAACATGTGAAAGATGTAAGCAAGCAGCGCAGCAGCAGTTCTTTGAGCATCATTTTCATTACCTTGAGCCTTGCAGCTGAGGTTTGCTGGGGGATGTCTGTCTGCAATGCCAAGGGCCTGCCACCCTGAACACAGCCTCACATCTCCCTGCAGTTTTACACTGCTGGTTTTACACAGACAAAACAAAAAAAAAAGCACAGCAGTGGGGTCTGAGGAAGAGGCTGAGCCTCATCAGGGTCCAAACAGTCACAGCCAAGCTCTGGGGGCAGGAGGGTGCCCTGGTGTGTACAGTACTGGCAGAGTCAAAGCATGGAGCTCAGGGGCTCAGCTCACACACTTCAACTGAGATATTGCAGCAAGAAGTTGTTTCGGCTTTGTCCTGCATTTGAGGTTTGTGGGGGAAAAAGTGAAATAAATCACACCTCAAAATAGATGAAACCCACCCAGGAACAGCAGGGGAAGCAAATGCTGCAAGCAGGTCTGCCTGGGGTGCAAGGTGAGCAAAGCAACTGCTGCAAATGGTCTGAACTCTGCCATTTTCACAGCATCCCAGAGTGGTAGGGGCTGGAAGGGACCTCCAGAGGTCATCCACTCCAACCCCCTGCCAGAGCAGGGGCACCCAGAGCACACAGGAACACATTCAGGAGGGTTTTGAATGTCTCCAGAGGAGACTCCACAGCTCCCCTGGGCAGCCTGCTCCAGGGCTCTGTCACCCTCACAAGGAAAATAATTTTCCTGATGGTTCCATGGAACTTCCTCTGCCTCAGCTTCCACCACTGCTGCCTTGTGCTGGCATTGGGCATCACCCAGCAGAGCCTGGCTCCAGCCTCTGGGCACTCACCCTGCAATGAGGTCAATTTTAATTGAGTTATAAACAATCTGAGGAGGGAACTGCTCCTTAACCCCCAGCAGATGAGGACAGAGGATAAAACTCAACCCTTCAGCAGCAGAAAGCTTCCAAGGGTGTCAGAAGCCTTGTGACTGAAAGACAAACCAAGGCAAGAAAGCAGAGGACTGAGGAGGGCTCCAAAGTTGTTTGCTTGCTCTCTCTGTCAGCTTCATTCTTCAGACACCAGGTTGGTTGCTGAATTTCAGACACATTTAGCAGCATTGCTTCAATTAAGGCACAGCCCCAGCTGGGCTGAAGGTTTCACTGAAATAGTTCTGTTGCTTTTTTCTTTTTTATTAGTAATAATTGGTCCTGCTTCCTGCTGGGAAGAGAGAGGCCAGGAAGGAGGAGATTGAGCCCCAGACCTCTTCAGTTGTGTCTTCCAGTAGGGTGATTTGTAAATTAAAGGTAGTGTAGGGCTTTGGACTCAGGAAATTCATCATTAAATCAGCTTTAGAGAGGGCTTGATGCTTGAAGCTGAGGTTTGGTCAACTCTGAGGTGTTGGTTTCCAGACAGCCCTTTTGTATTCTAGACAAAGGTTTTCCACCCACTGGGAACAGATCAAAACTGAAGAGATCATCCCAAAAAAAGCTAAAAAAAACCCCGGGGCCAACTTTTGGAAGACCAAGGCAGAGAAACAATGGCTGAAATTGGACAGAGAGAGATTAAAGAGTCCTTCAGCACCCAACCCAACTTGCCAGCTGGAGGCTCTTCTTCCAGAGGCACTGCCTCTGATCCACTCTGCTGCTGCTTCTGTAAAGGCCATTTGGGGCTCTCACCCAGCAGATATTTCTCCCATGCCATTTGGAATCCTGTTCTAGGATCCCACAATCCTTCCGTTTTCTATTTCAGTTTCCCTGTGAAGTGTTTGAGGCTTTCAGAGACTGCAATTTAAGTGCAGAAGAGCCAAGTTGGATGAAGCCAAACGTCCTTAAATGGGATAAACAATACCCAAAACACAGCAGCCCTCCTCCACCTGCACTGAAGCTGCTGCAGAAGAGACTCAGTCATCTCCCAGAGGGAAACACACAGTGCTTGCAACACAAAACAACCCCAGAAAGCTGGAAAGACACAAATGGAGTCCTTCAGAGTGTCATGGAGGAGGCAGAAAACGAGAGGGCTGGATCACAGCTTCCTTCCAGAGCAGGCCAGGCCAGGCCATGGCTGCTCTTGGGACACCCAAAGCATGGCTGAGGCAGTTGGTCAGTTACTGAGCAGCTTTAAGTAACAACTGACTCCACAGCACCATGAGAGCTCCCCTGGCAATGCCAACAGCAGCTGACTTGGCTTCAGAATCCCAAATCAGAATCCCAATCCTCACAACAAACAAGAGAAGCTCCAAAGCCTCACACAGGTGAAGCCTTCCTGCTTTAACACTGCCCCAACACTTGCCTGCCAAGCTCAGTGGAGCTCTACTGCCTACCTGCTTACCTACTGGGCTTGCATTTTACTTCTCAAACATGAAACACTTTGTAAGATGCTTTTTGCTTCCACACAGTGCTCTGGGCCAGGCACTGATTGCTTTCAGACAGACCCCAGAGCTCACACAAGTGCTCAGAAAGCTTCCTTGCAGCTCCAGCCATCCTGCCTTTTCAACTAGACTGGTAGCCAGCCCACGTACCTGGAAGCAAAACCAAAGACAGCAAAGTTAAGAGATGCATTTAATGCACCTCCTGGTGGAGAAATCCTTGCAGAGAGGCTGGCAGGGGAACCATCCTCTGCAGTTATAGGATCAGAGAATTGTCAGGGTTGGAAGGGACCTCAAGGATCATCTAGCTCCAACCTAGCTCCTGAAGGTCAGTTGTTTGTCCTAAAGCATTCCCTTGGATCAATGGCTTTGACAAGTGGGGAAGAGGAAAGTAAAAGGTGACCAGGGGGGAAGTGCTGAACCCCCCCTTGTCCTGTTGCTCTCAGCCAAGCACTGCAGCAGTGTTCAATGCTTCTCCTCCTCACTGACCTGCGCTGTGCTAAAGCAGCAAAACAGCCACAGAGGCCTGGGGCAAAATCCAGCCCCCGGTGTGATGGAAGTGGAACAGTCAGAGGCATCCACAGCTGAAGCCATGGTTGAAATGCAGCCAGCAGACCCCTTTAGAGCAGCACCATATTTCAGAGGATGGTTGAAGTGTGTAGCTGGACTGAAGCTGGAGGCAGAACATTCCCTGTTGGGTTTAATGATGACTCCTCCCTGGGAGGCTCCTCACTGAATGCAGACACAACTAAACCAGTCCTAAATACACCCTGGCTGGACATGGATATGGTTGGGAGGGGGAAAAAAAACAGTTCTCAGCAGAGTTCATTCCAGCTGCTTTTCCTCTGCAGCTGGGCCTTGACTTTCCAGGTTGTCCTGGCTCTGCCCAGCTGGCTCCCCACTCTGTGCCACGCAGGTTTCAGGCTGGTCCCTCCTTGTGGTGACATCAGGCAGCTCCTCTGCAGCTGAGCTGGGGCCATGCAGCTCCTTCACATGGAGGGTGGGGTTGGTCATTTGCTCTGGGTCTTGCTGGGGGGCTGGTGTGTTGCTGTCTTTGGGGAGCTCAGGGCAGTTGACAGGAGCTATCACCAAGGGAGGCTGAGGTAGGTCTTTCTGCAAAGAGAAGGTCACAGTCAGAAGGGTGGAGAGCAGGAGGGCTACAAAGATGCTGAGGTCTGATAGGGTCTGTGGACCTGGGAGTGCTGGGGACAAGAGGATGACCACAAACCAGCAGTGTGCTCTTGTAGCCAAGAAGGCATCCTGGGGGGCAGCAAGAAGAGTGTGGCCAGCAGGGCAAGGGAGGCTCTGCTCCCCCCTCTGCTCTGCCCTGCTGAGGCCACAGCTGCAGCACTGGGGCTGGAATTTTGGGCTCCTTTGTTCAAGGACAAGGAACTGCTGCAGAGGGTACAACAATGGGCTACAAAGAGGATTAGGGGAGCAGAACATCTCTCTTGTGAGGAAAGGCTGAGGGACCTGAGGCTTTTTAGGCTGGAGAAGAGCAGCCTGGGGGAGATCTGATCAGTGCTAAGCAATACTTCAAGGGTGGGTGTCAGCAGGGTGGCACCAGGCTGTGTTCAGTGGTGCCCAGTGCCAGGACAAGGGGCAAGGGGCACAAAGTTGCCCTCAGAAGTTGCATCTGAACATGAGGAGGAACTTCTGTAATTGAAGGGTGACAGAGCCCTGGAGCAGGCTGCCCAGAGAGGTGGTGGAGTCTCCATCTCTGGAGACATTCAAACCCCACCTGGATGTGTTCCTTGGTGCCCCTGGCTAGGCAGGGGTTGGATGATCTCCAGAGCTTCCTTCCAACCACACCATGCTGGGATTCTGAGATATTCTGGAACTAACAAAATTCTCAAGATTTGAGTGGCCAGGTCTGTGTGAGCTCAAATCATCTGCAAATGGCCAAATAATTGCCTCCAATTCTGTGCCTGTGAATTCTGTGAGAGATAGTCAGAGTCACAGAATGGTTTGGGTTGGAAGGGACCTCAGAGATCAACTCCCTGCCATGGGCAGGGACACCTCTCAACTAGAATTGGTTGCCCAAGGCCTCATCCAACCTGGCCTTGAACAGGCCAGGAAGGAGGCAGCCACAACCTCCCTGGGCAGCCTGTGCCAGAGTCTCACCACCCTCACACTGAAGAACTTCTTCCTCAGCTCCACTCTAACCCTGCTCTGCCTCAGCTCCAAACCATTCCCAATTGGCCTGGCTCAGACACCCTCATGAGAAGTCTCTCTGCAGCCTTCCTGCAGGATCCCTTCAGGCACTGGAAGGCAGCTCAAAGCTGTACAGGGGGAAGGTGAAAGGAACCAGACAAGGGGAAGGTGAAAGGAACCAGACAAGGGGAAGGTGAAAGGAACCAGACAAGGGGAAGGTGAAAGGAACCAGACAAGGGAAAGGTGAAAGGAACCAGACAAGATGAAGCTGAAAGGATCCAGACAAGATGAAGCTGAAAGGATCCAGACAAGATGAAGCTGAAAGGATCCAGACAAGGTGAAGGATCTATCATCTCCAGGATCACTCTTCAGCAGAGGCCACATGGACAGTTTCCTGTCTGTCAGGATATCAAAGGGATTTTTCTCCCAGGACTGTTTCACTGCTTGCTGCCTGAGGGCTGCTTGCTGGGCTCAGATGCACTCTGCTGCTGATGCAGGAAGAGGCAAGCAGCACTCTGCCACTTCAGCATTTTCTCTCTCTTTACTAACAGTCTACAACCACTGGCACTTTGCCATCATGTTTCAGATGGCCTCAAAGATTTTCCCCACAAAGTTAATTCTCCAAGGAACAACAATGAAAGTTAAATCTCCAGAGGAAAGTTGTGGAGGGTCTCACAAATGACTGAATAACAAAATGAAGCTGACTGAGGGAATCTCTAGCCTGATAGATTTGGCCTTCAAGTAATTGCTACCTGCTCTAGTGCATGGCCAGGCTGGATGAGGCCTTGAGCAGCCTGGGCTGCTGGGAGGTGTCCCTGCCCATGGCAGGGGGTTGGAACTGGATGATTTTGAAGGTCCCTTCCAACCCAACCCATTCCATAAAGCTGCAGTCATGCATCATGGTAGGAATGATTCCTTTTGGAATCAGATTAACTTCACTTGGCCCAGGGTGAAGCAAAGTGAGAAGTTGCTACACCTGGAGCTTGATTTCTACCTTCCCAAGCAGCAGGGTAGGAAATAATACAGACAAATATTTTAAGGACAGAATCATAGCACAGCATGCTCTGGGCTGGAAGGGCTTTAAAGGGCTTCTAGTCCAACCCCCTGCAGTCAGCAGGGACATCTTCCACTAGATTAGGTTGCTCAGAGTCCTGCCCAACCTGACCTGCAATGGTTCTAGGGATGGGGCTTCTACCTCCTCCCTGGGCAGCCTGGGCCAACATTTTATACCTTCTGATCACAGAACTGTCAGGGCTGGAAGGGACCTCAAGGCTCAGCCAGTTCCAACCCCCCTGCCATGGGCAGGGACACCTCACACCACAGCAGGTTGCTCACAGCCACATCCAGCCTGGCCTTCAAAACCTCCAGGGCTGAGGCCTCCACCACCTCCCTGGGCAACCTGTGCCAGTGTCTCACCACCCTCATGGGGCAGAGCTCTGAGCAGAAGCTGGCAGCTTTGTGCCTTCTCTGCTGCTCACCCCAGCAGAGAGGCTTGCAGCACAAGAGCCATACCAAGGTCAGCTTAAAAGACTGAGCAGAACACTTCTCAGAGGCACTGCCAAAGCAGCTGGGGGTGTTTCCCCCCTTTCAGGTGGCAGTCTAGAGGTTGGCATACTCAGGGAGGAGGTAAGAGACTACTCAGCTGAGAGGATTCAAATGCAGGTGGTTCTTGGAAGCTTGAGGGCTTTGGCCTGTGTGGAATCCTAGAATGGCTCAGGTTGCAAGGGACCCCAGGGACCACCCAGTCCAACCTCCCTGTCACAGGCAAAGAGGTCTCCCAGCCAGACTCAAGGCCTCATCCAACCTGGCCTTGAACACCCCCAGGGATGTCCTTTCATACAAATCTAAATCCTCTTCACACAGTGTTCCACTCCTCATGGTGTGGAGCAAAACTGCAAGTGGGGAGATTCAGGTTGGATGTTAGGAAGAAATTCTTCCCCATGAGGGTGGTGAGACACTGGCACAGGTTGCCCAGGGAGGTGGTGGAAGCCTCATCCATGCAGGTTTTTAGGCCAGGCTGGATGTGGCTGTGAGCAACCTGCTGTAGTGTGAGGTGTCCCTGCCCATGGCAGGGGGTTGGGACTGGCTGAGCCTTGAGGTCCCTTCCAACCCTGCCAGTTGTGTGATTCTATAGTGCTGCTTTCAAGAGAGCTCAGAAGAGTCTACTCCAGGCAGAGCCAAGGCCAGACAAGGGCTGCTCCACCTTCCACCACCCAGCTGCAGCAGCCACAAGCATCCACAGAAGGCAACTTTGCTGAGGCAAGAAGAAAAGAGAATCTGTTTACAAGCAAACACCCAAGCAAGAAGAGGACCCTTTGGGGTTGGGTTGAGAAGACTTCAAGACTTTACTCAACTTTAAAGCTAGTTAGGGTTTGCTACCATTTAGTACTCCTTGAGACACTGATATCAAAGTGGTATTCACCGCAAAGCCGCTGCCCGTCCAGAACATTCCCAGCTCCTTCCTCCAGAGAGCCACAGCCAAGCTGGTGAGCAGAGTGCAGGGCACCAGGTAGAGCAGAGCAGGTTGGCCCATCTGCATCAGTGCCAAGGCCACGAAGGTCACCAGAAGGCCAATGCCATAGCCTGGGGGGAAAGCAAAGCAGCAGACACCACCGGGTCAGATGCAGCTCGGAGAGGAGCATCCTAACAGAGCTGGGTTCAGGCAACACTGAGGGAAGGGATCCATCCAGAGGGACCTGGACAGGCTGCAGAGCTGGGCACAAGCCAGCCTCAGGAGGTTCAACAAGACCAAGGGCAAGGTCCTGAAGCTGGGTCAAGGCAATCCCAAGCACCAATACAGGCTGGGCAGGGACTGGCTGGAGAGCAGCCCTGAGGAGAGGGACTTGGGGGTGCTGGGGAATGAGAAGCTCAACAGGAGCCAGCAGTGAGCACTTGCAGCCCAGAGAGCCAAGCAGAGCCTGGGCTGCAGCAAGAGAAGTGTGGCCAGCAGGGCCAGGGAGGGGATTCTCCCCTCTGCTCCACTCTGGTGAGACCACACCTGGAGCTCTGTGTCCAGTTCTGGAGCCTCTGTTCCAGGAAGGATCTGGAGGGGCTGGAAGGTGTCCAGAGAAGGGCCATGAGGATGAGCAGAGGGCTGGAGCTGCTCTGCTATGAGGACAGACTGAGAGAGTTGGGGTTGTGCAGTCTGGAGAGGAGAAGGCTCCAAGGTGACCTTCTTGTGGCCTTCCAGTATCTGAAGGGGGCTACAAGAAACCTGGGGAGGGACTTTTTAGGCTATCAGTTAGTGACATAACTGGGGGGAATGGAACAAAGCTGGAAGTGGGGAGATTCAGATTGGATGTGAGGAAGAAGTTCTTCCCCATGAGAGTGGTGAGAGCCTGGAATGGGTTGTCCAGGGAGGTGGTTGAGGCTCCATCCCTGGAGGTGTTTGCAGCCAGGCTGGATGAGGCTCTGGCCAGCCTGATCTAGTGTGAGGTGTCCCTGCCCATGGCAGGGGGGTTGGAACTGGCTGAGCCTTGTGCTCCCTTCCAACCCTGACTGATTCTATGATTCTATGACACTAATGTGTTGTGGAAGCAGTGTGAGCAGCCTCAACCATGCTGTGCCACTCACAGAATGGCTCAGGTTGGAAGGGACTCAGAGATCATCTACTCCAACCTCCCCCACCATGAGCAGAGACACCTCTCAACCAGACTTGGCTGCTCAAGGCCTCATCCAGCCTGGCCTTGAAGAAGCATCTGAGCAAGAACACTTCACAAAGCCAACACAAATCTCAAGGATCCTAACCAGGACTCAGTCCATGGCAGCTCCCTCTGGGGGCTCTGCACACTGAGGATTGTTGGGAGGCCTTTTGGTTTAGTTTGGGGTTTTGTGGGCTTTTCCTTTCCCTTTCCCCTCCCCATATTTTATTTTTTTTTGTGGGAAAGGACCTTCCAAGGGCATCTTGTCCAACCCCCCTGCAGGCAGCAGGGACACCTCCAACTAGGCTGCCCAAGCCCTCAGTGAGTCTGATCTTGAATGTCTCCAGGGATGGGAACTCAACCACCTCCCCGAGCAACCTGTTCCAGTCTCTCCCCACCCTCATTGTGCAGAACTTCCTCCTGATGTCCAACCTAAATCTCCACTACTCTGGTTTCAAACCATTGTCTCTTGTCCTGCCACTCCCAGCCCTTGTCCAAAGTTCCTCCCCAGCTCTCCTGGAGCTCCTTCAGGTACTGGAAGGCTGCTCTGAGGTCTCCCTGGAGCCTTCTCTTCTCCAGGCTGAGCAGCCTCAACTCTCCCAGCCTGGCCCCACAGCAGAGGTTCTCCAGCTCTCTGATTATCTTGGTGGCCTCTTCTGGACCCTCTCCAGCAGGTCCCTGTCCTGGTTGTGTTGGGGGTCCCAGAGCTGGACACAGCACACAGGAGCACCTCCTGTAGGTGTTGGTGCAGCTGTCTCTGCCACACTTACCTATTGTGCAGGCTACAAAATAGACTCTGGATGACTGCACCTGGATATCAAACCTGTGGCAGTAGGCTACCAGCAAGCCTAGGAAAGGAAAGGACAGTTACAACAGGTTTACAACAAGGTTTGCACATCAAGACACAAAGCCATGAATTAACCAAGAACATGAAAAGTTTGTTCCTTGGCAGCTCACAAAGCAGTTCTGTAACACAAGCTCAGTGCAGCAGAAGCAATCCAATAATGAAATTCCATCTATCAATATCCCCAGATCCAAAAGGTTCACCCCAGCCCCAACAAAGAGCTGTAAAACCTCTTCTTCATGTGCTGAACACTGGGTGAGTTCCTCCCTTCCAGCTCCTTGTGAAGTGAGTACAAAGCTCTGGTTAATACCTGGTGGCTCTTACAGGTCAGAGGGAGAGGGCACACAGATGGGGATGCCCTGCCTCACGCTTCCCAAAAAACAACACAGACAAAAGATTTCCCAGGAGGAAGCTGAAGATCCCTACTGATGTCCACATGCAGTGGTGCCAGGCAGACTTCCACACACTACCTCAAGTCAGATGTGAGTGGTAGGAACAGTGGAGAGAACCACTTAGAGCAGGTGGAACCCAACAGGTTCCATATGAACAAGAGGAGAGTTGTTTGGTGTGAGGGTGCTGGAGGCCTGGAGCAGGCTGCCCAGAGAGGTTGTGGAGTCTCCTTCCCTGGCGAGCTTCCAACCCCCCCTGGGCACTGTGCTCCTGGGCAAGCTGCTGTGGGTGCCCTGCTGGAGCAGGGGGCTTGGACTGGGTGAGCTCCAGAGGTCCCCTCCCACCTCCCCAGGCCGGGGTTTGGCTGTTATGCAATGAAGGAATGATGAAGCTTTGAGTGGTCAGGAGTGGCCCCAAATCATCTGCAAGTGGACACAAAGCTGCCTCTAGTGAAGATGTTTTATGCTGTAAAATCAGCTCCTAAATCAACTCCTGATACTTCTCTGCATCTCTTGCCATCACTGCATGGGAGACTGAAGCAAAAGGTTCATTTGCATTTCATTTCTCAGGGAAAGAGAGGGGGAACAAAAAGAACACAGAAGATAAACTTCCACATTTAAGAGGTGTGCAGCAGTTAAACTTCTCTCTTGAAGCAGAAGTCCAAGAGCTACAAACCACTGACAGCTCTACAAGGAAAATGGTTACCAGATGAAACAAGACATACCTGGAACTAGAATGTCTCCAAATCCCAGGAGAGAAAAAGGTCTGTCACAGAGAGCCAGGGGCGAGGAGTTCAGCCGGGGCACCTTCAGGACCATGGGCAGCTGGGGGGGACAGAGACAGGCACCATGAGAGGCTGCTTTCTGTACACTGGCACCACCCCCAGAGCTGGATCTGGCTCTGCTGGAGCTGCAGGCTTCAAACAGAGCCAGGGTGGCTTTTATTGTTGTTTTAAATCCTATTGGTAAGAAATTTTAACCATAAGGATCAGAGAAGCACAGAATGGTTTGGGTTGGGAAATCCCTCTGAGAGCATCCAGGCCAACCCCAAACCAGCCCCACCATGGCCACCAAACCATGGCCCCAGGGTTCTGGAACACCTGCAGGGATGGGGACTCCACCACCTCCCAGGCTCACACCAACTTTATTTTGGGAATGCTGCCTTCAGCGCCAGCTCTGCACAGAACAATTCCTCTGATCCCTCCTCCCGAGACACCAAACCCAAACTCTGAGACATCTTCCCAGCCCTCCCCAAGGAGCTCTGCCTCTCCTCTGGGTGCTGAGGGAAGACAGGTGAAGGGTCATAGAATCACAGAATGCATCAGGGACCCTCACAGGGCCCCTTGCCCCTGCAGCCAGCAGGGACCTCCAGCTGGAGCAGGCTGCCCAGGGCCACAGCGAGTCTGAGCCTGAATGTCTCCAGGGATGGAGCCTCCACCACAGCTCAGGGCAACCTCTTCACAATCAGAGAGTCAGACAATTGTCTGGGTTGGAAAAGGCCTCCAAGCTCTTCCAGTCCAACCAGCAACCCAACCTCACCATGAGCACCAAACCATAGCCCCGGGTGCCATGGCCACAGGGTTGTGGAACACTTCCAGGCATGGGGACTCCACCACCTCCCTGGGCAGCCTGTGCCAAGCCCTGACCACTCTGACAGCAAAGAAATTTTGCCTCCTCTCCAGCCTAACCCTACCAGGCACAACTTGAGGCCATTTCCTCTCCTTCTGTCACTGATCCTAGGGAGCAGAGCCCAACCCCCACCTCCCTGCAGCCTCCTCTCAGGGAGCTGGAGAGAGCAATGAGGTCTCCCTCAGCCTCCTCTTCTCCACACCAAACACCCCCAGCTCCCTCAGCTGCTCCTCACACAATGCCCTCCCAACCCCTTCCCAGCCTCTTTGCTCTTCTCTAGGCCCCTTCAGCCTCTCAATGCCTTTCTTGTCCTGTGGCACCCAGAACTGACCCCAGCACTCAAGCTGTGACCTCAGTAGTGCCCAGTCCAGGGGCACCATCCCTGCCCTGCTCCTGCTGCCCACACCACTGCTGCTCCAGGTCCCTTCCAGCCTAACCCATTCTGTGACTCTATGGAATCAGTGTGGATTGATCACCTGTAGATCATCCTGCAAACAACTACTTCCTGTACTGTTTTCCCATGTGAAGAAACCAAACATCCTTAAATTAACCAAAGCAGTTTTCCTTTTCATTTCTTATTTGTTCATCTCTTCCACCCCCTGCCCTCTCCTCCCCACCTCCTGCACCCCCTGCCCTCTCCTCCCCACCTCCTGCACCCCCTGCACTCTACTCCTCATGCTGTACAGCTCTGTGCACACAGCTGGCTGCTGCCAGCAGGCACAGCACCACTGCACACCAACATCTCTTCTCCTCTGCCTGCAATTTGTGTTCCTCTCTTTTGCCTTTTCACAAAGCAACCACCTGAAGAGGGGAGGTTGCCAGAGTCACAAACTGACCACCTAAGCTTTACCTCTTGTGCTTCATCAGCACTAAGTTCTGTTTCCAAACCTGGTCACATGCATTTGTGAAGCTGAGCTAACAGCTTCCTTACACTGAAACCCTTTGCAAACAAGATAAAGAAAGCCCAAAGCTGTTGCAACAAAGCACTAAAAGTCTGTGCTGCCTCTGTGTCTGCAGCAGATTTCCAGAGAGCTGAGGAGTGCTGACTCTAAACAAGGCACCTGGCTCATGGCAATCCCAGTCCAGGCTGGGTGAGCAGTGGCTGGAGAGCAGTCTTGAGAAGGCCTTGGGGGTGTCAGTTGGGGACAAACTCCCCAGGAGCCAGCAATGGTCCCTGGCAGCCCAGCAGGCAGCTGAGTGCTGAGCTGCATCCAGAGCAGGGAGAGCAGCAGCACAGGGAGGGGATTCTGCCCCTCTGCTCTGCTCAGACCCCACCTGCAGCACTGCCTCCAGCTCTGGGGCCCCCAGCACAAGAAGGACCTGGAGCTGCTGGAGAGGGGCCAGAGGAGGTCACAGAGATGATCAGAGAGCTGGAGAACCTCTGGTGTGGGGACAGGCTGGGAGAGTTGGGGCTGTTCAGCCTGGAGAAGAGAAGGCTTCAGAGAGACCTTAGAGCAGCCTTCCAGTACCTGAAGGGGCTCCAGGAGAGCTGGGGAGGGACTTTGGACAAGGGCTGGGAGTGCCAGGATGAGGGACAATGGCTTTGAGCTGGGAGAGGGGAGACTGAGACTGGAGGAGGCAGAGAGAGTAAGGGACTTGTGACAAGGGCTGGGAGCACCAGGACAAGGGGAATGGATTTGAGCTGGGAGATGAGGAAGAAATTCTTGGCAGTGAGGGTGGGGAGAGACTGGCATAGGTTGCCCAGGGAGGCTGTAGCTGTCCCCTCCCTGGGAGGTGTTCAAGGCCAGGCTGGATGAGGCCTTGAGCAAGCTGTGCTGGTGGGAGGTGTCCTGCCCAAGGCAGAGGGTTGGAGCTGGATGATCTTTAAAGATCCCTTCCCACCCAACCCATTCTGTGATTCTATGAATGAAATTCTTTCCAGCTGGACATTTCCATTTCAGTTTTATAGTCTTTGAATTGCAGAGGAGTTGAGAGTGCAGCAGCTGGCAGCCAGTGCCAGGTTTCAGATGCCACATGTTACCTTCTCATGGGTGGCAGAATCAGATGGGCCTGCAGCCACCTCCACCATGATGCTCTCCCCAGTCTAAAGAGAAAAAAACCCAATACAAAACAAAGGAGAAAAGTGTCAAATCAGCAAGTTGGGGAGCATTTAGGAACAGAGAGACAAGCAGGGTGTCCCACTTGGTGAGCAGCAAGGACCTGACTTACCTTAGTCAGAAAAGGGGTGATGAAAACAAAGAAGACATCATAGACAAAAAGGACCAGGAGGAGCAAGGTGCAGCCCTGAGGGGAGAGACAAGACCCTTGGTATTTATAGCTACCCATTAGAAATCAGCAAAGAATTAATCATCAGCAGTTTAGGGCTGCTAGAGGCAAAAGCTAACAAGGAGAAAAGTCACCAAAGTGATTTTGCTTAAGTCTTAAATAGTGCAGGTGGAGGAATTGGGGCTGGCATGCAGCTCCCACAAGGCAGCAATCCCTAGACACAAAGTGAGATCTGGGTGCCTCAAATCCTTTATCACTTGGAGCCAGCTCAGTTTGTTAGGAAACAGCAAAAGTTCCTCATGTTCCCTGGAGGCTCCTGCCTGAAATTGCAGCCACAGTGCTTTGGGCCAAGCTGTGCAGGGAAATCAGCTTCCAGGTGAAGGTAACTTGAAACTGTTGCCTTAGGGAGGACTAAATGACACTGATTTGGAGCTGAGGATGCTGAGTGAGTTCTGGAAGATTTGAAGAGACCAGACCAGCATCAGGTGTGTGTCAGATTCCAAACCAAGCCAGCAGCAGCCCAAAACTCCCCAGAATCAGAGAACCACAGAATGGGTTGGGTTGGAAGGGACCTCCAAAGCTCATCCAGGGACATCCTCCACTAGAGCAGGCTGCCCAGAGCCCTCTCCAGCCTCACCTTGAACATCTCCAAGGATGAGGCCTCAACCACCTCCCTGGGCAACCTGTTGCAGTGTTCCAGCAGCCTCCTGGGGCAGAACTTGTTCCTCACATCCAATCTCAATCTGCTCTGCTCTAGTCTGAAGCCATTGCCCCTGGGCCTGTCCCTGCAGGCCTTTGGGAACAGTCCCTCTGCAGCCTTCTTGTAGCCCCTTCAGGTACTGGAAGCTGCTCTAAGGTCTCCCTGGAGCCTTCTCTTCTCCAGGCTGAACACCCCCAGCTCCCTCAGCCTGTCCACATAGCAGAGCTGCTCCAACCCCCTGACCACTTTCATGGGTCTCTTCTGGAGCTGTTGGTGTGTGGGGCTGTGGTAGTTCAGAGGGTAGCTGCCTTTAAGCCCCACAAAGTCACAAACCTCCAGAGGTGCAGGAGGTGGAGCAGCAAAGAGGAATCTTCTGTATTTCATTCCCATGAGTCCTGCATCCCTAGACCCCAACCACTCCTGCTTGCTTTGCCCTTTTCCCTCCCTCTCTCCTCCCAGGAAGACACCCAGGCTGTTATCTCTTGCAGGGGGGGTCTGGTGTTGGCTTTGGCAGTGCTGTCAATTAGGCCTGGAGCTGTCTAATTGGGGACTGGAGCTACCAAGCTGCATCACAATGGTTTGGTATGGAGGGTAGAGAGGCTTGGTAGGGAGGGGGCATGAAGGCTTGGGTTTGTTGGCCTGGTTTGAAGGGAGTTTGTGTGAAGCTTTGGCTTAATGGGCTTCTGTCCTAAGCCCAGAGCTTGTGCTTCATGTGCTTCTGTACTGCTGTATGTAGTTGTGAAGAGCATTTCCAGCTAAGCTTCCCAATCCTCTCCAACCTCTCGTGTCAGCATTTTCCTTTTGCCCCTTTTGGAAGAGGCAAAAGAACAAATCTGTCTCACTGAATTCTGACAGGGCTGTGATTTACAGCCCAGAGCTTCAAGTTACCAAACCCCACCCAGGTGTAACAACCACACCACGCTGCTGGGCTGCTCTGCACTGATCCAGCACTCTGCAAAGCTACAAGTGAGTGGAAGTGGATCTCCAAGCCCTGTGCTGCAGGGTGAAGGACTCCTGTGTTTCACCAGCCACAGCCAGCCAGCCTCTTGTGCACACCTGTTTGACTCTCATACCTTGAAGGTAGGCAGGCGAATGGTTTTCAACATGTAGAGACAGAAAGCGATTCCCAAAGCATCCTGCAGCACCCAGGCCCACCTAGGACAGAGGAGAGCAGCACTGGTGCAGCAAACAACAGCAAAACCAGGCCAGGCCTTGGCACTGGGCAGAACACTTCATTAGAAACTTGAAACCAACATTGCTGTCAGCGGGGAGTGGGCAATGGGAGGCTGAGCCTGGGCAGCCTGAGAACCTCCTCAAGGGAAGGGCTGGTTTGGCACTGAGGCAAGAGCAGGGTGGTGCTGCCCAGCCAGGCTCAGTCAGGATTGCCAGTGACAAGCTCCACTAAGGTCAACATAGAATAGGCTGGAAGGGACCTTCCAAGGTCATCTAGCAGTCAGCAAGACATCTGCAGTCAGAGCAGGGTGCTCAGAGCCCCAAACAGCCTGACCTGCAGTGGTGCCAGCCATGGGGCAGCTCCCACCTCTCTGGGCAGCCTGGGACAGGCTCTCAGCACCCTCAGGGTCAAACATTTCTCCCTTCTCTCCACTCTCAATCTCCCTCTTGCAGTTCCAAACCATCCTCCCTTGTCCTGTCCCAACAGGCCCTGCTCCAAAGTCTGTCCCCAGCTTTCTGCTCAGCCCTTGAAGCACTGCAAGGCCACCAGAAGGTCTCCCTGGAGCCTTCTCCTCTGCAGGCTGCCCAAGCCCAACTCTCTCAGCCTGGCTCCCAGCAGAGGGCTTCCAGCCCTGCCAGCATTGCTGTGGCCTCCTCTGGCCCTGCTGCACCAGGTCCCTGTCTGTGCTGTGCTGAGGGCTCCAGAGCTGCCCCAGCACTGCAGGGGGGGGTCTGAGCAGCCCTCTAAGATTGATTCCAACCATAACCCAACCCCACCATGGGCATCAAACCATGGCCCCAGGTGCCATGGCCACATGGTTCTGGAACACCTCCACGGACTCCACTACCTCCCTGGGCAGCCTGTGCCAATCCCTGACCACTCTGGTAGCAAAGAAATTTTGCCTCCTCTCCAACCTAACCCTCCCCTGGCACAATTTCAGGACATTTCCTCTCATCCTCACTGGTAACTTGGCAGAAGAGACCAACACTGGCCTCATCCCGAACTCCATTCAAGGAGCTGTAGAGAGCAATGAGGTCTCCCTCAGTCTCCTCTTCCCCACACCAAACACCCCCAGCTCCCTCTGCTGCTCCTCCCCAGCCCTCTTCTCCAGACCCTTCCCCAGCTTGGTTGCCCTTGCAGAAGTTACAACCAAGAACTGCTACTCAAGCCCCTAGCTCCTTTCCTGTCACTCCTATATTCTGGCTAAGTTTAGGCATCTCTGGCTGACAGCTGATCCTTTCTGAAGCCCACTGCAGTTCCCAACACAGAGACTGAGCATCACACTTACTGATCTTCATTCCTGAAGACTCCCCAGACCACGCTGACCGAGACACAGAAGACTGCCAGCAGCAGCATGCGGACCTGTGGCCGCTTGTGGAAGTAAGGCAGATTGTTGTCTGGCACCCTGCAAATGAACCACACCAGGGTCACTCTCTCCTCCACCTGCAAGCCTGGAACCACTCCTGACAGCCCCACCCCCACCCCATGGTCCAAGCATTCCCTCTGTCTATCCAGAGTGGAGAAGCTGCCCCATACCTGCACTTTCCCAAGGGGAATCTTCTCACGAAGGGAGACAGACAACTGTAGAGCCCAATGGAGGCAGCCAGGCAGAATATTCCTATGATAACATAGACTGAGAGAGGAAAAAGTAGTCAGAGGATAATGTAAGAGAGGCTTTTGTCATATCCCAGCTGAACAAAGACCAATCAAAACCCCTGAGTGAGAACTAAGGCTCACATCTCACCAGAGTGGAACTCAGACACTTCAACTGACTGGTGATTAGATTTTTGCTCTTTATGTGTCTAATCCTAGCTCCTCTTCCTCAGGTGTGTTTCAGGCAACAGCCTCTTCAACAAATCAGCCCCTCTGTGCTACCAGTCTGGGAGCTACTCATCAAATCCTAAGCCTGAAAAGCAATTAATGGTGAAGTGTTTATGCTCTCACTGGGAGGGGGTTGAGTGTTAAAGGGAGCTCTTCACATCACTCAGTAGCAAACTGCCTGGGTACAGATGGGACACAGCTTCCTCAGGAATACCAGGATGGCAGCTCCTGGCCACCAGGCTCTCATAGGTTTTGCCAATCAGTTTGGAAACTGAGCAGCAGAAACTTCATAAAGATACAAAAATGAATCATGGATCACCCTGAGCTGCACCCAAAGCAGTGTGGCCAGAGCTGGAGAGAGAGGATTCTGCCCCTCTGCTCTGCTCTCTGAGGAGAGACCTCACCTGCAGTGCTGTGTGCAGCTCTGGGACCCCCAACACCACAAGGACAGGGACCTGCTGGAGAGGGTCCAGAGGAGGCCACCAAGATGAGCAGAGGGCTGGAGAACCTCTGCTATGGGGACAGGATGAGAGAGTTGGGGCTGCTCAGCCTGGAGAGAAGGCTGCAGGGAGACCTCAGAGCTGCGTTTCAGTATCTGCAGGAGACCTCCAGGCAGGCTGGGGAGGGACTGTTCAGAAGGGGCTGTGGGGATAGGACCAGGAGCAATGGTTTGACACTGGAGCAGGGCAGAGTTAGGTTGGACATCAGGAGGAAGTTCTGCACAGGGAGGGTGAGGAGACACTGGAACAGGTTGTCCAGGGAGGTGGTTGAGGTTCCACTCCTGGAGACATTCAGGATCAGACTTCATGGACCCCTGAGCAACCTGCTCTAGTTGGAGATGCCCCTGCTACCTGCAGGGGGTTGGACAGGATGCCCTTGGAGGGTCCCTTCCAACTCAATGCAATCTGTGAACCTCTGACCTTAACTTCATACAGAACAACAAAACAAAGACAAGAGAGGTCTGAGGACATCTTGGACAATACAGGGTGGAAGACATCCAGTCTGGATCTGCTTCACAGGCTTTCATGTTGGAAAGCAGCAGTCTGACCTCCTCACCCACCCAACCTCACTCAAAGCAGGCACAGAAAACCACTCAGTGGTGTTCCCATCAGTGTGCTTCCACCACACTGGGATGAAGAACCATGGCAGAGGACATCTCCTGATTGTCTGCACACTAAGTGCTCACTGCATGATCCCTTCTGACAGGGAAGATGCATCAATACAAAACCAACTTTTTGAAGAGTACCTAAGTGGTCATAGAAGAAATAGAGGAGGACCAGCATTGAGCAGCACATCACCACAAAGACACAGATCATGATGGGAGTCACATCCACTGTCTCGTCGTCCTGCTTCTCTGCCCCGTCGTCACGCTTGTGCTTCATGTAGCGCCTGCAGGGCAACAAGGCCACACTCAGTCCTGCCAGAGGGCACAGACAGCTGCCTGGGCTTGGGAAACAGCAGCCAGCAGCTCTAGGGGGGTCTCCTTCCCCTCTACTCTGCCCTGGTCAGACCACACCTGCAGTATTGCGTCCAGTTCTGGGCTCCCTGATTCAAGAGAGACAGAGAACCGCTGGAGAGAGCCCAGTGGAGGCTGTGGGGTGAGTGGGGACTGGAACATCTCTGCTGTGAAGAAAGGCTGAGAGCACTGGGGCTGGGCAGTCTGGAGAGGCTGAGGGAGCTGGGGGTGTTTGGCCTGGAGAAGAGGAGGCTTAGGGGAGACCTCATTGCTGTCTACAACTCCACGTAGCCAGGTGGGGGTTAGGCTCTTCTCCCAGGCAAGCAGCAGCAGAACAAGAGGACACAGTCTCAAGCTGTGCAGGGGAAGTTTAGGCTTGAGATGAGGAGAAAGTTCTTCACAGAGAGAGTAATTGGCCATGAGATGTGCTGCCCAGGGGGGTGCTGGTGTGGTAGTTTTAGACTACACCTTTAAAAATTTTCACAGATCTTGAGCAGAAAGTAGTAAAAATGTAAACAAATCACTACTGGGAGTAAAAAGGAAAATAATGATTGTTCTGCCCCATTCCATGGGAGGGAGAGCTCCCATGAGATTTGGTTCCCCAAACAATCTTTCTCTCCTCTCTTCTATTCTCTTCTCACTTTGGCCTGGGAGTTACTAACTTGCTTCTGCTTGCCCTTGGCTGCATGACTTTTACTTTGGCTAAGTTTAATCCCTCTCTGCTTCTTTCTCTCTTCCTTGTGTACAGGGGGGCCAGGGGGAGGCAGGGAGGGAGAAGCTGTTAGAGCCTCTTCCCTGGTCTTGTGGCCAGGGGTTCCTTGTGCTGTTTGCTGATTGTAAATCCCTGTAATTGTGAATCCTGGATGTTTGTCCACATTCATTGTATCTCAGTGTAGGTTGCAGCTTTGCTTGTGCCTACAGCTCCATTGGCTTCCAAACTGAGCTGGTCTGGCAAAGTTCATGTTAGGGGGGAATCTTCAGCCCACCACAGGTTGAACACCATCCCTGGAGGTGTTCAACAAAAGACTGGATGTGGCACTTGGAGCCAGGGTTTAGTTGTCAGGTGTTAGGTTAGACTTGATGATCTCTGAGGTCTTTTCCACCCTGGTTGATTCTGTGAGAGGAGAAGGCTGAGACGGGATCTGATCAGTGACAGGACATGGAACAACAGTTACAAACTGGAACCCAGGAGGTTCCACCTCAACATGAGGAGAAACTTGTTTGGAGTGAGGGTGCTGGAGGCCTGGAGCAGGCTGCCCAGAGAGGTTGTGGAGCCTCCTTCTTTGGAGACTTTAAAGCCTCATCTGGATGTGTTCCTGTGTGAGCTGCCCTGGGTGACTGGGGGGTGGGAGTGGATGATCTCTGGAGGTCCCTTCCAGCCCCTAACATTCTGTGGTTCTGGGATCTCAAAGGTCCC
This sequence comes from Indicator indicator, assembly GCF_027791375.1. NCBI lineage: Eukaryota > Metazoa > Chordata > Aves > Piciformes > Indicatoridae > Indicator > Indicator indicator. Next base: position 716,804 of record NC_072045.1, on the reverse strand, counting down.
CTCCAAGCAGCTGTGTGACTGGCAGGGCTGCCAGGGGAGCTGTAGCCAGCTGTGCTTCTCTGGCTGTGAACAGCACAAGAGAGCTGGCACTCAGCACTCCACTTACTCACTTTTTCACATCTCTGCTTCCTGCCCAGTAGCCTCCAATGGCAACAGTGCCCACAGCCATGACAAAGATGATCACCATGTTGTAGTCCAGCACAGGCTCGTTGGGGGCATACAGAGCTCCTTTCACTGAGCTGCCAAAGCTCTGTGGAGGAAGGAAGTGATGAGGAACTGCTGAAAATCCACCTCAGCAAAGGTTCAGGCATTTAGTTTTCACTAAGCAACCTCAGAACCGATCTTGTTATAAGAACTTAAGAGCACTCTCTTGGCTCTGCTCTTAGTGATTCTTATTTCCAGCATCAAGCTCCATTTTGATTTTACTCTGAAGATGATCCTGTGCTCTGCTGAGACCCCACCTGCAGTGCTGTGTGCAGCTCTGGGACCCCCAGCACAAGAAAGACAGGGACTTGCTGCAGAGGGTCCAGAGGAGGCCACCAAGATGATCAGAGGTCTGGAGAACCTCTGGTGTGGAGACAGGCTGGGAGAGTTGGGGCTGCTCAGCCTGGAGAAGAGAAGGCTCCAGGGAGACCTTAGAGTTGCATTTCAATATCTGCAGGAGACCTCCAGGCAGGCTGGGGAGGGACTGCTCAGAAGGGGCTGTGGGGATAGGACCAAGGACAATGGTTTGAAACTGGAGCAGGGCAGAGTTAGGTTGGACATCAGGAGGAAGTTCTGCAGAGTGAGGGTGAGGAGACACTGGAACAGGTTGCCCAGGGGGGTTGTGGAGTCTCCTTCCCTGGAGACTTTCAGGGCCTGGCTGGATGTGCTCTGGGTGACCTGCTCTGGCAGCAGAGCTGGACTCAGTGATCTCCAGAGGTCCCTTCCAAGCCCTACCACTCTGTTGATTCTGTGACTTAGATGATCTCCAGAGGTCCCTTCCTTGTGATTCACTGTCCCACTTACCTTGCCAATATCCAGCATGTCAGTGTAGCTGAGCAGAGCCACAGGAATGTCAATCTCTTCATACTGACTCCTGTTACCCCCAGGAGGGACCTGAAAGACAGTTCAGAGCAGGTAAGAAGACAATCAGCACCTGGCTCCAGGGCAGTGTCAGCAAACAGAAGAGAGGAAGGGACTCACCAGCCTCTCTCTGCTGACAATCAGCAGCCCACGAGCTCCATTGATCTGAGCCAGCCTCACTTTCTCATAGAAGGTGCAGTTGCCTCTCATCACCATGGGGATCTGGTTATTGAAGCCCCCATCAGGGACATCAGAGGGCGAGCACAGAACTGATGCTGTCTGATCCTGCAGCTGCAAGAGGGACTGCAAAAAGAAAAAAAAAGTAAAAGGGGTTCATATCTGCACCTAAAACACAAATCAAAAGCAGACAGCACACAGCTTGCAAAGGAGCATTTGGGAGTTTGCAGCAATGCAGTGAGTGAGGGCTCTGGGAGCAACCTGAGAGGTGAACAAGGATGAGCAGAGGGCTGGAGCTCCTCTGCTATGAGGACAGACTGAGAGAGTTGGGGCTGTTCTCAGTTGTGGGACTGAGAGAGTCTGGAGAAAAGAAGGCTCCAAGGTGACCTTCTTGTGGCCTTCCAGGATCTGAAGGGGGCTACAAGAAAGCTGGGGAGGGACTTTTAGGCTATCAGGTAGTGACAGGATGGGGGGAATGGAATAAAGCTGGATGTGGGGAGATTCAGGCTGGACATGAGGAAGAAGTTCTTCCCCATGAGAGTGGTGAAAGCCTGGAATGGGTTGTCCAGGGAGGTGGTTGAGGCTCCATCCCTGGAGGTGTTTGCAGCCAGGCTGGATGAGGCTCTGGCCAGCCTGATCCAGTGTGAGGTGTCCCTGGGCATGGCAGGGGGGTTGGAACTGGCTGAGCCTTGTGCTCCCTTCCAACTCTGCTTGATTCTATGATTCTATGATTCTATATTGATATAATATAAAAGGTTTCCTTCTGACATTTGGCCAAGTCTGGTCTCTCTCAGGCTACTCTGATGTTGTCTTTACCAGATACAAAACATTAACAAAAATATTCAGAGTATAACAAAGAGAAAAAGCTTTGAATATGTCATAAATGATGCAAGCATTCAAAACAAAGTATTAGCTTTGTGAGAATAAAATCCTAAGGGCTTGTTTGTTTATTTGCCTGCTTAAATAAATAGAAAATAGAACAGCCTCAAGCTGCAATTGGGTAGGTTTAGACTGGGTATTAGGAAAAAAAAATCATGGTCAGGCTTTGGAATATGCTGCCCAGGGAGGGGGTTGAGTCACCAACCCTGAATGTGTTTAAAGGCTGTTTGGATGTGGTGCTTGGGGATATGGTTTAGGGGTGAATTTTTAGAGTAGGGTTATTGGTTGGACTTGGTGATCCTGAGGGTCTTTTCCAACCTGAATCTTTCTGTGAATCTGTGGTCCAGGGCTGCTCTGCTGCAGGCTCCTGCCTGACTTCACTCTCTGGTACAAGCCTTGTGCAGGCAGTCAAATGTGGGTCCTGATCTCTATTTGCCTTTGCTTTCCTCAGCACTGCTGCAGTTCTGCTGCATGCATCCAGGGTGCAGCAGCAGAGCAAAGCTGCTGGGGTGGCACAGAGTGGCAGGCTGAGGTGAGGCAGGGTATGAAGGCCAGGCTGGATGTGGCTCTAAGAACCTGATCCAGTGTGAGGTGTCCCTGCACATGGAAAGGGCCTCAGGATCATCCAGGTCCAGCCTCCCTGCCTATGGGGAAGGAGGCTGGACCTGGATGATCCTGAGGCCCCTTCCAGCCCTGACAGTTCTGTGCCTCTATGAGCAGCTGGGAGCACAACGAGGCTGAGGTGAAGCACAACAGCACAGGCAACAAAAACAGACTTCCAGCTGAGCCCCTGCATGCCAAGCACCTGGACACTGGCCTCTGAGCTGCTTCTCCTACTGCCTGAGACTCAGAGATGCTGCAGGCCTCAGTGCCTTAGCTTTGGCCTTCCTCACACCCTGAGCAGATGTCCTACAGCAAGGAGGTCTCCCTCAGCCTCCTCTTCTCCACACTAAACACCCCCAGCTCCCTCAGCTGCTCCTACAGACATCTGCTCTGCTGCTTTACACAGGAGCAGTGGAAAACACCAAAGAGACTTCAGGGAGTTAGAAACCAGCCTGGCAGGGACTGTTCCTTGCAAAACCTGAACAAGGAGCACCTCTGCCCAGGTTTGACTGCAGTTCTCTCTGCTGCTTGGTGTGAGCTGTGTCATCAGAGGCAGGTGACAGCTCCACTCTTCTTAGGAGCTGAGCTGCTGGGTTAGAGAAGTGTCAGGATAAAGCCTTAAGCTGAAAGGGTGACCCCTGTGACACTTTGTATGAGAACTGCACAGGGACCTGATCACAGAACCACTCAGGCTGGGAAAGACCTTTAAGCTCAGAGTCCAACCAGCAACCCAACTGCCATGACCACTGAGCTGAAGCACCACATCTACAGCTTCTGGAACAGCTCCACGGATGGGCACTCCACCACCTTCCTGGGCAGCCTGTGCCAAGCCCTGACCACTCTGGCAGCAAAGAAATTTTGCCTCCTCTCCAACCTAACCCTACCCAGGCACAACTTGAGGCCATTTGCTCTCCTTCCATCACCTGATCCTAGGGAGCAGAGCCCAACCCCCACTCCCTGCAGCCTCCTCTCAGGGAGCTGGAGAGAGCAATGAGGTCTCCCTCAGGATCCTCCACACCACACACCCCCAGCTCCCTCAGCTGCTCCTCCCCAGCCCTGTTCCCCAGACCCTTCCCCAGCTTTGTTGCCCTTCTCCGGACCCCTCCAGCCCCTCAATGCCTTTCTCACTCTGTGGTGCCCAGAACTGACCCCAGCACTCAAGCTGTGGGCTGGGCAGTGTCCAGCCAGGCCCTGTGCAACCCCCAGGCCCTGCCTGCCTCTGCTGCTTCAGGAGGTCAGGCTGCTGGCAGCTCCAAGCTTATTCAGAAGACTGCTGGCTCCAACCTGGCTGCTACTTCAGAGACAGTAAAATATCTCCACACACTTCCTGGCTGTCCCATTCTCAGCTCTGTCAGAGCACAGCACAAATGCAGAGTGAGCTCAGCTGAGTGCCCTGCACTGCCTCAGTTACTGAGCTGCACTGCTGCAGTACAGGAGGGGAGGGGGAGGAGGGAGAAGGAAAGGCAGGAGGAGAGCTGAGGAAGGAGATGGGGACAGGCAAGGGATACAGAATGGGCAACCCAAGTGCTCCGTGGAAGTGCTTTGGTTTCATCAGCTCAGTGAAGCTGCTCTGGGCTACCCCAGCTCCTGCAGGGCTCCTGAAATGTGTCCCTGGGGAATTCTTATGAGACTGGTTGAGACCAGATGTGTGCAGTGCCCAGCTCTCAGGGGTCCTGGAGCCTAGAGACACCCTGGGGAGTTTGCCTGCATCCAGTCCAACCACACCCAGAGGCTCTCAACACAGATTCCTGTGCATCTGTGTCCCCATCTGCTGCTGAAGCTGCGGACACAGGGGGGAACCCAAGGGGGGGACGCGGGATGGGGACATGGGCGGGGGGGGGGGGTGACGACACGGGTGGGGGGGGGAGGGACCGACACGGGAGGGGCGGGGGGACGACACGGGGCGGGGGGGGGGGGGGGGACGACACGGGGCGGGGGGGGGGAAACACACGGGCCGGGGAGGGGACACTTCTCGTTCTGCTGTCAGGTGAGGTTTATAAGCTGAGTCTGCACACTGTGGAGTGCAGTGCCCAAGGTGTCTAGGGAGCACTCTGCAGCTGTGACAAAGCCACCACAGGTCGTTCAGGGTTGACTCCACACTGACAATCACCAACAAGCCTGTGCACCACTCAGCTGCCAGGTTAAGGACCACAGTGAGCAGAGAATCAGTGACTCCACATCCTCCCCTCCCAGCAGCTCATTCCAAGTCTGCCTGCTGGGTCCATCAGGCAGGGACAGGAACATTTCCTCACAGAACACAGCAAAGAGTTGACTCAGAGGTCAGCTCCTCCAGCCTGAGATCATGCACAAGGAGCCTGGCACTTTGTGACTGCTGCTTCTCCCACCTGGCAGAGCCATGAAGCACTGAAAAGCACTGAAGGGCACAGCTCACTGCATCAGCAAGGCCATGTGGGACCTCTCTGTACCACGGGGAGATGCAAAAATCCTGTTCCAAGAGCAGGCTAAAGGCCTTTTGCATTTGACTGCACCTTGTGCAAAAGGCTTCTTGTTTGCAAGCAGCAGCAGGCATCAGCTCTGCATGGTGCCTGGGAGCCAGCAGAGCCCAGCCCAGGGTGGGTCTGAGCAGAACAAACACATTCTGAGTAAAGCAAAGGAAGAATTTGCTTCAAATCCTATTAATCCACTTTAGAAACCAGTCCTGTTCAACATCATCACTGACATTGATGAGGGGACAGACAGACAGACAGACAGAGTCTGCTCGGCAAATTTGCTGATGACACCAAACTGGGAGGCTTGGCTGAGACACCTGAAGGCTGTGAGGCCATTCAGAGGCTTGGACAGACTGAGAGCTGGGCACAGAGGAACCAACTGAGGCTCAACAAGGACAAGTGCAGAGTCCTGCAGCTGGGCAGGAAGAATAAACTGCAGCAGGACAGGTTGGGAGGGGATCTGCTGGAGAGCAGCCCCAAGGAGAGGGACCTGGGAGTGCTGGTGGACAAGAAGTTCTGCATGGGACAGCAATGTGCCCTGGTGGCCAAGAGGCCAATGGGATCCTGGGGTGCATTCAGAGTGTGGCCAGCAGATCCAGGGAGGTTCTCCTCCCCCTCTGCTCTGCCCTGCTGAGACCTCATCTTGAGTACTGCCTTCAGGTTTGGGCTCCCCAGTACAGGAGGGACAGGGACATGCTGGAGAGAGTCCAAGGGAGGGCTCCAAGGATGCTGAAGGGTCTGGAGCACTGCCTGGTGAGGAGAGGCTGAGAGCCCTGGGGCTGCTTAGTCTGGAGAGAAGACACAGAGGGGATCTGATCAATGTCTGTCAATAGCTGAGGGCTGGGGGTCAGGAAGGAAGGGACAGGGCCAGGCTCTGCTCACTTGTGCCCTGTGACAGGACCAGGGGCAGTGGATGGAAACTGCAGCATAGGAGATTCCACCTCAACAGGAGGAGGAACTTCTTCACTGGGAGGGTCATGGAGCATTGGAGCAGGCTGCCCAGAGAGGTTGTGGAGTCTCCTTCTCTGGAGCCTTTCCAGAGCCAGCTGGATGTGTTCCTGTGTGACCTGTGCTGGATTCTGTGGCCCTGCTCTGGCAGGGGGGATGGACTGGATGATCTCCAGAGGTCCCTCCCACCCCCTGAAAGGCATTTTGAACACATTCTGCCATCTCTGCTTGCCTTGGTACTTACAGCCTTGCCCAGGTCATGTGGCAGATGAGCCCACTGGGAGTTGAAGAGGATGCAGTAGTCCTTCCCCTTGCTGCTGCCCTTCTCTGGGAGGACATGCACCATGCCATACTCACAGCACACCTGCAAAGGGAACACAGCTGTCACTGCAGCACGTGGAGGACCCCTGGAGCAGCAGCAGTGGTGCTGCCCATCCTGCCCTGTGCTTCAGAGAGACATTCCAGAAGTGTCAGAGCAGGGAGCACAGTGGAATTCATTACCATTTCCATCACACCTCAAGCAAAGGCTTCAGAACCATGACCCTGCTCAGCATCTCTGCTGGTGACATGGAGAGTGGCACCAAGGCACCCTCAGCAAGCCAGCAGCACCAAGACCAGAGGTGCAGTTGGATTGCTGGATGGAAGAGACCTGTCCAGAGGGACCTTGACAGGTTTGAGAGGTGAGCCAGTGGCAACCACATGAGGTTCAACAAGGCCAAGTGCAAGGTTCAGCACCTGGGTCAGGGCAATCCCAAGCACAAATCCAGGCTGGGTGGAGAATGGATGGAGGGCAGGGATGAGGAGAAGGACTTGGGGTTAAGCAGAAGCTCAACATGAGCCAGCACTGAGTGCTGCCAGCCCAGCCCCAGCCCTGCCCTGGGCTGATCCCCAGCAGGGTGGGCAGCAGGGGCAGGGAGGGGATTCTGCCCCTCTGCTGTGCTCTGCTCAGACCCCCCCTGCAGTGCTGGGGCAGCTCTGGAGCCCTCAGCACAGCACAGACAGGGACCTGGTGGAGCAGGGCCAGAGGAGGCCACAGCAATGCTGGCAGGGCTGGAAGCCCTCTGCTGGGAGCCAGGCTGAGAGAGTTGGGCTTGGGCAGCCTGCAGAGGAGAAGGCTCCAGGGAGACCTTAGAGAAGCCTCTCAGCATTTGAAGGAGGCCTCAGGAGAGCTGGAGAAAGGCTTTGGACAAAGGCATGGAGTGACAGGCTGAGAGGTGATGGCTTTCAGCTGGAAGAAGCTGGACTTAGATTAGACATAGGGAAGAAATCCAAGCCCCAGTTGGGTGTGTTCCTGGGTGCCCTGCCCTGGCAGGGAGTTGGACTGGATGCTCTCTGGAGCTCCCTCCCCATCCCCAGCAGTCTTTATTCTGTTAAGCTTCAGAACCTTTTCCTTCCTATCAAACACTGACCACTGGTCCCAAGTCTGCTCCCATGCACCCTGCCCCACCTGAGCACTACCTCAGGGAGAAATCCACTGAAGATCTGCACATTGCTCAACTGCTGCAGAAAGCTCTAAACGCTTTAAAGAGTTCAGGCACAGCAGAAATGCTCAGGAAGCAGGAGCAAACCTGACTCCTGAGGCTCAGGGCTTGTCTTTTTTTCTTTTCCAATTCAATTAGACAAATGCAGACCAATGCTGCTTTCTGAAGCAGAGTCCTGCTGAGCTTTAATTACTGCTTCAGAGCCTCACTGCAGAGCAGCTTCCACCCTGAAGCAGAGCTGGCTGGTAATAGGCTACAGGAGGGTGATGCTGAGCTCTGCCCTGCAGGTTACAGAAGCACAGAATGCATCAGGCTGGAAGAGACCCTCAAAGGGTCCCTGCAGGCAGCAGGGACAGCCCCAGCCAGAGAAGGCTGCCCAGGGACACAGCAAGGCTGATCCTGAATGTCTGCAGGGATGGAGCCTCAACCACCTCCCTGAGCAACCTGTTCCAGTGTCTCCTCACCCTCACTCTGCAGAACTTCCTCCTGATGTCCAACCTCAATCTCTCCTGCTCCAGCTTCAAACTGTTGTCCCTCATCCTATCCCCACAGCCCTTCTGAACAGTCCCTCCCCAGCCTGCCTGGAGGTCTCCTGCAGATACTGAAATGCAGCTCTGAGGTCTCCCTGCAGCCTTCTCTCCAGGCTGAGCAGCCCCAGCTCTCCCAGCCTGTCTTTGTAGGAGAGCTACTCCAGCCCTCTGATCATCTTTCTAAGATTCCTAAAAACCATTAAATAGGTAAAAATCGGCCATATCCTAAAAGCAGCATTCTCAAAATTCTATTTTATAGATTCCAGCAGGTTGGAATCCAGTCCTTAGGAATGCCATGGTTGAGTAACTTGACTCCTCCTGTTACCATTTCAGCACTCCAGGAGCATTTGCTTCCTGTTGTATGGGGAAGATTCTCCATTTTCAGGGCATTTTAACAGAGAAGCCTCAATAACCATTGCCAGCACCTTGGAACTTAAGAATAAATAACCTGGAGCAGGTCCAACAACTGCCCTGGCTCTCACCTGAGCTGCTCACACCATTTGTTAGACAGGCTGAGAGAGCTGGGGCTGTTCAGTCTGGAGAGAAGGCTCCAGGGAGACCTCAGAGCAGCTTCCAGTACCTGAAGGGGCTCCAGGAAGGATTTCTGACAAAGGCAGGGGGTGCCAGGACAAGAGGTGATGGCTTCAAACAGCAGCAGCTGGATTTAGATGAGACACTGGGAAGAAATTCCTCCCCATGGGGGTGGTGAGGCACTGGAAGAGGTTGAAGAGAGAAGTTGTGGGGGTTCCAAGCCTGGAAGTGTTGAAGGCCAGGCTGGACGAGGCCCTGGGCAGCCTGGGCTGGTGGGAGGTGTCCCTGCCCATGGCAGGGAGGTTGGAACTGGATGAGCTTTAAAGGTCCCTTCCAACCCAACCCATTCTGTAACTGCAGGACACAGGATGAGCACAGGCAGCAGCTCAGAGAATCACAGAATGGTTTGGGTTGGAAGGGAGCTCCAAAGCTCATCCAGTCCAACCCCCTGCACTCAGCAGGGACATCCTCCACTAGATCAGGTTGCCCAGAGCCCTCTCCAGCCTCACCTTGAATATCTCCAGGGATGGGATCCCAACCACCTCCCTGGGCAACCTGTTGCAGTGTTCCAGCAGCCTCCTGGGGCAGAACTTGTTCCTCACATCCAATCTCAATCTGCTCTGCTCTAGTCTGAAGCCATTGCCCCTGGGCCTGTCCCTGCAGGCCTTTGGGATCAGTCCCTCTGCAGCTTTCTTCAGGTACTGGAAGCTGCTCTAAAGTCTCCCTGAAGCCTTCTCCTCCCCAGGCTGAACACCCCCAGCTCCCTCAGCTTGTCCCCACAGCAGAGCTGCTCCAACCCCCTGAGCATTTTCCTGGTCTCCTCTGGACTCTCTCCACCAGGTCCAGGTCCTTCCTGTGTTGAGGGCTCCAGAGCTGCACACAGCACTGCAGGTGAGGCAGAATCACCTCTCTGGATCTCTGGCAATGCTGTTTTGGATGCAGCCCAGGATGTGATTTGCCTTCTGGGCTGTAGGCTCTCACTGCCTGCTCATCACCACCACAGCAGGTTCACAAAAGAAAAAACAAAAGCCCTGAATTCCAGCCCAGCCCAGCTGCAAACAGACCACCCCCACCCTCCCCCTTCTCTTTCCACCATCCTCCTTCATATCCTGCTGGACAGCACCCACAGACCCACCTCCTCCCTCCCCATCTTTCCCTGCCCCTTTCTCCTGGCTCCTCTCCTCCCTCACAACACTGAAGTCACAGACTGAAGATGTTTAATTGCTTTTTAATTGCCCAGACCTCGTTTTCCCCAAGTAAATCACTTTGTGCCCACCAGAACTGATGAATCCTTCTTCTGGAGACTGAAACAGAGTTTAATATCCTCAAGCACTGCTGCTGAGAGAGGCAAAGTTGTGACAGACCAATCTGTCACCATCTACTTCAACAGCCAGAAGCTAAGCAGGTAATGAGTTGATAATTACACACTCACGGCCTGAGCAACACCCCAGCACATTTGTTCCTCCAGGGAGCACCTGAGAAATAAGATGTCAAAAGTGACTGACTGGGGCCTCAAACAAGGAAGGACTTGGGACAGCTGGAGAGGGGCCAGAGGAGGCCACAAAGGTGATCAGAGGCTGGAGAAGCTCTGCTGTGGGGACAGGCTGAGAGTTGAGGCTGTTCAGCCTGGAGAAGAGAAGGCTGCAGGGAGACTTCAGAGCAGCCTTCCAGTACCTGAAGGGGCTCCAGGAGAGCTGGGGAGGGACTTTGGACAAGGGCTGGGAGTGCCAGGAGGAGGGAAGATGGCTGGGAGAGGGGAGACTGAGAGTGGAGATGAGGAAGAAATTGTTGAGAGTGAGGGTGGGGAGAGACTGGCACAGGTTGCCCAGGGAGGCTGTGGCTGTCCCCTCCCCGGGGGTGTTCAGGGCCAGGCTGGATGAGGCCCTGAGCAAGCTGGGCTGGGGGAGGTGACCCTGCCCATGGCAGGGGGTTGGAGCTGGATGAGCTTTGAGGTCCCCTCCCACCCAACCCATTCTATGTGTGTTATCACTCAGTCCCTCAAGCCCTCCTGCAGCCTCACCCAGCAGGCTCCATCACCATCCTCAAGAGGACCTTTCCTTCCAGCCAGCTCTGCCACCTGCCTTTGCCCTCTCCCTGGGCACCTACAACACCACACAGCTGCCAGACACCCCCTGGGCCTCTCCTGCTAACCTGGGCTGGATTTCCTCACTCCATGGTGAGGAACCTCTCTGAATGCCTTTGCCCAGCTGAGCAGCCAGCAGGTCCTGTCCCCTGAAGCTGCTCCCTGACTCTGGCATAACTCCAGTGGGGAGACAAAGGATTGCCTCAAACACAGCCCATGAGGGAATCTTCCTTCTGGCCTTCTGTTCCCACAAATTCCATCAGGGAACAGCTTGCTCAGGAAGGTTTCTGTTCAGAGCTGGGTTTGGGCTGAGGGAGCTGGGGGTGTGCAGCCTGAGAGGAGAAGGCTCCAGGGGCACCTCAGAGCTGCCTGCCAGGACCTGAAGGGATCCTGCAGGAAGGCTGCAGAGAGACTTCTCCTGAGGGTGTCTGAGCCAGGCCAAGGGGGAATGGTTTGGAGCTGAGACAGAGCAGGGTTAGAGTGGAGCTGAGGAAGAAGTTCTTCAGTGTGAGGCTGGTGAGACTCTGGCACAGGCTGCCCAGGGAGGTTGTGGCTGTCCCCTCCCTGGAGGTGTTCAAGGCCAGGCTGGGTGAGACCTTGAGCAAGCTGGGCTGGTGGGAGGTGTCCCTGGCCATGGCAGGGGCTGGAGCTGGATGAGCTTTGAGGTCCCTTCCAACCCAACCCAACCCATTCTGTGATTCTATGTCCTCCCCCCACACCTTCAGGATGTTTGGCAGGGCCCAGCTGCCCAAACAGCTTCAGGCATCTGAGAAGCAACCCAGCAGCAGTTGGAAGTTTGACATTTAGAGGACATGAGGCACAGAGCTTTAAAGCAAGAGACTAAGCACAGGAGGCACTGCTGCCATCCCATCCAGACTCCTGGATCCATTGCTGCCATCCCATCCAGACACCTGGATCCATTGCTGCCATCCCATCCAGACACCTGGATCCATTGCTGCCATCCCATCCAGACTCCTGGATCCATTGCTGCCATCCCATCCAGACTCCTGGATCCACTGCTCCCTTCCCATCCAGACTCCTGGATCCACTGCTCCCTTCCCATCCACTCCCACCACTGGAGCTCAGCAGAGATCCCCAATGGCAGATGGAAGACACCAAGACAACCTCTGAGCTACTGAATGGATGCCCTCAAAGGCATTAATGGAGTGAAAGGTCCCTAATGGGAAGTGCTCCCCACAGAGCAGAACCTCCGTGGGTTTGAGTGCCCAAAGCCAAGAGAAACCCAAATCAAGGCTGTGAGGAATTGGAGAGGACACGAGCAGGACCAGAAGCAGAGGAAGGTGTGGATGGTTTTACAAAGCCCATGGAGCAGGTGGCTCAACAGCCACTTTTCCAAGGCAGGTACCCCTCAGCAGCAGAGCACAGCTCTGAGGCCTGCTAGCAGCCTCTGCAGGTTTGGGCTTCTCCTCCCACCTGAGCTGAGATCCTTGTTCCAGCACCTCGAGGCTTTGATGCTTCATTTTGTTCTTCTGTCACAACAAAAGGAGGTTCAAAGCAGTGCAGCTGGTGCTCTGGGATGATGACAATGTGGTGATGGCTCCCAGTTCCTAGAGATCACTCCATGCCCTAGATCAGCCCACAAGAAGATGCAATCTCCTATGCAGATCCCATACAAGACCTCCCAACCCCCGCCAGGAGCTCTTTTCCAAGGCTGTGGATACCAAGGCCCAGCTCTGCTCAACCACTGCCAGAAAAGCCTTGGGGGTGCTGGGTGCTGAGAGCAGTGCCCTCCAGGAGCCAGCAGTGCCCTCCAGGAGCCAGCAGTGCCTTCCAGGAGCCAGCAGTGCCCTCCAGCAGCCAGCAGTGCCCTCCAGGAGCCCTCAGGCAGCTGTGTGCTGGGCTGCAGCCAGAGGAGTGTGGGCAGCAGGGCAGGAGAGGGGATTCTGCCCCTTGGCTCTGCACTGCTGAGACCTCACCTCCAATCCTGCCTCCAGCTCTGGTGTCCCCAGCAGGAGAAGGACACAGAGCTGCTGGAGAGAGTCCAGAGGAGGCCACAAAGATGACCCCAGGGCTGGAGCAGCTCTGCTGTGGGGACAGGCTGAGGGAGCTGGGGGTGTGCAGCCTGGAGAGGAGAAGGCTCCAGGAGCACCTCAGAGCTGCCTGCCAGGACCTGAAGGGATCCTGCAGGAAGGCTGCAGAGAGACTTCTCCTGAGGGTGTCTGAGCCAGGCCAAGGGGGAATGGTTTGGAGCTGAGGCAGAGCAGGGTGAGACTGGAGCTTCACAGAATCTTCTAGTTGGAAGAGACCTCCAAGCTCATCCAGTCCAACCCTTGACCCAGCACTGAAGCTCAGCACCAGGCCATGCCCCTAAGCACCAGGTCTTCTTAGGGAGAAGTTCTTCAGTGTGAGGGTGGGAAGAGACTCTGGCAGAGGCTGCCCAGGGAGCTGTGGCTGCCTCCTGCCTGGGGTGTTCAAGGCCAGGCTGGATGAGGCCCTGAGCAGCTGAGTCTGGCTGAGAGGTGTCCCTGGGCATGGCAGGGGGTTGGAGGAGATGAGCTCTGAGGTCCCTTCCAACCTGAGTTCTAACAGCTGGTTTGGTCCCAGGACCTCAGAGAGACTTCAGAGACACCAAGAGCTGTGCCCCTTGCAGGAGGCATGAAGAGGCCATGCCCTACAGCAGAAATCATGCAGCAGCCCTGCAGCAGAGCTCCCCAGGGCTGGGTCACTTGGGAGACCATCAACAGCAGGCAGAGAATCTGCACCCCAAGAACACTCTCCTTCCACGAGCTCTGGACAGTGAGAGAGCTTCCTGGACACAATGCAACGAGTCCATGAGACTACACCACCAGCCCCCACCCCAGCCTGCCACTCCAGAGTCCTTCCAGCCCCCTGGGCCATGCAGAGCTCTGGTTTGACACACAGACACCAGCTCCTGGATCCCTCACTGCTGCCAGGCTTTGTGATGAAGATGAGGCAGGTGCAGCATGCCCACTGCAGCTCAGGCTGAGCCTTCCTCACCACAGCTCAGGTGGAGCTGCTGCTGTCACAGGAGAGCTGAGAGGCAGCAGTGCCACCAGGGAATGGTGACAGTGAGAGGGAAGCTAACTGAGGAGCCAGGGCTCAGGTATCAAGGCAGGATGTGAATGCAGATTGTCTCTGTAAGGTCACACCACGCTTCAGGAGTGCCCAGAGAGGACCCAGATCTGGGAGAGCCACATTTCACTGCCCAGCCTCTCCCTCTCCTGCAGAAATCAGGGCTCAGAAATAAATGTAGACACCACCTCCTCCCCCTGTCCCAGGTTAAACTCCCCCCAAATCCTACTGCCATAAGGAGCGAGCCACAGATCCATACAAATACAGCAAACAGCACTGAGGCAAGAGCAAGGCACTGGCAGAGAGCACAGCTGGGGCCCAGCAAGAGCACACACCAGCTCATTGTGCCAGCTGCCAGCTCTGTCCCCCTGAACACCCCCAGCCACCAGTGTGTCACCAAAGCACCTCAGTGCCTCAGGCTGAGGCTGCTGAGCTACCCAAACCCACCCTGGCAAGTGCAGGTACCAGAGAGTCACAGAGCCACAGACGGGGTTGGGTTGGAAGGGACCTTAAAGCTCACCCAGCTCCAACCCCCTCCAACACCTCCCACCAGCCCAGCTTGCTCAGGACCTCATCCAGCCTGGCCTTCAACACCTCCAGGCAGGAGGCAGCCACAGCCTCCCTGGGCAACCTGTGCCAGTCTCTTCCCACCCTCACTGCCAACAATTTCTTCCTCATCTCCACTCTCAGTCTCCCCTCTCCCAGCTCAAAGCCATTGTCCTCATCCTGGCACTCCCAGCCCTTGTCCAAAGTCCCTCCCCAGCTCTCCTGGAGCCCCTTCAGGTACTAGAAGGTTGCTCTGAGGTCTCCCTGCAGCCTCTTCTCCAGGCTGAACAGCCCCAACTCTCCCAGCCTGTCCCCATAGCAGAGGTTCTCCAGCTCTCTGATCATCTCTGTGACCTCCTCTGGCCCCTCTCCAGCAGCTCCAGGTCCTTCTTGTGCTGGGGGCCCAAGGACTGGAGGCAGTGCTGCAGGTGGGGTCTGAGCAGAGCAGAGCAGAGGGGCAGAATCCCCTCCCTGTGCTGCTGCTCTCCCTGCTCTGGATGCAGCTCAGCACTCAGCTGCCTGCTGGGCTGCCAGGGACCATTGCTGGCTCCTGGGGAGTTTGTCCCCAACTGACACCCCCAAAGCCTTCTCCTCAGGGCTGCTCTCCAGCCACTGCTCACCCAGGCTGGATTTGTGCTTGGGGTTGCCCTGATCCAGCTGCAGGAACCTTGCCCTTGGCCCTGCTGAACTCCATGAGGTTGTCTTGGTCCCACCTCTGCAGCCTGTCCAAGTCCCTCTGGCTGGATCCCTTGCCTCCAGCACTGTCACCAGCACCTGTGATGGTTTGAAACTGTCTTTTTAATTTTTCCTTGCAAAGTTCAGAACAGAGAAAGTGAAAGAATGTAAATAAGTCACTATTGGGTGTAAGAAAGCAAAATAACGATTGTTCTAAACACTTCCATTGGGTAGATAGAAATGTTTAAGAACTATTACCCAAAACAAAGTAGGCACTCTGCACATTCTGCGTTCGGCAGTGGGGGCAGTTGCTGGGCTGTCTGGCTGCTGTTTCTTCTTCTCTTCTGGCTGAAGATAACACACTGACCTTGGCAGCTAAGTTAACAACTTTCTGCTTAACTAACTCTGCTTCTCTGTCCAGGGGGGTCTGGGGGGGAAGCTCCTGGGAGAGAGAGGCCCCTTTGGGAGGGTCCCCTTGGGGGGAAGCAAAGGGAGATCGATTGTGCTTTTTCTGTTGATTGTATATATTTGTGAATGTTGTGAATTTTGTATATTTGTACATATTCATTGCATTTCATTGTAGATTTTAGACTCTGCTTGTAAATACAGCTTTCATTTGCTTCCAGACTGAGCTAGCCTGGTTATTGTTGGTGGGGGGGGAATTTCAGCTCACACCGACACACTTTTTATTTTTGGCGCCCAACGTGGGGCTCGATTGCTTGTTTGATTTATTTCTGCTCAGATTAGGAAGCAAAATGAAGCTGTTTTGGATTTTGAGTAATTTTATTTCCTCTGTTATCAGTGTGATTGTTTACAGATGGGCTGTTACCTGCATGATAGACAAGATTGTGAGATATGTGGCATATAAGTCGTTTCTTTGGGTTAAGAACAAGTTACTGAATGTTGGTGAATTCTGTTGTGGTCTTATTGGGCTAAGAAGCTATGGTAACTCAACTATGGATCTGCTAGCAGACACATATGAGTTTGTTACTCCTCTTACAACTACAGAGGGTCTTTGTAACCAGTGGTACCCTAGATATCTTGTACTAGCCTTAATCTTAATTTTGTTGCTTCTTGGAATAATCATATGGCTACTGATAGCACTGTGTCAAGAAAGACATAAGGCTACTTGCTCTTCCAACTCTGCTGTGAATGTGAAAACCAAGCCAGTAAATTTGGTGGCCACTGTAACCAGAAAGCGTAAAGGAGCTGCAGGAGGAGATGCAGATGCTGCAGGAGATGGTGCAGATGGAGATGAGGGTCCTTCTACTCAGGGTCCCTCTGTTAAGAAAGATCCTTCTGATGAGGAAGAGAGGGTTAGCCTTAAAACTCTGGTAGACCTCTTGAGACCCCACATGGATGATGGAGATGTAGGTCAGGATGTAGACCCTGGTAGATTAGCAACTGCTGGTAGTGCCTCTGAACTCAAAGAAATTCAACGGAGGATTAAAATAGGATTATGGGGACAGCGACCTCAGGATGATGATGATGATGAGGAGGATGAGGATGACATACAGTCAGCTAATGCACCCAGACAGGAAATTAGACATGTGAGGAAGGATTACATCAGAGGAGATAATGAGCCAGTCCTGTCTTGGCTAGCCAGGTGTTTTGATATGGGAGCCCCAGCATTGGTGGTAGGTGACAAGTCGGCCTCTCAGTTGGGGATGCTCTCAAAGGATACAGGCATAGACAGGCACCTAGGCAAGTGCATTGGTAAAGCTTCTCTGTGGGCACGCCTCCTACTGGCAGTCTCGCTGAGGTACCCCAGCAGAGATGATTTACCATGGAACCCTAAGCCTTGGACCACAATAGCTGAGGGAATCAAGCGTCTGAGAGAGTTTGCTGTGAGAGAAGTAATGTATGGAGATCATAAGACTCTGAATCCTGATGAAATTCCTGTTGGAACAGGCCTTGCCAAAAAGCTCATTAAGCTTGCTCCTCCTAATTATGCTACTATTCTGGCAAGCAGGATTGTGGCAAGAAATTATGGTGGAGCACCTCCTACTGTTGGCCATTTCACTGACCAAATGAGGCAGTTGGAGGATAGTCTTGCACGTACTTCTTTGGTTTCAGCCATTGAAACTTTGTCTGGAGAAATGAAGAATTGCATGAAAGAGCTGAAGGAGGAACTTAAAACCTCCATATCCAACTTGATGAAGGGGGATGATTCTGATTCCTCTTCCTCCAGATGGATACAAGTTTCAGCTGTTAGGAACAGACGTGCTCCAAGAAGGCCATTCCAGAATAGGTCAAACCAAAACAGACAGCAGAGGCAATCACGTGGCAGTATCTGGATAACTCTGCGTGATCAGTTTGGTGAGAACATGAACAGATGGGATGGTCAACCAACTTCTGATCTTTTCAAGAGGTTACGGGAGCTGCAGAGGGGCAGATCCCGAGGTAGCAATACCAGGAGGGTAGCTGTCGCTTCCTCAGTTTCCCAGAACAACTCTGATAGCTCCAACAGTGATCCTAATTCTGGTGCTGGACATTGTGCCAGCTGTACATGTGGAGGTAATCCCCACCATTAGGGGTGCCCTGCCTTCCGCCAGGGGGAGGTAAGGGATAATGGAGATAACAGAATCTATTGGGATGTGTACATCCAGTGGCCTGGCACTTCAAAATTTCAGAAGTACAGGGCCTTGGTTGACACAGGAGCTCAGTGCACCATAATACCATCAAATTATCAAGGGGGAGAATCTATAACTATTCAGGGAGTCACTGGTGGATCTCAAGAGTTGTTTAAGATAGAGGTTGACATAAGTTTAACTGGGAAGCAGTGGAAGAAACATACTATTGTAACAGGTCCTAATGCACCTTGTATTTTGGGAATTGACTTTCTGAGAGAAGGGCGTTTTAAAGACCCTAAGGGTTACAAATGGGCTTTTGGAATAGCAACTGTAGAAATTGATGGAGGAAAATTGAAGTTGTCCATTAGACCTGAGCTTTCAGATGAATCTGCAGTTGTGGGACAACATGAGATAGAGGATGTAAAGCTGCCGGTTGCTTCTCAAACTGTGCATCACAGACAATACAGAACCAACCGTGACTCTTTGGTGCCCATTCAAAACTTGATTCGTCAGTTGGAGAGTCAGAAGGTCATCAGCAAAACTCATTCACCTTTCAACAGTCCAGTCTGGCCTGTGAGAAAGCAGAATGGAGAGTGGCGTCTGACAGTTGATTTCCGTGCCTTGAATGAAGTAACTCCACCCATGAGTGCAGCTGTGCCAGACATGATGGAACTCCAATATGAGCTGGAATCCAAGCAGGCCAAATGGTATGCTACCATAGACATTGCTAATGCTTTCTTCTCTATTCCCATAGCAGAGGAATGCAGGCCTCAGTTTGCTTTCACCTGGAGAGGCATTCAGTACACATTCAATCGTTTGCCCCAGGGGTGGATTCACAGTTCAACCATCTGCCATGCAGTGATCCATGATGCTTTGGAGAAAGGTGGAGCTCCAGAACACATTCAGTTCATCGATGACATCATCGTCTGGGGTGAGACTGCTGAAGAAGTCTTCGAGAAAGGTAACAAAATCATTGACATTCTCTTGCAAGCTGGTTTCGCTATCAAGCGAGACAAGGTGAAAGGACCTGCCAGAGAAATCCAGTTTCTGGGAGTGCGGTGGCAAGATGGTCGCCGTCACATCCCAATGGATGTGATAAACAGAGTCTCCACCATGGCAAATCCCATCAACAAGAAAGAAACTCTGCGTTTCTTAGGCATAGTGGGATTTTGGAGACTGCACATTCCTGGATACAGTCAGATTGTGAAACCTCTCTATGATGTGACTCGAAAGAGAAACAGTTTCCAATGGGGTCCTGAGCAACAAGCAGCCTTTGACCAGATCAAGCGAGAGGTAGTCCAAGCGATGGGTCTGGGACCTGTCCGAACTGGTCCAGACATTAAGAACATTCTGTACACAGCCGCGAGTGACAATGGTCCAACCTGGTGCTTATGGCAAAGAGCTCCAGGGGAGACACGAGGACGTCCTCTTGGTTTCTGGGGTCGTGGCTACAGAGGCTCAGAGGCAAACTACACTCCAACAGAGAAAGAGATTTTAGCTGCTTATGAAGGAGTGAAAGCTGCTTCTGAAGTGATTGGAACTGAGTCACAACTTCTTCTAGCTCCTAGATTGCCAGTTCTGAATTGGATGTTCAAAGGCAAAGGTTCTTCACCACATCATGCAACAGATGCTACCTGGTCTAAGTGGATGGCTCTGATAACACAGAGAGCTCGAATGGGAAATCTCGAAAGGCCTGGTTTGGTGGAGGTGATCACAAACTGGCCAGAAGGCACAAGCTGTGCAAAACCTCCAGAGGAGAGAGTAGCTCGTGCTGAGGAAGCTCCTCCTTACAGTGATCTGTCTGATGATGAAAAGAGATATGCTTTGTTCACAGACGGTTCCTGTCGTCTTGTTGGGAACAAGCGGAGATGGAAATCTGCAGTGTGGAGTCCAACACTCAGAGTTGCAGAAGCGAGAGATGGAGAAGGAGAATCCAGTCAATTCGCAGAGGTAAAAGCTGTCCAGCTAGCTCTTAACATAGCTGAACGTGAGAGATGGCCAAAGCTTTATCTCTACACCGACTCGTGGATGGTAGCCAATGCCTTGTGGGGTTGGCTGAAAGACTGGAAGAAGAATGGCTGGCAGAGGAAAGGAAAGCCAATCTGGGCTGCAGATCTGTGGCAAGACATTGCTGCTCGCATTGAGAGAATCCCAGTGAAAGTGAGACACATCGATGCTCACATTCCTAAGAGCAAAGCTACTGAGGAACAACAACACAACCATCAGGCAGATCTAGCTGCAAGAGTTTCCCAGGTGGACACAAACTCTGATCCTGATCCTGATCTTGACTGGAAACACCGAGGTGAGCTGTTCTTAGCTCGGTGGGCCCATGACTCGTCAGGACATCAAGGCAGAGATGCAACCTACCGATGGGCTCGTGACAGATCCATTGACATTTCCATGGATGCTATCACACAAGTCATCCATGACTGTGACATTTGTGCTGCTATTAAGCAGGCAAAGCGGATCAAGCCCTTGTGGTACGGTGACCGATGGTCCAAGTACAAGTATGGTGAAGCCTGGCAGATTGACTCCATCACTCTACCTCGTTCTCGATCTGGTAAGCAGTATGTGCTGACTATGGTAGAGGCAAGCACTGGATGGCTGGAAACTTATCCAGTTCCTCATGCAACTGCACGTAACACCATTCTTGGCCTGGAGAGACAAATCCTGTGGAGACACGGAACTCCAGAGAGGATTGAGTCGGACAATGGAACTCATTTCAAGAACAATCTTGTAAAAAACTGGGCCAAAGAGCACGGCATCGAGTGGATATTCCACATTCCCTACTATGCACCAGCTGCAGGGAAGATCGAACGCTACAACGGTTTGCTGAAAACCACTCTCAAAGCCATGGGGGGTGGATCTTTGAAAAACTGGGAGAAACATTTAGCACAAGCAACCTGGTTGGTGAATAGTAGAGGTTCAGTGAATCGAGCTGGACCTGCCCAATCAGATTTGTTGCGAAAGGAGGAAGGTGATAGAGTTCCTGTTATCAGAGAAAAGAATCTGTTAGGCAAAACTGTTTGGGTATTTTCTCCTTCAGGAGAGGCCAAACCTGTCCGAGGGGTGGTTTCTGCTGAAGGTCCTGGTCACACCTATTGGGTGATGCAAGAAAATGGTGAAATTCAGTGTATTCCACAAAGAAATCTAACTTTGGCTGAGAGAGGTTAAATTCAGAGTGTTGCGCAGATACAGCATCGCGCCCAAGAGGAGAGTTCATGAGATCTACGGTGCACGAACCCTGAGAGCCCTGAGTCACCTGAGAGTCCCTGTTCCTTTCTTCGCTCCATCTGCGAGGAAACAAGCTGTTTGCTGTTTTTCCTGTGATTTGACTCTTTTGAATCATCTACATCTGAGATAGCCGGAATGGACTATGGTCTTTATTCACCTATTGTTGTAGATATTATTTTAGGATTAGATAAATGATAGTAGCAGCCAATGGAATTGTTTAGAAGGGGTGGACTGTGATGGTTTGAAACTGTCTTTTTAATTTTTCCTTGCAAAGTTCAGAACAGAGAAAGTGAAAGAATGTAAATAAGTCACTATTGGGTGTAAGAAAGCAAAATAACGATTGTTCTAAACACTTCCATTGGATAGATAGAAATGTTTAAGAACTATTACCCAAAACAAAGTAGGCACTCTGCACATTCTGCGTTCGGCAGTGGGGGCAGTTGCTGGGCTGTCTGGCTGCTGTTTCTTCTTCTCTTCTGGCTGAAGATAACACACTGACCTTGGCAGCTAAGTTAACAACTTTCTGCTTAACTAACTCTGCTTCTCTGTCCAGGGGGGTCTGGGGGGGAAGCTCCTGGGAGAGAGAGAGGCCCCTTTGGGAGGGTCCCCTTGGGGGGAAGCAAAGGGAGATCGGTTGTGCTTTTCTGTTGATTGTATATATTTGTGAATGTTGTGAATTTTGTATATTTGTACATATTCATTGCATTTCTGAATTTAGACTCTGCTTGTAAATACAGCTTTTCATTTGCTTCCAGACTGAGCTAGCCTGGTTATTGTTGGTGGGGGGGGAATTTCAGCTCACACCGACACAGCACCACACAGCTTGGTGTCACCTCAGACTTGCTGAGGCTGCCTCCATCCCAGTGCCCATGCTACTGACACAGATGCCAAGCAGCCCTGGTGCCAGTACTGACCCTCAGGGACACTACTTGTCCCTGCTGAAGCTCTGCAAACCAGGAGGAATTCAAACTAACATCAAAGGAGCCAGCCAGGCTAGCAGGAGGATATTAGCAGTTTAATGCAATGCACTCCCTCTTTGCTGCTGCAGCAGCAGGGGCTCAGCTCTCTGGGCAGCCTGGCCAAAGCCTGCTCAAGCAATGTGGAGCCTTCCACTGCAAGGACTGAATGACTGCCTGGAGCCAGGCAGTGTGCTGCAATGCATGGAGCTGAAGCCAAGGGCCCCAAGCCTCCAGGGCCCCCCCCCAAGCCTCCAGGGGCCCCCCCCAAGCCTCCAGGGGCAGGCTGCCTCACCTGCAGTGTGCTCACCTTGTCCAAGCTGATGGATCAAGCTAGCTCCATGCCAGTCCTTCTATCTTATTAATGTGTGGGGCCTATGCTGGCACTGCCAACCCACTCAAAACACTAAGGGAGATGCCAACAGGCACAGGGGATGTGGGGAATACGGAAAGGAAAGATGCTGGATTCAAAAAGGGGATAATGAGACATGAAAAAGAAGTAACCAAAGCTCCCTGGCAAGAAATCAAGTCAGGAGACAGGTAGGGAACAGGGAAAAAAGTCACAGAATCATTCAGGCTGGAAATGAGTCCAACCATTAACCCAGCACTGCCAGGTCACCACTAAAGCATGGCCCTCAGCACTACACCTCCACAGCTTTTAAATAGCTCCAAGGGTGATGATTCAATCACTTCCCTGGGCAGCCTATTCCAGGCCTTGACAACCCTTTCAAGGAAGAAATTGTTCCTTGTGTCCAATCTAAACCTTCCTGTTTGCAACCTAAGACCATTTCTTTTCTCCTGTCACTTGCTACCAGGCTCCAACCTCCTTTCATGGAGCTGTAAAGAGTGAGAAGTTCTCCCCCTCAGCCTCCTCCAGTTCCCTTAGCTGCTCCTCTCAGGCCTAAACCCTCCCTTATCAGCCCTGTGGCCTTCTCTGGGCCTGTTCCAACACCTTGATGTCTTTCCTATAGCAGGGGCACAAAACTGAACTCAGTATTACACCAGCAATGATACTGAAGCAGGCACAGCACCCTCCAAAGTACCTAACAGGCAATTTAAGAACTTTAAGAGACTTTTCAACATCTTCAGAACACAAACCACAAAAGCATCATGCAGTGCAGTAACTAACAACCCTCTCTTCAGAGCCACAGGATGTTAGGGGCTGGAAGGGACCTCCAGAGCTCATCCAAGTCCAACTCTCCTGCCAGAGCAGGTCACACAGGAGCATATCCAGGTGGGTCTTGAACACCTCCAGAGAGGGAGACTCCACAACCCCCCTGGGCAGCCTGCTCCAGGGCAGTCACCCTCACAGTGAAATCATTCTCCTCTCTCAGGACTACCTGCCTAGCTTGGCACAACCCTTACAGCTCCATGCCACAAAACTTATTAGCACTGCAGGACTGCAGACAGGCTGCGGGCTTGGGTTCAGCACAAATCCCCTTCCTGCTGGCTGCCCTTCTGGAGCGAGTCTGTCAGTGGAGATGAAGCCAAAGCCAAGCCAAGCGCTGTCGCTGCTGCAGGGATCCCAAGCCCAGCGCTGGCCTGCAGAGCCCTCCCGAAGGGCTGCCTGGGGAAGGCTGCCGGTTTTCAGATGTTCTAAGAGCCATAAGGAAACGCCGTTAGCTACAGGAAAACGAGGGGGAAAGCCCTAAACAATAAAAGCTTCAACTACGTGCAGATCTATACAGAAATACAGCGAAAGGAGCAGGCTGAGGACACCCAGCCCAGACGGGGGGCACACCCCCGTACGAACGCTGCTCCTCTTCTCTCCTCCCGACCCGGGGGCCGCCCCTCGGCCCATCCCGGCGGGCACACGGCCCCGCTCCCGCCGGCCAGCCCAGACACTGCCCTGAGTCGCCGCTGCCCACAAAACACCACCCGACCTTAGCGGGGCCACCAGCACCACAGACCCCACCGGGGCCAGCACCGGACCAGCCCAGGCTCTGCCGCGACCGCGCTTCGACCGGCTGCTGTCCCCCTCCACTGGGCTCCCACCCCCAAGACGAGAGGGCCCACGGGGCTCCCAGTGCCGGCGCAGCCCCTCACCTGCGGCAGAAACCAGAGGAGCAGCCAGAGGCGGAGCCGGGCCCGCCACGCCGCCATGCCGGGCCCGCCGCGCCGCCGCCCGCTTTGTTTGTGACCGGGCCGGGCCGGGCCGGGCCCCTTCCGTACCGGGTAGCCACCGTCCCGCCCCGGAAGTCCCGCCCCGCGAGCCTCAGCAGCGAATGCGCTTCGCCGAACCGTAACGTCATTTCCGGTTAGTCGCGAATGAAATGGCGGGTGTCGGTGGCGGCGGTGGCGCGGGCAAGATGGCGGTGAGGAGGGGGTTCTGTGGCTGGGTGTGAGGGGGGTGAATGGGGCTGCGCGGGGCGGGCTCAGCCCAGCCAGGCTCGGGGAGTCTCATGGCCGTAGGTGCCGTGGTGCTGCTGTATGGCCTTGCTCGCCGCCCGTCCCGCCGTGCTGGCTCGCTGCCCGTCCCGCCGTCCTGCTCGCCCGCTTTGTGCTCCAGCGCTTTGCTCCTCGTCTTCCTTCGAGCACGGGCCTTGCCCTGGGGCGGTTTCTGAAACCCTATTACGAGCAGCGTGCTAAGGACGAGTGCTGTGCAGTGTCCGCGCACGGCGGGGCGGGCGCAGTGTAAGTGGCAGTTTGCTCTTCTCCTTTAGGACAAGGAGAAGAAGAAGAAAGAGAGCATCTTGGATCTCTCCAAGTACATCGACAAAACGATCCGAGTGAAGTTCCAGGGCGGGAGGGAAGGTGAGCTGTGGGGGTAAGGTGTGAGCCTCTGCAGCCTGGAGCTTGCTTTGCCTCTTGAAGGCTCTCCTCACTCTGTGCTTGTTGGCTTTTGTCTCCTCTGTCACCACCTTGCCTGCACTCAGAGAAAGATGAAGAGCAGCTGCTTTTGGCTGTCACTATTTGCTGGTACTGCTCTGAGGCTGATCTCCTGTGCCTGTTCCCGTGGCTGCAATTTCATCTTCATGTTTTATATGAGCACTCTTCTTTCACTTTTTTTTATTAGGTGTTCTCAACTCTTTTCTTTTGTCTGGTTTTTTGCATCCCCATCACAAAATCCCAGCATGGTGAGGGGGGAAGGGACCCCCAGAGATCATCCAGTCCAAACCCCCTGCTCCAGCAGGGCACCCACAGCAGCTTGCCCAGGAGCACAATGCCCAGGGGGGGTTGGAAGCTCTCCACACAAGGAGACTCCACAACCTCTCTGGGCAGCCTGCTCCAGCCCTCCAGCACCCTCACACCAAACAACTTTCTCCTCATGGTTAGATGGAACCTGCTGGGTTCTAGTTTGTGCCCATTGCCCCTTGTGCTGGTCACCACTGACAAGACTCTGGTCCCATCCTCTTGCCCCCCACCTGTTATCTCTTGCTGAGCATTGCTCAGATCCCCTCTGGGGCTGCTTTTCTCCAGGCCAGACAGAGCTGGTGTCAGGAGAGGCTGAAGGACCTGAGTCAGGGTTGGAAGGGAGCACAAGGCTCAACCAGTTCCAACCCCCCTGCCATGGGCAGGGACACCTCACACTGGATCAGGCTGGCCAGAGCCTCATCCAGCCTGGCCTTAAACACCTCCAGGGATGGAGCCTCAACCACCTCCCTGGACAACCCATTCCAGTACCTGAAGGGGGCCTACAGGAAGGATGTTCCCAAAGGCCTGCAGGGACAGGACCGGGGCAATGGCCTCAAATTAGAGCAGAGCAGATTTAGATTGGATGTTAGGAACAAGTTCTGCACCAGGAGGCTGCTGGAACACTGCACCAGGTTGCCCAGGGAGGTGTCTGAGGCTCCATCCCTGGAGATCCTCAAGGTGAGGCTGGAGAGGGCTCTGGGCAACCTCAACTTCTTCCTCATGTCCAGCCTGAATCTCCCCACTTCCAGCTTGATTCCATTCCCCCTAGTCCTATCACTACCTGAGAGCCTATAAAGTCCCTCCCCAGCCTTCTTGCAGCCCCCTTCAGATCCTGGAAGGCCACAAGAATGTCTTCTGGGAGCCTTCTCCTCTCCAGACTGAACAACCTCAACTCTCTCAGTCTGTCCTCATAGCAGAGCAGCTCCAGCCCTCTGCTCATCCTCATGGCCCTTCTCTGGACACCTTCCAGCACCTCCAGATCCTTCCTGGAACAGAGGCTCCAGAACTGGACACAGAGCTCCAGGTGTGGTCTCAGCAGAGTGGAGCAGAGGGGGAGAATCCCCTCCCTGGCCCTGCTGGCCACACTTCTCTTGCTGCAGCCCAGGCTCTGCTTGGCTCTCTGGGCTGCAAGTGCTCACTGCTGGCTCCTGTTGAGCTTCTCATTCCCCAGCACCCCCAAGGCCTTTTCCTCAGGGCTGCTCTCCAGCCAGTCCCTGCCCAGCCTGGATTTGTGCTTGGGATTGCCTCCACCCAGCTGCAGGACCTTGCCCTTGGTCTTGTTGAACCTCCTGAGGTTGGCTTGTGCCCAGCTCTGCAGCCTGTCCAGGTCCCTCTGGATGGATCCCTTCCCTCCAGCCTGTCCAGGTCCCTCTGGATGGATCCCTTCCCTCCAGCCTGTCAGCTGCACCACACAGCTTGGTGTCATCAGCAAACTTGCTGAGGGTGCACTCAGTGCCACAGGTTGGAAGGGACCTTAAAGCTCATCCAGCTCCAACCCCCTGCCATGGGCAGGGACACCTCCCACCAGCCCAGGGTGCTCAAGGCCTCATCCAGCCTGGCCTTGAACACCTCCAGGGAGGGGACAGCCACAGCCTCCCTGG
Organism: Indicator indicator; assembly: GCF_027791375.1. Classification (NCBI taxonomy): domain Eukaryota; kingdom Metazoa; phylum Chordata; class Aves; order Piciformes; family Indicatoridae; genus Indicator; species Indicator indicator. Next base: position 690,283 of record NC_072045.1, on the reverse strand, counting down.
GCAGCCTGTGCCAGTCTCTCCCCACCCTCACTGCCAACAATTTCTTCCTCATCTTCACTCTCAATCTCCCCTCTCCCAGCTCAAAGCCATTGCCCCTGGTCCTGGCACTCCCAGCCCTTGCCCGAAGTCCCTCCCCTGCTCTCCTGGAGCCCTTCAGGTACTGGAAGGCTGCTCTGAGGTCTCCCTGCAGCCTTTTCCTCTCCAGGCTGAACAGCCCCAACTCTCCCAGCCTGGCCCCACAGCAGAGCTTCTCCAGCCCTCTGAGCTGGTTGTCACACCTGTGAGCTCCAGCACCAGGGGAGATCTGCTTTGCCTGCACTTTGAGGGCAGTGTTTGGTGTCTGGCTCCACTTCATAGCCTTGCTTGGAGGGAGAACAGAGCTGGAGAGCTGCCTCTGTGCTCCTCCCAGGCCTGTGTTGCTGTGTCCAGGGTTTGGGTCTCTAATCACTGTATTGTGTTTGGTCCTCAACAGCAAGTGGTGTCTTGAAAGGATTTGACCCTCTTCTGAACCTGGTGCTGGATGGTACCATTGAGTATATGCGAGGTAAGGAGGGTGCCAGCTCTGGAAAGCTCGCCTTCCCTCCGCCTTCCCTCCGCCTTCCCTCCGCCTTCCCTCCGCCTTCCCTCCGCCTTCCCTCCGCCTTCCCTCCGCCTTCCCTCCGCCTTCCCTCCGCCTTCCTCCGCCTTCCTCCGCCTTCCCTCCGCCTTCCCTCCGCCTTCCCTCCGCCTTCCCTCCGCCTTCCCTCCGCCTTCCCCGCCTTCCCTCCGCCTTCCCTCCGCCTCCCTCCGCCTTCCCTCCGCCTTCCCTCCGCCTTCCCTCCGCCTTCCCTCCGCCTTCCCTCCGCCTTCCCTCCGCCTTCCCTCCGCCTTCCCTCCGCCTTCCCTCCGCCTTCCCTCCGCCTTCCCTCCGCCTTCCCTCCGCCTTCCCTCCGCCTTCCCTCCCCAGCCTGCCTGCAGGTCCCCTGCAGGTATTGAGATGCAGCTCTGAGGTCTCCCAGCAGCCTTCTCCAGGCTCAGCAGCCCCAGCTCTCAGCCTGTCCCCACAGCAGAGGCTCTCCAGCCCTCTGAGTATCTTTGTGGCTCCTCTGGTCCTTCTCCAGCAGGTCTCTGTCCCTGTGCTGGGGGCCCAGAGCTGCAGGTGAGGTCTCAGCTGAGCAGTGATGTTTTGAAGCCATCAGATGTTGCTGCTGCATCTCTCTCTCTGTCCTTAACAGTGCAGAAATGCCCAGAGCCCCCCAGGGTGAGGCTGCTGGCCTCTGGGGCCTTCCCTTTGTCACTGGGGGTGCCTCTCTGTGTTTCAGACCCAGATGACCAATACAAGCTAACAGAGGACACACGTCAGCTGGGCCTGGTGGTCTGCAGAGGCACTTCTGTGGTTCTCATCTGTCCCCAGGATGGGATGGAAGCAATTCCCAACCCTTTCATTCAGCAGCAGGATGGCTGATGCTGGCTTGGGACTGGCTCTGAGGACTTCATGCAGATCTTCCAAGAGAGCTACCAGTGTGTGAGAAGCTTCCTCTGTGGTGGGGAGGAGCTGGGATCTGCATTTGTGAGTGTGAAAGAACTTTTGTTTTTTTGGCTTCCCATCAGTGGTGAGAGGCTTGGGGGCTTGCTGGCTAAGAAGCAAGCTCTGATTTATCTTTTTTTTTTTTTTTTCCCCTCCCCCCCATCCCTTCCCAAATGTGTAACCTCCTCTAGAGCTGACAAGAGAAATCTTGGCATGGAATTGTCTGGGGGTGAGCCTGGAAACCACCACACAAAGTGACTAAAGGATGCCCTCAATATTGCTTACATTGTTCACATCTTAAAATGGGTTAAAGTGGATTGAATCTGACCAGGTTAGGAATTGTTTTTCTCCCTCTTAGGTGTCAGCTCTCAGCTGGGGAGCTGTGGCCCTGCTGCTCAGTTCAGTCTCTGTTGCCTGCTTGCTGCAGTGCATGCAGGAGGCTGACTCCTTGTACCTTGCATCACTGTGTAGCCAAGAAGCTCTTTCCTAGCCCTTGTCCCAGCCCCTGTGGGCTCTGCTCTGTGTCAGGAGGCTCCCACATTGCTGCAGAAGGGCTGGGCTGACTTCTGGCATGGTTCTTGGCTGAGAGGTCCATTTGGTAACTGAGTGGGGGGGAAGAACAGTTGAGCTCCTCAGGTCAGCTGGAGGCAGTGCCTGGAGATGCTGCAGGTTTGGTTTTTATCCTGTCACTGCCCACTGGTGGCTCTGCTCCTTGGAACTGGCTTTGTAAGGAGACATTTTGATTCCTTTTGTACTGCAGAAACAGCAACCTTCAAAGAGTTTGGAGTCAATAAATACAAATGAATCTGTTCCTAAATGTCTGCTTTGTGGTCTGGGAAGTGCTCCACAGCTGCTGCTGCAGTTCTCCACTTGTAACTCTGACTGGGATTTGTTCAGGAGTGCAAACACCAGCACCAGGAGGGGCCAGAGCAGAAGCTGCTCCACTCAAGACAGAAATGGATGAGAAATCACTGAGGGCGTCTGGTCCCTTTGGGGACCTGGGGACTCCATTGGGCATTTTAAAGACTGGAGTAGAGGTTGTTCAACCTGGAGAAAAGGCTGCAGGCAGACCTCAGAGCAGCCTTCCAGTACCTGAAGGGGCTCCAGGAGAGTTGGGGAGGGACTTGGGACAAGGGCTGGGAGTGCCAGGATGAGGGACAATGGCTTTGAGCTGGGAAAGGGGAGATGTAGCCTGGAGATGAGAAAGAAATTGTTGAGAGTGAGGGTGGGGAGAGACTGCCACAGGTTGCCCAGGGAGGCTGTGGCTGTCCCCTCCCTGGAGGTGTTCAAGGCCAGGCTGGATGAGGCCTTGAGCAAGCTGGGCTGGTGGGAGGTGTCCCTGCCCATGGCAGGGGGTTGGAGCTGGATGATCCTGAAGGTCCCTTCCAACCCCAACCATGAATCTCTGCTGTGTGCTCGTAGAGTGTGAGAGTTAAGGGGGAAATGCCCTCTGAAAATGCAGAAATCTGATTAAATTCAATCCTTTTCCTTTCATGAGGCTGTGGCAGAGTAAACTCCTCCTGGTGGCAGCAGCACTCTCCTTCCTGGAGGCTGCCAGGAAAGCCTGGCATGGACAGGTTGTGTTGGCAGCAGCACTGCTGCTGGCCACAGCCTGCCATAGGTCAGCTCTCCAGGGGAGTTGGAGGTAACTAAAGAGGAATTTAAAATGAATAAATCCCAATTCAGTGTCTGAGGTCTCCAGGGAGCAGTTGGGTGTGGCTGTCTGCTTGGGTACACCTCAGTGCTTCTGGATTCTCCTCTCCTGGGGGCTCATTCTCTGAGTGTTTCACAGAGCTGTCTGTGGAGTCTCCTTCCACCATGGCTGCAAAGCTTCTCCATGCAATTGCACAGCTCAGAGCCTCACCAGGGTGCTTGGGGCAGAATTTGCTGCCATCAGCCTGAGCAGAGTCTTGAACTGTTCCTTAGGTGGGAGGGAGACTCTTGGATGTTGATACAATAGAGGGCCACAAAGATGAGCCAAGGGCTGGAGCAGCTCTGCTGTGAGCACAGGCTGAGGGAGCTGGGGATGTGCAGCCTGGAGAGGAGAAGGCTCCAGGGAGACCTCAGAGCTGCCTGCCAGGACCTGAAGGGATCCTGCAGGAAGGCTGCAGAGAGACTTCTCCTGAGGGTGTCTGAGCCAGGCCAAGGGGGAATGGTTTGGAGCTGAGGCAGAGCAGGGTTAGAGTGGAGCTGAGGAAGTTCTTCAGTGGTGAGACTCTGGCACAGGCTGCCCAGGGAGGCTGTGGCTGCCTCCTGCCTGGGGGTGTTCAAGGCCAGGCTGGATGAGGCCCTGAGCAGCTGAGTCTGGCTGAGAGGTGTCCCTGGGCATGGCAGGGGGTTGGAGGGGATGAGCTCTGAGGTTCCTTCCAACCTGAGCCATTCTGGGATTCAGTCTGTGGGGTTTTGGTTTCAGAGCTCTCCTGCTCTGAGAGCTGCAGGGGGCCTGCAGAGCTCAGCAGCAGAGCAGCAAACACCTTTCTATTTTTAGGGCAAGCTTTGGCTGTCTCCTGCTCCTCCGGGCTGGGGGCATCATGTTTCCAGAGCCCTCACATGAGCGAGGGCTGCAGAAGGGCTGAGTTAATTTTAACTGCCGGGTGGTGGTCAACAAGCATGGAGGCTGCAGGGGAAGCAGAGGAGCTGGGAGCCGAGGCAGAGACGGTCACAGACACGGTTCTGGAGGTCGGAGGGAGGCTGTTCCCGGTCAGCCGCAGGGCGCTGGCAGCTCACAGCCCTTATTTCCGGGCCCTGTTCTTCGGGGGCGCCAGGGAGAGCTCGCAGCAGCACATCGTCCTCAGGGGCATCGCCGCGGGGCCCTTCCAGGCGCTGCTGCACTTCACCCGCACGGCAGAGCTGCCGCTGGGGCAGGAGAACGTCACCAGCCTGCTGGAGGCTGCAGACTTCCTGCAGCTGCAGAGGGGGAGGCTGCTGTGCCAGAGGTTCCTGCAGCGGCAGCTGCACGTCTCCAACTGCCTGGGGCTGCTGACCTACGCCCAGCACTTCGCCTTCGCGGAGCTGGCGGCGGCCGCCCGGAGCGTGGCCCTCTCGCACTGGGGGGAGGTGATGTGCCAGGAGGAGTTCCTGGCGCTGCCCAAGGAGACCCTGCTGCAGCTGCTCCGCAGCGATGAGCTCTTCGCCCCGCGGGAGGATGTGGTTTTTGACAGCGTGGTGAGGTGGGTGATGGAGGACCCGGCCACGAGAGAGGAGGACTTCCTGGAGCTGGTGGCCGAGGTCAGGGCCTCTTTCCTGAGCCTGTCCTTCCTCGACACCCTGGTGAAGCGCAGCAAGCGCCTCGGAGCCACCGACACCTTCTGCAGGCTGCTCAGGAAGCTGGACAGCTGCCCCCCGACCAGCTGGCAGCACCGGGAGCTGTCCCCTCCTGCCGGCCGCAGCTACGACACCTTGTACGTGCTGGGAGGGAAGCACGACCGGGAGCAGCAGGAGCTGTTCCTCTTCCAGCCCAAGACAGGCAGCTGGCAGCCCTGCTCCCCGCTGCAGCGCAGGAACCTCACCCAGTACGCAGTGGCAGCAGTAGGTAACGCTGGGAGCTGGGCTGAGAGGACAGACTGAGAAAGTTGAGGCTGTTCAGTCTGGAGAAAAGAAGGCTCCGAGGTGACCTTCTTGTGGCCTTCCAGGATCTGAAGGGGACTCCAAGAAAGCTGGGGAGGGACTTTTTAGGCTCCCAGGTAGTGACAAGACTAGGGGAATGGAATAAAGCTGGAAGTGGGGAGATTCAGACTGGATGTGAGGAAGAAGTTCTTTCCCATGAGAGTGGTGAGAGCCTGGAATGGGTTGTCCAAGGAGGTGGTTGAGGCTCCATCCCTGGAGGTGTTTGCAGCCAGGCTGGATGAGGCTCTGGCCAGCCTGATCCAGTGTGAGGTGTCCCTCCCCATGGCAGTGGGGTTGGAACTGGCTGAGCCTTGTGGTCCCTTCCAACCCTGACTGATTCTATGATTCTATAAGTGCAGGAGCTCAGCTGCTGCTCCTCCACAGCTTGCTCAGGGTTGCTCAAAGATCCTTTGGGCTCCTGCTCCTTCAGAGAAAGGTTTTGTTGTCCCTGCTTCTGGGGGCATGCTAGGCAAGGCTGGAGGGTGGCTTTCATGCAGCAGTAGCTGCTGAGCTCTTTGCACAGCTGAAGGGAGTCTCAGGGCTGCACTTCAGCAGCAGATTTGAGTTGTCTTCTCCTTCCTGGTGGCTCTCATGGATGGTGATGTCTGACTGGGGCTTGCTGCGAAGTTAAAGTTACCCTGGGCTGTGTAATCTTCATGACTGGACACTGAAGACAGCTCCATGGCCTCCCTCCCTCAGTGTTGCTGACAGTCCTGTTTCAAGTGGGAGCCCAGAGGTTCTTCATTCAATCATAGAATTGTTTGGGTTGGAAAAACCCTCACAGAGCATCCAGTCCACCCCCTCCATGGCCTCCAAACCATGGCCCCAGGTGCCATGACCACAGGGGTCTGGAACACCTCCAGGCTTGGGGACTCCACAACCTCCCTGGGCAGCCTGTGCCAATCCCTGATCACTCTGGCAGCAAAGAAATTTTTCTCCTCTCCAACCTAACCCTTCCCTGGCACAATTTCAGGCCGTGTTTCCAATCACTATTTCCAGGATGATATTCAAGAATGGGAGCAGACTTTGAAGGATTCAGGAAGAGTTGGAGCTGTTCAGCCTGAAGAGAAGGCTGCAGGGAAACCTCAGAGCTGCATTTCAGTATCTGCAGGGGACCTGCAGGCAGGCTGGGGAGGGACTGTTCAGAAGGGCTGTGGAGATAGGACCTGAGGAGGAAGTTCTGCAGAGTGAGGGTGAGGAGACACTGGCACAGGTTGCCCAGGGAGGTGGTTGAGGCTCCATACCTGGAGACATTCAGGATCAGCCTGGATGTGTCCCTGTGCAGCCTGCTCTGGCTGGAGCTGTCCCTGCTGCCTGCAGGGGGGTTGCACAGGATGCCCTTGGAGGGTCCCTTCCCACCCAATGCCATCTGTGGAGCTGTGCCTTCCTGCACCCTGCAGACCCAGCAGGTCTGTGCAGATGATGACCCAAACCCCACCAGTGACACCAAGAGCAGTGAGTTGCACATCTTGCCCCTTCTGGGTGCTGCCCAGGCAGAGGGCAGAGCCCAGGAGCAATCCCAGCCCTGATGCCACTTCTGCTTCTCTCCGCAGGGAGCTTCCTCTTCGTGACCGGAGGCTACTTCCGGGAGGAGTTTGTGTGGTACAGTGTGGATTGGGTCCTCATCTACAGCTGCCTGGACAACAGCTGGCTGGAGGGCCCTGCCATGAAGGTGTCCAGGCACAGCCACTGTGCAGTGGGGGCAGGGCTGTACCTCTACGTGCTGGGGGGCAGCACGGACGAGGGGCCGGTGCCCGCCGTGGAGCGCCTGGCACTGCTGCAGCCCCAGTGGGAGAGCAGGAGCCCCATGGCCCAGCCCGTGGAGAGGGGAGCTGCAGTCAGCCTGGGCAGCAGCATCTATGTGCTGTGTGGGCTGGATGAGAATGGGCACGTGTACAGGGGGGTGCAGAGGCTGAACACAGACACCGACAGCTGGGAGGTCATCTCCATCTCCCCTCTGCCAAGGTAAGAAAGAATCTTCTGGCACCTGGCAGGAGAAGGAAGGTTCTGGTGTTGGTCCTGCCCCAAGAAGAAGGTGGACCAGAGAAATCCACAAGCCCTGAGCCACAGCACTTCTGTTTAGGCAGGACTCTTGGTGTGAGGACCAAGGGCACAGGACACACAATTAAGTGGCAGTGTTGATCTGCTGGAGGGCTGGAGGCTCTGCAGAGGGACCTGGGTAGGTTGGACCAGTGGGATGAGGTCAATGGGATGAGGTCAATGGGATGAGGTTCAACAAGGCCAAGGGCTGGGTCCTGTACCTGGGTCACAACAACCCCAGGAAGGCTCCAGGCTGGGGCAGAGTGGCTGCAAACTGCCCAGCAGAAAAGAACCTGGGGGTGCTGGGTGACAGCAGCTGGAGAGGAGCCAGCAGTGCCCAGGGGGGCAAGAAGGGCAGCAGCAGCCTGGCCTGGAGCAGCAGTGGTGTGGGCAGCAGGAGCAGGGCAGGGATGGTGTCCCTGGACTGGGCACTGGTGAGGGCACAGCTTGGATCCTGGGCTCAGTTCTGGGCCTCTCACTCCAAGAAGGACATTGAGAGGCTGGAGCAGGTCTGGAGAAGGGCAAGAAAGCTGGGGAAGGGTCTGGAGAAGAGGGCTGGGGAGGAGCAGCTGAGGGAGCTGGGGGTGTTCAGTGTGGAGAAGAGGAGGCTGAGGGAGACCTCATTGCTCTCTCCAGCTCCCTGAGAGGAGGCTGCAGGGAGTGGTGGTTGGGCTCTGCTCCCTAGGATCAGGTTATAGAAGGAGAGGAAATGGCCTGAAACTGTGCCAGGGGAGGGTTAGGTTGGAAAGGAGGAAAAATTTCTTTGCTGCCAGAGTGGTTAAGGATTGGCACAGGCTGCCCAGGGAGGTGGTGGAGTCCCCATGCCTGGAGCTGTTCCAGACCCCTGTGGCTATGGCACTTGGGGCCAGGGTTTGGTGCCCATGGTGGGGCTGGGTTGGGGTTGGCCTGGGTGATCCTGGAGAGCTTTCTAACCTCGATGACTCTCTGCATGACTGCAGGGCTCTGTGCAGACTCTGATGCAGCTTTCCCCCCAGGTACGACCTCTGCAGCACAGCTCTGCACGGAGCTCTCTACACCGTCGGGGGAGGAGCTCTGCGCTTCGACGTGGAGACGGAGGAGTGGAGCCCGGTGGGGGAGGAGTGCTTGGCTCACAAGTTCTTCATGGGCTGCAGCACTGCCAATGGACGAATCTACCTCCTGGGGCAGAGGAAGGGCAACGGTGCCCTGCCTGTTGTCGTCCTCTTTGATCCCTACACTGACGAGTGCCAGGTCACAGAGGACCTCCCATGCCCCCTCCCCATCCGCGGCTGTGTCTCCGTCCGGAGGTTCGACAGCTGAGCCTGAGCAGCAACCGGCCCCGGGCCTGGCCTGGGCAGCTGCTGGGGGTGAGGTTGCCTGAGGTCTTGTCTGGGAAAGGTTTCCATTTGGAAATTCCTTCCTCACTTCAGCTTTTTGTTGTTTGTTTGGGGTTTTTTTGTGTTTTTTTTTTCCCCTGCTTGCCCACCAGAGCTGAAGCAGCAGGCAGTGAGACCTTGGTGTGCAGAGAGCTTGCAGAGGGCTGTGGGGAGGGGGGCTTAGTGCTGGTGTGGTGCAGCAGCTCCTCAGGGGGATGCTAATTAAAGGGCTGCTCTCAGCTGCAGCCTCTGTGGCTCTGTCCTTTGAACAGCTGGGAGAGGTAGGAAGGACTCTGCAGGGGGGTTAGGAAATGTTGTAGGAGAATAATCAGATGTGTGGAAGGGGAACCGGGAGGAAGCATCCGGGAGCTCTTGGTGCTGGAGGGCAGCCTCCCACCCTCCCTTCCTCCCACCCAGTACTGGGGGGCAGCCTCCCTCCCACCCTTCCTCCCACCCAGTACTGGGGGGCAGCCTCCCTCCCACCCTTCCTCCCAGTGCTGGGGGCAGCCTCCCACCCAGGCACAGCCCTCAGGCCCCAGTGCTGCCACTCTCCCTTCAGGCTGAACTCAGCAGGTTTCCCAGGTCAGTGCAGCTGAAGTTCCCTCAGCTGCAGGCTGGAGAACACTGCAGGAGCCTGAGGGCTGCTCTGGATTGATGCTTTCAGCCACTTGGTGAGAACCATTCCCAAACTGGGGCACTTAAGGGTCTTGCTTCCTCAGCTCCAGTCTCACCTTGCTCTGCCTCAGCTCCAAACCATTCCCCCTTGGCCTGTCTAAGACACCCTCAGCAAAAGTCTCTCTGCAGCCTTCCTGCAGGATCCCTTCAGGTCCTGGCAGGCAGCTCTGAGGTGCCCCTGGAGCCTTCTCCTCTCAGGCTGAACACCCCCAGCTCCCTCAGCCTGTCCCCACAGCAGAGCTGCTCCAGCCCTGGGATCATCTTTGTGGCCTCCTCTGGAGTCACTCCAGCAGCTCTGTGTCCTTCTCCTGCTGGGGACACCAGAACTGTCACTTAGCCAGGCCCCAGCTGCAGAAGTGGTTGAGCCCTCCCCAAGCCTGGCTGGTTCATACCCTCCAGCTCCAAGCTGTCTCTGTGGCAGTCCCATGGAGTCCTTTGGGGAGGGCTGGCAGAGGCTGTTGGTGTCTTCTGCAGTTCAAGTCAATAAAGCTTCAGCAGCTGCCTTTATTGTCTCAGAAACCTTTGGGAAGGTGCTGAGCTGAGCACAATGAGGTGTCAGGACTCCAGCATCTTGTTCAGCCTCTCTCCTCCTGCTTACAGTGAGCCACTGGCTGGTAGCCCTGGGCTGTTCCTGGCTGAATGGTCAGAGGGGAAGTAAAGAGAATGCAGAATAGTGGTGCCAGCAGGAGGAGTGAAGAAAGCATCTCCTGAAGGGGCTGAGCCTGGAAGCACTGTAGTGGAATCCACCTAGACACAGGATGGTGCCTAGGGCAGATGTCTGTGTGCCTGCCTGGCCTCTCCCGCAGGTGCTGAGCAGCCTCCCTGCTCTGAGAGCCTGCCCAGCCCCTGCTGCTTTGCTGCCAGCCTGGCTCAGCCCTGGCTCTGGGCTGGCTCAGCCCTGGCTCTTGCTGGCTCCTCTGCCTCACTCCTCTCGCTCTCCTCCGTGTCACTTCTGGCATCTTTTCTCTTCTGCAGGGCACAAAGGGGATGGAAAGGAGCTGCAAGTCCTGCACCATGGCAGACTGAGAGGGGCCCAGGCCTCTGCTGGTTCCCAACCTGGCAGCTACAACAGAGCTCAGGGGGTAGCTGTGTGCTCTAAGGCAGTGCCGTGACTCTCCCTGTGCTGGGAGGCTGCCTAGGCCTGCCAGAGCTTGGCTTTGTTGAGCTGCTCCTAGCTCCTGAGCTCCTTGGTTTGTCACCCTGGTGGTGAGCTTGGAGGGTGACCTCCTCAGAGCAAGGCAGCATTTGTCCTGCAGGTTCTCCTCTGCACTTCACTCCTGCTGAAGCTGACTGAAGTGACCATGCTGCCTGGGCTGCTCATCCCTCACACGCCTGGTGAGAGGCTGCTCCAGCCTCCCCTCCTCAGAGAGCCTGGCTTTCCTCTGGGCTCCAGGCTGAGCTCAGCTGAGGGCATGACACCAGCACCGTGCCCACAGATCCCCAAAGCCTTCACAGATCTGCTCAGAAGCTACCCAGATGCCATCTGCTGATGTTCTCAAGGCAGACCATGGGGCTGGCATCTCTGATGAGCAAACTCTGCCATGCATCACAAGCCTGAGGCATGCACCCAAAACTCAGAGGTGCAAATACACTGAGAGCTATCAGTCAGGCTCCCCTGGCTGCTCCTTTCATGGGACACACCAACAGCCATGTGAGGGGAAATGAGGGGAAAGGGACTGTGGATGGCTCCCAGGTCACCAGGACACAGCTGCAAGGCAGAGGGGAGCTGCTGCTCTGGTCTCTGAGCTAAGGTCTCCACACAACCCCCAACACCTGACTTCAGAAGCTCCTGGGCCCCATTCCTCCCACCCCTCCCTTGCCCAGAGGGATGGAAGAGTTCCCCAGGACCTCCTGCTCTCTCCTGAGCAGTGGTGGCACAAGAAGAGACAAAGACTTTTCATACCTCCCCCTGGAAGATGATGCTGTAGATCATCTGGATGATGAGATAGGACCAGAAAATGTGCAGCAGCTGCAGGACCAGCAGAAACAGGTTGATCAGGCAGCTGATGGGGAACAGCTGGAACTTGGTCACAAAGTAGTGGTAGGTGCTGTGGGACAGAGAGGCAGGGACCAGTCAGAGGGCACAGGACCAAGGCAGGCCAGGCACCTTCACACCCACAGGGGCCAAGCATCTGTCTGGGCAGCTCCATGGCTGATGTGGCCCCAGAGGCTGCACCATCAGGCTTCAGGCTCTGCCCAGCTCTCACAGAGGAGGTCCAGAAGACCTGCAGAGGCTCAGTGCTGAAGTCCCCAGAAGTCTGGTGGTCTCTGCAGCCAGGTCCTGCAGGAAGGACCAGGAGCTGGCAGCATTGCTCCTGAAATGAGCCTGGAGAGGAGCAATGGACAGAAATGAACCACAAGGGGACCTGGCTGCTGGCCACAAGGGGACCTGGCTGCTGGAACCTGAATGAAAAGATCAACTTTGAACCTGGGTTAGGGAGGAGCTGAGGGTGAGGGCAGCAGCTGGGCAGGGGTCTGGCTGCAGCCACTGAGACTGTCACCAGCTGTGGGGACAGAAAGGAGGACAGCAGTGCTGTGGCCACAGGGAGCAGGCAGAAGACAGCAGGAGGGTGCAGGAGGGACAAGAGGAGCACTGCTGGGTGTCCTCTGCAAGGACTCTGAGACAAGGAACCCAAGAGACTGTGGAAGTTGGGAGCACTGCTGGAGAGGGCATTTGCTCTGCTCTTGGCTTCCCAGACAGCTGCCCCTGCACCAGGGCAGGCCCAGGCTGGACACCAGGAACATTCTTTTCACAGAGTGGCCCCAGGCAGGGGGGGAGTCACCCCCCCGGAGGTGTTCAAAGATGTGGTGCTTGCAGATATGCTTCAGGGGTGACCTTTGTAGGGCAGGGTCAATGGTTGGACTTGATGACCCCCAGGGGTCTTTTCCAAGCTGAGTCATCCTGTGATTGGGGAATGGTTTGGAGCTGAGGCAGAGCAGGGTGAGACTGGAGCTGAGGAAGAAGCTCTTCAGCACCAGGGTGATGAGACTCTGGCACAGGCTGCCCAGAGAGCTGTGGATGTCCCCTCCCTGGAGGTGTTCAGGGCCAGGCTGGATGAGGCCTTGGGAAACCTGATCTGGCTGAGAGGTGTCCCTGCCCATGGCAGGGGGGTGGAGGAGAGGATCTCTCAGGTCCCTTCCAACCTGAGCTATTATGGGATGCTGGGATCTGTGACAACAGCTCAGGAGAAGTCAGTCATGGAAACATCTGCTCACAGCAAGAGGCAGAGCCCCAGGCAGCCTCTCCCTGCCTAGGAGAGACAGTGGCAGTGGGAGAAGGGAGGGGCAGAGGCTGTGGCTCTGGATTCATCAATACAGTTAATAAATTAATGCATGTGGTTGGAACTCTGTTCACAGAATCCCAGGATGCCAGCTTGGAAGGGACCCCAGGGATCATCTGGTGCAGCCTCTCCAGGTGTCAGTACAGCTGCAAGGAGCTGCCCCAGCACCCTGCCAGGCTGAGGCTTAAACTGCCCAGGGTAGGGAATCCTCCACTTCCCTTGGCAGATGATTCCAGTGCCCAGCTGTGCTCATGGGGAAACATTTTCCTCTGCAGTCCCATGGGAATCTCCCCAGCAGTTCCTTGTCCCCATCCCCCCTTGTCTTCTCCTGGCACTCCTTGCACACAGGGAGTCTCCACCCTTCATGTCCTGGGCCATGGTGAGAAGGTCTCCCCTGAGCCTTCTCTCCTCCAGGCTGAACAACCTCAGCTCTCAGCCTTTCCTCACCTGCAGGGCTGCCAGGCCTCTGACCATGCTCCTGGCCCTTCCCTGGACACCTTCCAGCCTGTCTGTATCTCTTTTGTACAGCAGGGACCAAACCTGCTGGGTTTGGTTGGGGTTTTTTTTCCCTTGGGTCCCTCAGTTGCAGCTTCTTTGAGCTCACCTCAGAGTCCTGTTCCCTGCCCTTGCTCCCCCAGCACGGAGGGGCAGGAGCTCAGGAGATGCCCTCCCCGCCATGCCCAGAGAGCAGGAGGAGGTCACTCACAGCCAGGGGAAGAGGAGGAGCCGGGAGCTGATGAACACCAGGGCGAAGGCCACGAAGGCAGCGTCGCAGAGCAGCCTCCAGCGCAGGTAGTGCAGCAGCTTGGCCAGCTGCGGACACCAAAGTGTGCTGAGATCTGCTGCGGGGGACGGCCTGGGGAGGGGTCCCAGCCCCTGGGGAGGGGTCCCAGCCCCTTGGAAGGGGTCCCAACCCCTGGGGGATGTGTCCCAGCACCTGGGGGATGTGTCCCAACCCCTGGGGGTGTGTCCCAGCCCCTGGGGGATGTGTCCCAGCCCCTGGGGATGTGTCCCAGCCCCTGGGGATGTGTCCCAGCACCTGGGGGATGTGTCCCAACCCCTGGGGATGTGTCCCAACCCCTGGGGATGTGTCCCAACCCCTGGGGATGTGTCCCAACCCCTGGGGGATGTGTCCCAACCCCTGGGGATGTGTCCCAACCCCTGGGGGATGTGTCCCAACCCCTGGGGATGTGTCCCAACCCCTGGGGGAGGTGTCCCAGCCCCTGGGGATGTGTCCCAACCCCTGGGGGATGTGTCCCAACCCCTGGGGATGTGTCCCAACCCCTGGGGGATGTGTCCCAGCCCCTGGGGGATGTGTCCCAACCCCTGGGGATGTGTCCCAGCCCCTGGGGAGGTGTCCCAACCCCTGGGGATGTGTCCCAACCCCTGGGGGATGTGTCCCAACCCCTGGGGGATGTGTCCCAGCCTCTGGGGATGTGTCCCAACCCCTGGGGATGTGTCCCAACCCCTGGGGATGTGTCCCAGCACCTGGGGGATGTGTCCCAGCCTCTGGGGATGTGTCCCAACCCCTGGGGGATGTGTCCCAACCCCTGGGGGATGTGTCCCAGCCTCTGGGGATGTGTCCCAACCCCTGGGGGATGTGTCCCAACCCCTGGGGATGTGTCCCAGCCCCTGGGGATGTGTCCCAACCCCTGGGGATGTGTCCCAGCCCCTGGGGATGTGTCCCAACCCCTGGAGATGTGTCCCAACCCCTGGGGATGTGTCCCAGCCCCTGGGGATGTGTCCCAGCCCCTGGGGGGTGTGTCCCAGCACCTGGGGGATGTGTCCCAACCCCTGGAGATGTGTCCTAGCCCCTTGCTCTCTTTCCCTCAGGAGCACTAAGTTGGATGCTGCTGGCAGGGTCCCACAGGTGGCACTGTGCTGTGGCACAGCAGATCCATGTGTGCCAATGCAGTGAGGACCACAGCCCCCAGTGCCCCCACAGCCCCCAGTGCCCCCTCAGGCACAGATTCATAGATCCATGGCATGGGATGGCTTGGAAGGGACCTTGAAGACCATCACAGAATCCCAGAATGGTTTGGGTTGGAAGGGAGCTCCAAAGCTCATCCAGTCCAACCCCCTGCACTCAGCAGGGACATCCTCCACTAGAGCAGGTTGCCCAGAGCCCTCTCCAGCCTCACCTTGAATATCTCCAGGGATGGGATCCCAACCACCTCCCTGGGCAACCTGTTGCAGTGTTCCAGCAGCCTCCTGGTGCAGAACTTGTTCCTCACATCCAATCTCAATCTGCTCTGCTCTAGTCTGAAGCCATTGCCCCTGGTCCTGTCCCTGCAGGCCTTTGGGAACAGTCTCTCTCCATCATCCCTGTTGCCCCTTCAGGTACTGGAAGCTGCTCTAAGGTCTCCCTGGAGCCTTCTCTTCCCCAGGCTGAACACCCCCAGCTGTCCCCATAGCAGAGCTGCTCCAACCCCCTGAGCATTTCTGTGTCCCTCCTCTGGACTCTCTCCATCAGGTCCAGGTCCTTCCTGTGTTGAGGGCTCCAGAGCTGCACACAGCACTGCAGGTGAGGTCTGAGCAGAATCTCCTCTCTGGATCTCTGGCAATGCTCTGGATTGTGTTTGGCCAACCCCTGCCATGGGCAGGGACACCTCCCACCAGCACAGCTTGCTCAAGGCCTCATCCAGCCTGGTCTTGAACACCTCCAGGGAGGGGACAGCCACAGCCTCCCTGGGCAACCTGTGCCAGTCTCTCCCCAGCCTCTCTCAAGCATTTCCTCCTAATCTCCAGTCTCAACCTGCCCTCCTCAACCTTCCCTCCATTCCCTCTCAGCTCTCACAAGATCTGCAGCTCCATGTGAGGGGAACTCACCTCTAGAATGTAGTCAGAGGCATCGTGGACCAGCATCACCATCACCCCAAAGCGGATCAGGTTGGCACAGTAGGACACAGAGATCAGAGTGATGGTGGCAATGTGGTGCAGGATCTGCTCCTTAAAGTCCTGGCAGGAGAAGAGGTTCCCAGGCTCAGCCTCAGCCTGGGCTGCCAGCACCTCCCCTGGCTGCTGCCTCCTAGGAGCTGTCAAACACCTCCCAAACCACCAGGGCTGCTCAGCTCTCAGAGGTCCTGCACAGGCCCAGGAAGGATGAATCATGGAATCATGGAATCACGGAAGCATAGAATCATGGACTCATGGACTCATGGAATCATGGAATCATAGAATCATGGACTCATGGAATCATGGACTCATGGAATCATGGAATCATAGAATCATGGACTCATGGACTCATGGACTCATGGACTCATGGAATCATGGACTCATGGAATCATGGACTCATGGAATCATGGAATCATAGAATCATGGACTCATAGAATCATGGACTCATGGACTCATGGAATCATGGAATCATGGAATCATGGAATCATGGAATCATGGAATCATAGAATCATGGAATCATAGACTCATGGACTCATGGAATCATAGAATCATGGACTCATGGACTCATGGAATCATGGACTCATGGAATCATGGAATCATAGACTCATGGACTCATGGAATCATAGAATCATGGACTCATGGACTCATGGAATCATGGAATCATAGAATCATGGACTCATAGACTCATGGACTCATGGAATCATAGAATAATGGAGTCATGGAATCATAGAATCATGGACTCATGGAATCATGGAAGCATAGAATCATGGAATCATAGAATCATAAAATCAGTTGGAAGGGAGCACAAGGCTCATCCAGTTCCAACCCCCCTGCCATGGGCAGGGACACCTCACACTGGATCAGGCTGGCCAGAGCCTCATCCAGCCTGGCTGCAAACACCTCCAGGGATGGAGCTTCAACCACCTCCCTGGACAACCCATTCCAGGCTCTCACCACTCTCATGGGGAAGAACTTCTTCCTCATTTCCAGTCTGACTCTCCCCACTTCCAGCTTTGTTCCATTCCCCCCAGTCCTGTCACTCCCTGACAACCTAAAAAGTCCCTCCCCAGCTTTCTTGTAGCTCCCTTCAGATCCTGGAAGGCCACAAGAAGGTCTCCTTGGAGCCTTCTCTTCTCCAGACTGCACAACCCCAACTCTCTCAGTCTGTCCTCATAGCAGAGCAGCTCCAGCCCTCTGCTCATCCTCATGGCCCTTCTCTGGACACCTTCCAGCATGTCCATAGCCCTCTTGTAGTGGGAACCTCTTTATGGCCAGCTGTGGACACCTGCTGAGGTTCATGGCAGTGACAAGATGTGAGAAGACTTTCTGGGACCTTCCCATCCATCAGTCTGCCCTGCAGAAGGTCCTTCCTCAACACCCCCCAGCTCCCCCCAGCCCCCTCCACAGTGTCCTGAAGAGCTTCCTGTACAGACAGGAGGTTGTCCCTGGGGACCTGAGAGTGGAAGGAGAGAAGCTCCTGGTGGGGGTGGCCCGAGGCAGTGACTTGCAGCTGTGCTGCTGTCCCTCACCTTCCTCTTCACATCAAAGGGCAGGGTGGCCACCAGCGAGCAGTAGAAGGAGAGCTCCAGGAGGTAGAACCAGCCCAGTGCTGGGGGGAGAGGCTGTGAGGCAAGGAAGAGACAGCAGGGGAGGTGGGGAAGGGTCTTCCTGGGCCTTCCTCCTCCCTTCACTCCATCTCTGGGGCAGCAGGGCCCTTGCTGAGCATTGCTCAGATCCCCCCTGGGGCTGCTCTTCTCCAGGCCAAGCAGTCCCAGGGCTCTCAGCCTTTGCTCCTCACAGAGATGTTCAGCTCCCTCCAGCACCTTTGTGGCTCTCCCTTGTACTCTCTCCAGCAGTTTCTTGTCTCTTGTCAACTGGGGAGCATAGAGCTGGACCCAGTGCCCCAACTGCCACAGCCTGCCCAGGTGTCTCTGGGGGGCAGCACAGCCTGGCATGGTGCCAGTCACCCCTGCCCATGTGGTACCATAGAAAAGTGCTGAGGCTGCTTCTGGCCCTTCATCCAGGTCAGTGATTAAGATGCTGCACAAGGCTGGACCCAGCACTGAGTCCTGAGGAACACCACAAGCTCCAGGCCTGCAGCTGGACCCTGCACTGCTGATCACAACCCTCTGAGCTCTGTCCCTCAGACACTTCCCAGCCACCTCCCTGCCCACCCATGCCACCCACAGCTCCTGAGCTGGCCTCTCGGGATGCCATGGCACACAGTGCCCAAAGCCTGCTGCAGCCCAGGCAGGCACCAGCCCCTGCTCTGCCCTCAGCTCCCAGCCCCTCACACCCCCACAAGGCTGCCAGGGCACCCAGCAGGCTTTGCCCTTGGGGGATCCATGCTCACCACTCACCACAGCCCTGGCAGCCTGGCCTGGGCCTGCAGCTGAGTGCTGTGAGCAGGAGCTTGGGCAAGAGCCCTGCTGCTGCCCCTGCCAACATCCCTGCTGCTGGCATTCCATGGCCCTGCTGCTCACCTGCTGTGGGTATCTCACCCAGCACAAGTTGTGGTCCCAAACCCAGGGCTTCTGTGCAAAGAGAAGGCAGCAGTGAGGACCCAGGGCCTCCAATGGCTCCTAATGGCCACAGTGAGGCAGCACAAGATGTGTCCATGGCAGATCCAATCTGCCCTTGAGCTCTGGAGCAAGAGCTCATCAGGATGCATTTGTCATGAGTGGGTGCAGAGGATGTCCCATGGAGGGTCTTGGACCACAGCAGCCATGGTCAGGACAGGCCTGCTCCTGGCTGAGGTGCAAGGGCTGTGTGTGTGTGGCTGGCAGTGGGGAATCAACCTGCAATGCCCCAAGGCATGGAGAAAGCATGGCAAGAGCACTGGCAGCTCAGCAGGGCCACCCAGACAAGGGGAGACTCATCTGCTGGCTCAGGGTCTGCTCCATGCCCCTGGATTTGTCCTGCTTTGGCTTTGGAGCCATGGTCAGTGCCAAGGATGACCTTTGGCTGGGCTCTTTGGAATGGCTCAGGCCCCTCAGCCTTGAGGGAGGAACTCTTGCAGGGTGTCAGTGCCCAGCACCACCCTGCTCATGTACTTACATCATACAGGAGAGCCAGCCCAGAGAAGAAAGAGATGAGATAGAAGGTGAACCTCCAGCTGAAACAGAAAAGCCAAGGAAGTCAGAGTTCCTCAGAGCTGGAGCAGCTGCCCAGGCTGCACCCAGCCTGCCTCAGAGCCCTCCCAGCAACCCAGGCTGCTCTGGACAGGGGTTTGCAGAACCTCAGCTTTGCTGGCATAGGGAAACCTGCTGCAAGGGAGCAGGACACCCACAGCCCCCCCAGGCTCTGTGTGCTCCACACTGGGCACAAATCCCCAGGGGGTTCCATCAGCATTCCCTGGGATGTAGCACAATGTCCAAGGCAAGGGAGGGGATTCTGCTTTGTTCTGCTCTGCTCAGACCCCCCCTGCAGCATTGCCTCCAGTTCTGGGGTCCCCAGCACAAGAAGGACCTGGAGCTGCTGGAGAGGGGCCAGAGGAGGTCACAGAGATGAGCAGAGGCTGGAGAAGCTCTGCTGTGGGGACAGGCTGGGAGAGTTGGGGCTGTTCAGCCTGGAGAAGAGAAGGCTCCAGGGAGACCTCAGAGCAACCTTCCAGTACCTGAAGGGGCTCCAGGAGAACTGGGGAGGGACTTTGGACAAGGGCTGGGAGTGCCAGGAGGAGGGACAATGGCTTTGAGCTGGGAGAGGGGAGACTGAGAGTGGAGATGAGGAAGAAATTGTTGAGAGTGAGGGTGGGGAGAGACTGGCACAGGTTGCCCAGGGAGGCTGTGGCTGCCTCCTGCCTGGAGGGGTTCAAGGCCAGGCTGGATGAGGCCTTGAGCACCCTGGGCTGGTGGGAGGTGTCCCTGCCCATGGCAGGGGGTTGGAGCTGGATAATCTTCAAGGTCCCTTCCCACCCAACACATTCCCTGGCTCTGTGCCTGTCTCCTGCTGGGTGTTTTAGGTCACACCTGCAAAGGCTTTCACACCACAGCCTGTGGAAGGCAGCTGAATGTTTTGAGGCCTTCCACTTTGTAAAGTTCAAAGTAGACAGGAAGGAGGCTGAGGCTGGCAGCACTGCCTGGTGGCTCTGTCACCAGTGTGTGCCATGGTGGGACCCAGCCTCCTGCTGCAGGTCTCCTGTGGCAGCTGGCAGCAGGCTCCTCTGGGACTGTGTCTGGGGCTAAGGCCAGGGCCAGGGCTGAGGATCATCAGGATGAAGGGACAGGAGACCCTCAGCCAGGTTGCTGATGACACCAAACTGGGAGGTGTGGCTGACACCCCTCAGGCTGTGCTGCCATCCAGAGAGCCCTGGACAGGCTGCAGGACTGGGCAGAGAGTGCCCTTGTGAAGGGCAAGCAGGGTCCTGTACCTAGGGAGGAACAACCTCCTGCACAGGACAGGTGAGGGAGGATCTCTGCAGAACAGCTCTGTGGACCTGGGAGTGCTGGGGACAAGAGGATGACCACAAACCAGCAGTGTGCTCTTGTAGCCAAGAAGGCATCCTGGGGGGCAGCAAGAAGAGTGTGGCCAGCAGGGCAAGGGAGGCTCTGCTCCCCCCTCTGCTCTGCCCTGCTGAGGCCACAGCTGCAGCACTGGGGCTGGAATTTTGGGCTCCTTTGTTCAAGGACAAGGAACTGCTGCAGAGGGTACAGCAAAGGGCTACAAAGAGGATTAGGGGAGCAGAACATCTCTCTTGTGAGGAAACGCTGAGGGACCTGAGGCTCTTTAGGCTGGAGAAGAGCAGCCTGGGGGAAATCTGATCAGTGCTAAGCAATACTTCAAGGGTGGGTGTCAGCAGGGTGGCACCAGGCTGTGTTCAGTGGTGCCCAGTGCCAGGACAAGGGGCAAGGGGCACAAAGTTGCCCCTCAGAAGTTGCATCAGAACATGAGGAGGAACTTCTCTAATTGAAGGGTGGCAGAGCCCTGGAGCAGGCTGCCCAGAGAGGTGGTGGAGTCTCCAGCCCCAGAGTCGTTCAAAACCTGCCTGGACACCACCCTGGGCAGCCTGCTCTAGGTGAACCTGCTCTGCCCAGGGCTTGGACTAAATGATCTTGAGGTCCCTTCCCACTGCTGCCATTCTGTGCTGCTGTGGGGGTGTGCAGACCTTGTGGGGTCTCCAGCCTCCACCTACCTGGCCTCACAGAACTTCTGCAGCAGCCGGGGCTGGTCCTGGCCCCGCCGGTGCCGGAACCAGGTCTGCACCTTCCTGAGGGACAGGTGGCTCTGCTTGGCCAGGAAAAGCAACTCCTCCTGGAAAGAGAGCAGGGCAGAGTTGGTGCAGTGAAGGAGTAAAAGCTACTTCTGAAGTGATCAGAAGTGAGTCACAACTTCTTCTAGCTCCTAGATTGCCAGTTCTGAATTGGATGTTCAAAGGCAAAGGTTCTTCACCACATCATGCAACAGATGCTACCTGGTCTAAGTGGATGGCTCTGATAACACAGAGAGCTCGAATGGGAAATCTTGAAAGGCCTGGTTTGGTGGAGGTGATCACAAACTGGCCAGAAGGCACAAGCTGTGCTAAACCTCCAGAGGAGAGAGTAGCTCGTGCTGAGGAAGCTCCTCCTTACAGTGATCTGTCTGATGATGACAAGAGATATGCTTTGTTCACAGACGGTTCCTGTCGTCTGGTTGGGAACAAGCGGAGATGGAAATCTGCAGTGTGGAGTCCAACGCGCAGAGTTGCAGAAGCGAGAGATGGAGAAGGAGAATCCAGTCGATTCGCAGAGGTAAAAGCTGTCCAGCTAGCTCTTAACATAGCTGAACGTGAGAGATGGCCAAAGCTTTATCTCTACACCGACTCGTGGATGGTAGCCAATGCCTTGTGGGGTTGGCTGAAAGACTGGAAGAAGAATGGCTGGCAGAGGAAAGGAAAGCCAATCTGGGCTGCAGATCTGTGGCAAGACATTGCTGCTGGCATTGAGAGAATCCCAGTGAGAGTGAGACACATTGATGCTCACATTCCTGAGAGCCAATGCAAGCTGTATTGACAAGCAGATCTACAATCCAGGATGCAAGGCAATGGATCTGTACAAACAGACACAATTCACAACATTTACAAGTACCTACAGTCAACAGAAGAGTACAACCCAGCTCCCTTTGCTTCCCCTGAGGGGACCTTCCCCTGAGGGGACCCAGACCCTCCTGGCAGAAGGCAGAGGGTTAAGAAGCAGAGAGGCTGTTAGACTCAGCTTGCCAAGGTCAGTGTGTTATCTTCAGCCAGAAAAGAAGCAGCAGCAGCAGCCAGACAGCCCAGCAAGGAAGCTGAGAGCTCAGACTCCAACTGCCCCAACTTTGTTTTGAGTAGTGGTTCCTAAACATTTCTCTCTCTCCAATGGACGTGTTTAGAGCAATCAGTATTTGGCTTTCTTACACCCAGCAGTGACTTATTGACATTCTTTAGCTTTCTCTGCTCTAACTCTGTGAAGAAAAATTAAAAAGACAGTTTTAAACCATCAGATGCAGCCACTGCTCTGAGGGCAGTGCTGGATGGTGCAGAGTGCAGAGCTCCTGAGCTGCCCAATCCCTTGGCTGCCAGAGCAAAACAATCACATCCCAGGGGTGCCAAGAGCAGCAGCCTCACCTGGGCACCCTGGGATGGGAACATGCTGCAGGAGCCACCTGCCTCCTGCATGCTGGCAGCTCCCACTGGGAAAGGATTTTGGCTTCTCCCTGTGGTTGGGTTCCACTGGTTAAGGGATTGATAATAAAGAGTTCCTCAACAGCCAGGCTGAGCTAGAGGCACTGGGGTAGGGACTTAGGGCAGGAATGGCTTGGGGGGGTTAGGGCTGCTGGGGACTTCTGCTTCTGTCACTTAGCTACTGCTGGGTAGGGCTTTGGGGTGGGGATGCTGCTGGGGACATGCTCAGCACTTCTGTTAGCTGCTTGGCCTGTTAAGGGCTTCCAGGACTTCTGCTGTTAAGGACACTCTGAGACTCTGCAGTGCTGAGGATTCTACACCACAGCAATAAAGGACTTCTGGGAGGACTTCTGAGACTCTGCATGTCTGGAATCTGCTATATGGCAGAGGGGTTCCTGCCTTCATTCATCACCCAGGGGCCCCCAGATCAGGGGAGAACAACAGTTGGTGCCCAGTGTGGTCAGGAGAGTAACAGAGAGTGCCCTTGTGAAGGGCAAGCAGGACAAGTGCAGGGTCCTGCACCTGGGGAGGAACAACCTCCTGCAGCAGGACAGGTGAGGGAGGACCTGTGGGGAGCAGCTCTGTGGACTGGGAGTGCTGGGGGACAAGAGGATGACCACAAACCAGCAGTGTGCTCTTGTAACCAAGGCCAATGGCATCTTGGGGGGCAGCAAGCAGGGAATTGAGGCTGCCCAAGGCTGTGGCCATTTCCAGCAGCAGCTCAGCCACACCTCAAGGCAGGCTGAGAAGCCTCCCCCCCAGCTCAGAGGCTCTGCTGTACAAGCCCAACCACACTTTTCTCCCAACACCTGCTGCTGTTGTGGCTGGAAATCATCAGCTGCAGAGAGCAACCCTGAAGGCAGAAGTTTGGGCTTGTGATGGCAAACAAGCACATGGCTCACTTGGTGCCAGGAGAAACACCATGGAGCAGCTGCACTCTCATGGGCCAGAGGCACGAAGGCCAGCACAGAATCAGAGAAGTGTTGAGGCTGGAAGAGAACTTTGAGCTCATCAAGTCCAACCACTCACTTCGAGCTCCAGTCCCTCCAATGCTGCAGCATGGCATCAACTCCAGACCAGACCAGCAAGCCTTCAGGTGCAGCACTGGGCTGCAGCCAAAGCAGCATTGCCAGCAGAGCCAGAGAGGTGATTCTGCCACTCTGCTCTGCTGAGACCTCACCTGGAGTGCTGCATCCAGCTCTGGAGCCCTCAGCACAGGAAGGACCTGGACCTGATGAAGAGGATCCAGAGGAGACCAGGAAAATGCTCAGGGGGTTGGAGCAGCTCTGCTGTGGGGACAAGCTGAGGGAGCTGGGGGTGTTCAGCTTGGAGAAGAGAAGGCTCCAGGGAGACCTTAGAGCAGCTTCCAGTACCTGAAGGGGCTACAAGAAGGCTGCAGAGGGACTAAGCCCAAAGGCCTGCAGGGAGAGGCCCAGGGGCAATGGCTTCAAACTAGAGCAGAGCAGATTGAGATTGGATGTGAGGAACAAGTTCTGCACCAGGAGGCTGCTGGAACACTGCAACAGGTTGCCCAGGGAGGTGTCTGAGGCTCCATCCCTGGAGATGTTCAAGGTGAGGCTGGAGAGGGCTCTGGCAACCTGATCCAGGGGAGGATGTCCCTGCTGAGTGCAGGGGGTTGGACTGGATGAGCTTTGGAGCTCTCTTCCAACCCAGACCCTTCTGTGACCATTCTAACTGTGTTGAAAGGAGAGCAGAGTTGAGCTCCTCAGCAGCTTTTAGTTAATCTGGAAAAACTTCATCAAAACCTAAGTCAAAAGTTATTTCTAAACCCCATGTAGCAATGGGAGCCATAGCCCAGGCCTAGGAAGTGGTGGGGAATGCAGATAACTCCAGCAGGTGGTTGGTCACCTGTGGTGTTCCCCAGAGCTCAGTGCTGGGGTCAGCCTCTTGAAAGTCTTTATCAAGGTGCTGGCTGCCCCCAGGTCAAGGACACCCTCAGTCAGTTTGCCAATGACACCAAACTGAGTGGGAGTGTTGGTGTGCTGGAGGGGGGGGAGGGTGTGCAGAGGCATCTGGCCAGGCTGGATCCATGAATCCCAGCAAGGGCTGGGTCCTGCCCTTGGCTCACAACAACCCCAGGAAGGCTCCAGGCTGGGGCAGAGTGGATGGAAACTGCCCAGCAGAAAAGGCCCTGGGGGTGCTGGGTGACAGCAGCTGGAGAGGAGCCAGCAGTGCCCAGGGGGGGAAAGAAGGGCAGCAGCAGCCTGGCCTGGAGCAGCAATGGTGTGGGCAGCAGGAGCAGGGCAGGGATGGTGCCCCTAGACTGGCACTGGGGAGGTTGCACCTTAGATCCTGGGCTCAGTTTTGTGCCCTCACTCCCAGAAGGACATTGAGAGGCTGGAGCAGGACAGAGAAGGGCAAGAAAGCTGGGGAAGGGTCTGGAGAAGAGGGCTGGGGAGGAGCAGCTGAGGGAGCTGGGGGTGTTTGGTGTGGAGAAGAGGAGGCTGAGGGAGACCTCATTGCTCTCTCCAGCTCCCTGAGAGGAGGCTGCAGGGAGGCACAGATGTGGTGCTGAGGGCCATGGGTAGTGGTGCTGAGGGCCATGGCTAGTGGTGCTGAGGGCCATGGCTAGTGGTGCCCTGGCAGTGCTGGGTTGCCAGTTGGACTTGGTGACCTTCAGGGCCTTTCCCAATCTATCCAGTTCCCTGGTTCTGAAGGTTTTCAGTTCTGAGGAGAACCAAGAGCCTTGTCCCAGCCCTGCCCAGCTGGCTGATGGCTGCCCCTGTACCCCTGGGGTGCAGCAGGGCAGGGGCTGCTGGGCTGCAGCTGTCAAACACCTTGGAAGGTGCTGAAGAAGATCCTTGTGTGCCTCTGCCCTGGCAGGGAGGGGAGCAGGAGCTGCCTCCCTGTGAGGCTGCTCTGGTTGTGCTGGGGGGAAGCAGAGAGAGGGAAGGGTGGGACACAGGAGCCACTCACCTGCCTGGGGGTCCTGCCCAGCTGCAGGTAGAAGCTTTCCAGCATGGCATTGGGCTGAGCTGGAGGCCTCAGCTTGTCTCTCACACCCAGCCTCCTGCCCAGGGGCAGAGCTATGGTTCTGCAGGAGGGAAGAGAGTTCAGTCAGGACAGGACTTGTGCCCAGCCTGGGAGCCAGAGCCAGCCAGCAGAAAGTGTCCTCTGCATGGCTCCACTGCAGCAGGGCTCCTGCACTGCAGCCAGGGCTCCAGCACTGCAGCCAGGGCTCCAGCACTGCAGCCAGGGCTCCACTGCAGCCAGGGCTCCTGCACACACCAGCCCAAGGGCTCCAGCACAACCCCAGCTACAGAGGCAGAGCCCAAGGGACCCAGAGGTGCTCCAGGGGCCCATCCAAGCCTGGCACCTCTGCCAGGCCAAGGCTGTCTCTGAAGGGAGCACAGGTGAGGGCTGCTGGATGTGCTGTGGACACAACAATGACCACAAAGGGAGCAGGAATTCATTCTCCTGCACTGCAGGGTCTCAGTTTACATCTCCCTGGGTTGGAGTCCATGCTGATCCTCTTTACAAGGTTCCCAAGCAGTCCCTGCTATGAAACCAGAGTCCAAGTGCCCAAGTGTGCCATGTGCCCTGTGTGCAGGGTGCCTGACACTGACTGCAGCTGGAGCCAGGGAGGGAGCACACAGGGGGTGCTGCTTCCTGCAGGAACCCCCAGCAAGGCTACAGGGGACAACAAATCTCCTTCCCAGGAAGCCAGGCAAGTGCAACACCTTTGAGGGCAGACCTGCTGACCCTGCAGTTAATCCTGGCTCTTCCTGTGCCACAGCTTCTCTGTGCCCAGCAGGCAGATCCAGGGAGATCTGCCAGAGCTGCCCCAGCCCCAGAGAAGGCCAAGTCCCAGCTGAGGGCAGGCTGAGGGCAGGTTTGCTGAGCACAGCCCTGCTGCTTCACACAGCCCCTGCCTGGAGTCCTGCTCTGCCTGCTGGGAGGCATCTCAGCAGCTCCAGCCCCACTTCAACTGCTCAGCTCCTGCTCCTCCTGCACAGGAGGCTGGTTGGTGCCTCCCCATGTGTCAGGCTCTGTGCTCCTGGCAAAGGGGCCCAAAGCCCACCCTGAACCCATCTCCTGTGCTGTGGACCTGCTCTTGCTTCCACACATGAGTGCTGGGAAGATGCCATTTGGTCCTCAGGCTGCTCTGGGGACTGCCCTGAGTCCCTCAGCCAGGTGACTGCCCACAGCCGTGGCACTGGAGCTCATCAGCCCTGACTGAACAGAGGGATTCTGCTGCCAGGAGGAGAGAGCAGAGCAGAGGTGGCCAAGGAGCAGTGGTGTGAGCAAAACACTCCCACAGGGAGCTCCAGGACCATTTCCTCCTTCTGCCTCTGCACTGAAAGGGTGGGGGGAGGCTCACATAGCACCCTGGGGAGCATCCTCCAGGCTCAGGCTGAACCCTGGCTCAGTTGAGTGGTCCTGGCACTGCTGGACTCAGCAAATCCCTTCCCTGTGTTGCAAGCTTCCACTTGGGACCCTCTCCAGAGGCACCCTGCCCCACAGCTGAGGCCTCTGGGTGACAGTTCTGTCTTCCCACACCTGCTGGCACAGGCTGGGCTACAGCTCCAGCAGAGAGGGTGGGCAGGGAGCTGCACACAACCACCACAGGCCACAGAAAGCAGAGAGATTCCATCCTGCTGGGGACAAGTCACTGTCTGCTTTGTAGTGGTCATGAAGAAGCTGAGGTACCTGAAGGGGCTACAAGAAGGCTGCAGAGAGACTGTCCCCAAAGGCCTGCAGGGACAGGCCCAGGGACAATGGCTTCAGACTAGAGCAGAGCAGATTGAGATTGGATGTGAGGAACAAGTTCTGCCCCAGGAGGCTGCTGGAACACTGCAACAGGTTGCCCAGGGAGGTGTCTGAGGCTCCATCCCTGGAGATATTCAAGGTGAGGCTGGACAGGGCTCTGAGCAACCTGCTCTAGTGGAGGATGTCCCTGCTGAGTGCAGGGGGTTGGACTGGATGAGCTTTGGAGCTCCCTTCCAGCCCAAACCATTCTCTGATTCTCTGCTTAGTCTGAGCAGCCCCCAGGAGCCTGGTGGCAAGCAGCAGGGGAGGAAGCAGCTGTGCTGCACTCACCTCTCAAAGATGAGCCTGGTGGTGGTCAAGATCAGGGCCCCAGGGAGGCAGAGCAAGAGGTCCTGAGGCTGTGGGTAGTGACTGCCTGCAGTGTCCTTCATGTCTTCCCAGGTAGCTCCAGGGGGCAGCCAGTACTCATGGTGCCAGAACCACTCTGCCAGCCCCATCCTGGTCAAGGTGGTGGCACAGGGAGCTGTGGGATCCAGGGAGCCTGGAAGCCCCAGCCTGGCACTGGCACTCCCCAGCTCCTGCCTGGCCCCTTGGCTTCAGAGTAGCTGAAATAGCATCACCTGTCCTGACCTGCCCACAGCCTGGGGTGGGGTGAGATGTCCCAGCTCAAGGGAGTAACTGAGTGGGTGTCCAGGAGGAGCCTGACTTCCATTCCTCTAAGCTGCACAGCTGGCTGCAGTCCCTGCCTGCAGGGCTGTCCCTCCTGCCCCCTCCCCCTCCAGCCTCTCCCTGCTCAGGCTGCAAAGCTCTCTCCTGCTGGTGAGGATGTGGCTGGAGGGCCCAGGTGAGACTGGCCACAGCCAGCTGAGATCTTCTGGCACCCTCAGGGCCCCAGCAGCCTCTGTGGGTTGCTCCACCTTGCCCAGCAATGTCCCACAGCCTGTCTGCATTTCCACCCATCTCATGCTGAGCTGACATCCTGCTCCCCAGAGCTGCCCTCAGCACCCAGCCCAGCACTTCAGGAGCCTTTCCCAGGTGCATCACATTGCTGCCCTCCACCTTTCCACTTCACTTGTGTGTTATCACTCAGTCCCTCAAGCCCTCCTGCAGCCTCACCCAGCAGGCTCCATCACCATCCTCAAGAGGACCTTTCCTTCCAGCCAGCTCTGCCACCTGCCTTTGCCCTCTCCCTGGGCACCTACAACACCACACAGCTGCCAGACACCCCCTGGGCCTCTCCTGCTAACCTGGGCTGGATTTCCTCACTCCATGGTGAGGAACCTCTCTGAATGCCTTTGCCCAGCTGAGCAGCCAGCAGGTCCTGTCCCCTGAAGCTGCTCCCTGACTCTGGCATAACTCCAGTGGGGAGACAAAGGATTGCCTCAAACATAGCCCATGAGGGAATCTTCCTTCTGGCCTTCTGTTCCCACAAATTCCATCAGGGAACAGCTTGCTCAGGAAGGTTTCTGTTCAGAGCTGGGTTTGGGCTGAGGGAGCTGGGGGTGTGCAGAATGGAGAGGATAAGGCTCCAGGGGCACCTCAGAGCTGCCTGCCAGGACCTGAAGGGATCCTGCAGGAAGGCTGCAGAGAGACTTCTCCTGAGGGTGTCTGAGCCAGGCCAAGGGGGAATGGTTTGGAGCTGAGACAGAGCAGGGTTAGAGTGGAGCTGAGGAAGAAGTTCTTCAGTGTGAGGGTGGTGAGACTCTGGCACAGGCTGCCCAGGGAGGTTGTGGCTGTCCCCTCCCTGGAGGTGTTCAAGGCCAGGCTGGATGAGGCCCTGAGCAGCTGAGTCTGGCTGAGAGGTGTCCTGCCCATGGCAGGGGTTGGAGGAGATGAGCTCTGAGGTCCTTTCCATCCTGAGGCACTCTGTGACTCCCTGGTGGCCCAAGTTGTGTCTGCTGTGAATCACACAAAGTAACTCAAGTGCCTAAAAGCTTTTTGCTGCCTGAGCTACCCAGGGAGAAAGGATCTTTGAGGTCCCCTCCAACCTGAGCCATTCCAGGACTCTGTGATTCTCTTTCTTTCACTTTACCAGTCTGAGCAGTCTGGATGTCAGCCAGGGTTGCAGTTCCTCACACTCCCCCTTGGAGCCTCTTTACATTTTGTTTCTGATAACAAGATGATTTTCAACAACAACAACCAAAAGGCACTGCACAGCTGGCAGCTTGGCTCCTGGGAGGAGCTTCCTCCCAACACCTGACTGAGTGCCCCCCAGGCCTGAAGGCTGGCTGTGAGTGACGTTTGCTGTGCTCACCCATCATCTGCTCACCCATCATCTGCTCACCCATCAGCCTGAGATGGACCCTCATAGGCTGTGGCTCAACCAGATGTCTGCTACTGGACCCTCTCTGAGCTGCCAAGCAAGGAAGTCAAGGAACTCACTGAGGCTTTTGGCTCCAGCCTGACCTTGTCAAGTCCTTGCCACGTGGCTCAGTTAGCTCTGGCTTCTTCAGGCTCCCAAGGTTTCAGAGCTTGCTCTTGTCCTTCAGGTTGTTCCTCAAGCTATGTCTGAGCTGCTGCTCTCACATTCATCTGCCAGAGTTACAGGTTCCTTCCACTTCCCTTGCCTGGACATGACCTCAGCTCTGTGAGCAATGCTTCTGCTCCCCAGGGCTGCCCTGGCCTGCAGGCACGAGGCTCCTGCACCTCTGCAAAGGAGAAGAGGCACAGCTGCCAAAGAGGAACCAGCCCAGGGAAGGGTCCCTTGGGCATGTGTGTGCATGGTGGGCATGGAAAACTGCAGTGGATGTCACCTGAGGGTCTGCAGGGTGAGGGAGCAACAGAGCCAGGCTGCTCTCCAAACAAGAACAGCACTTGGAGTCCACATCTGCTGAGACCCCACCTGCAGCTCTGCCTCCAACTCTGGGGTCCCCAGCACAAGAAGGACCTGGAGCTGCTGGAGAGGGGCCAGAGGAGGCCACAGAGATGAGCAGAGGCTGGAGAACCTCTGCTGTGGGGCCAGGCTGGGAGA
This sequence comes from Indicator indicator, assembly GCF_027791375.1. Taxonomy (NCBI): domain Eukaryota; kingdom Metazoa; phylum Chordata; class Aves; order Piciformes; family Indicatoridae; genus Indicator; species Indicator indicator. The sequence continues at coordinate 660,585 of NC_072045.1, read as the reverse complement.
GTTGGGGCTGTTCAGCCTGGAGAAGGGAAGGCTGCAGGGAGACCTCAGAGCAACCTTCCAGTACCTGAAGGGCTCCAGGAGAGCTGGGGAGGGACTTTGGACAAGGGCTGGGAGTGCCAAGGAGGAGGGACAATGGCTTTGAGCTGGGAGAGGGGAGACTGAGAGTGAAGACAAGGAAGAAATTGTTGAGAGTGAGGATGGGGAGAGACTGGCACAGGTTGCCCAGGGAGGCTGTGGCTGCCTCCTGCCTGGAGGTGTTCAAGACCAGGCTGGACGAGGCCTTGAGCAAGCTGGGCTGGGGGGAGGTGTCCCTGCCCATGGCTGGGGGTTGGATCTTTAAGGTCCCTTCCAAGCCAACCCATTCCATGAATCCATGACTGTCCTGGAGCCCACAGAGGTCAGTCACAACTTTGTGCTAGGAGGCCCTGAGGCCACCCTGGGGGCCATGCTCTGCCCATCCTCGACTCATCCAGTACACAGCAGCCTGGGAGCACCAAGAGATGTTCCTCCTGTGCCTCCTCTGGAGCTGCACACCTCATCCCCCACTGCTGCCTGCTGTGATGCCTTCTGTGTGCAGGTGGGGTGAAAGGGACCCAGGGCAAATCAGTTCAGCCCCTGCCCTGGTGTCCAGCTCCTGCTCTGGTGTCCAGCCCCTGCCCTGGTGTCCAGCTCCTGCTATGGTGTCCAGCCCCTGCCCTGGTGTCCAGCCCCTGCCCTGGTGTCCAGCCCCTGCCCTGGTGTCCAGCTCCTGCTCTGGTGTCCAGCCCCTGCCCTGGTGTCCAGCTCCTGCTCTGGTGTCCAGCCCCTGCCCTGGTGTCCAGCCCCTGCCCTGGTGTCCAGCTCCTGCTCTGGTGTCCAGCTCCTGCCCTGGTGTCCAGCTCCTGCCCTGGTGTCCAGCCCCTGCCCTGGTGTCCAGCTCCAGCTGCTCTGCTGCATCTCTCAGCAGACAAGGGACAATCCTACTCTGGCTTTTCCATATCTTCTCTGTGCTGATGGCTCCAGGCTGGAGGGGTGGAGGGAGCTGATGACCTAAATTCATCAACAGAGCCCTGAGAAACTTCCCAGCACTGGAGCAGATGGAAGAAGGTGGAGCAGTGTGGGGAGGAAGCTGGAAGAAAACAAAGGGTGACCTGCCCAGTGACTCAGCACTGCCATGCTCAGCTCCTCACCACGTCCAGGACATCTCCTCAATCTTTGATGCCTCCTTTCACAAGAACCAGATTTGCCTCCTGCTGAGCTTATCTCAGCCTTCAGGGGGACAGCAAAGCCCTGAGGACAAAAGTCAGCACAAACTGAAGGTAGGGCTGCAGTGGTTCCTCATTGCTGCAACCTGGGACTTGCCCCAGCAAGGGATGGATGATGAGAGCAGTGTGGGAGCTGGGGGCACCACTCTCCCCTTTCTGTGGTGTCACCAAGAGGTGGGGCTGCTGCTGGATCCATCCTGGCAGACCTCCCCCACGTCCTGCAGGAGCACAACAAACTTCAGCTCCTCTTCAAGGAACTTCTCCTGCAGTTCACAGGCTCACAGGATGTCAGGGGTTGGGAGGGACCTCTGGAGATCTTCCAGTCCAAGCTCCTGCCAGAGCAGGACCATAGCATCCAGTGGAGGTGTGGGAAACAAGCTCACTCCCAAACATGTGTTGAGGGACAGTCTGTTACAGAAGGTTCATGTCCAGCACTGGCTCCCTCCCTTCCCACATGTGCACCTTTCCTCCCCACACTGGGGGCTTGTAGAACAGAACTCTTCCCATGCAGCATCCTGATTGGTTCCAGGAACAAAGAACTTCTGCCCCACAACAGGAGTTCTGCCACTGCATGGCTGGTGGTGGTCTCTTCAGGGGTCAGGGAGTGCTTGCCCAGACACACTGAGCAGTCCCTGACCTGCTGTGAAATGTCCTCAGCTGCCCCCCTGGGGCAGGATCCTCACACTCTTCCTGCTTGCTCCCCTCTACCCTTAATGAGCTGGAGCAAAATTACCTCTCCTATGTTTATTTATCATTCAGCTCACACAGGAACACATCCAGATGGGGCTGGAAAGGCTCCAGAGAAGGAGACTCCACAACCTCTCTGGGCAGCCTGCTCCAGGGCTCCAGCACCCTCACAGTGAAGAAGTTCCTCCTCATGTTGAGGTGGAACCTCCTGTGCTGCAGTTCCCATCCACTGCCCCTTGTCCTACCCCAGGGTGCAGCTGAGCAGAGCCTGTCCCTGTCCCCTCCCTCAGAGCTGTCCCCAGCCCTCAGCCATTGACAGACATTGATCAGATCCCCTCTGTGTCTTCTCCTCTCCAGACTAAACAGCCCCAGGGCTCTCAGCCTCTCCTCAGGTTCCTCATCTTCCCTCTCAGAACCACAGGTGGTGGTTGTAGAATCACAGAATGGTGGTGGTGGTGGTTGGAAGGGACCTCTGGAGATCTTCAAGTCCAACCCCCCTGCTACACCAGGTTCACCTAGAGCAGGTTGCACAGCAGTGTGTTCAGGTGGGTTAGGAAAGGCTCCAGAGGGGACTACACAGCTCCTCTGGGCAGCCTGCTCCAGTGCCTGCCACTCAATGAAAAGGTTTCTCCTTCAGTTCAAGTCAAACCTTTGTGTTCTAGGTTGTGCTCCTTGGACCTCATCCTGTCACTGAGCACTGCTGAAAACAGCCCAGCCCCCTCCTCATGACCTTCACCCTTTAGATACTCATTTGCAGACCTCAAGGCCTGTGTTACCAGCAGGTTCTGGAGCTGGCACCACCTGCTCTGCCCTCAGAGCATCCTGCTGGAGCTGCTGGGAGCGTGGGGCTGTGCCCCTGAGTCGTGCAGGGACCTATCTGAGGGGGCTGCCATGGGCTGAGGGAGGCCTCACCCTGCTTTGGAGAGGGAACAGCTTTGGTGCCCTCGTGGGGCAGGATTCCCTCTGAGGGAGTGAGCACACCAGGGCCAGAGAACAGTGCTGAGAGCTCAGGGGCTCCTCCCTGCTGACATCCTGAGGAGTCCCTGGATGGTGGCAGAAGGGAATGAGAAACCTACCTGGAGTGGAGCTGCTGCTGCCTGCTGTGTGGTACCTGCATGAGACCTCCTCTGGCCCTGCAGTGGTGCCAGGCATGGGGCAGCTCCCACCACTTCTGGTTTTCTCCTGCAGAACCTCACAGCATAGAACACAAATCTTGGATTGGTTTGGGTGGGAAGGGACCTTCAAAACTCATCCAGCCCCAGCCCCTGCAGTCCCAAACCAGAGCAGGTTGCTCAGAGCCACAAAGAACCTGACCTGCAGTGGTGCCAGCCATGGGGCAGCTCCCATCTCTCTGGGCAGCCTGGGTCAGGCTCTCAGCACCCTCAGGGTCAAACATTTCTCCCTTCTCTCCACTCTCAATCTCCCTTTTGCAGTTCCAAACCATCTCCCCTTATCCTGTCCCAACAGGCCCTGCTCCAAAGTCTGTCCCCAGCTTTCTGCTCAGCCCTTGAAGCACTGCAAGGCCACCAGAAGGTCTCCCTGGAGCCTTCTCCTCTGCAGGCTGCCCAAGCCCAACTCTCTCAGCCTGGCTCCCAGCAGAGGGCTTCCAGCCCTGCCAGCATTGCTGTGGCCTCCTCTGGCCCTGCTCCACCAGGTCCCTGTTTGTGCTGTGCTGAGGGCTCCAGAGCTGCCCCAGCACTGCAGGGGGGGTCTGAGCAGAGCACAGCAGAGGGGCAGAATCCCCTCCTTGCCTGTCCCAGGTTACACACATCCTTGATGGGGGCTGAAAAGAACCCAGCCCCCAAGTGGAAAAAAAACTCCTGACCCAGGTGGGCAGAGAGAAAGATTTGGTTTTCCCCCTCCCAGGAGGAAGGGTCCCCTGGGTCAGAGGTTGCCTGTCCCACTCCCCCTTCCTGTCCCTTATTTAAAGGGGACCATTGCCCTCAGTCAGTCTCTTACAAGTCCCTGTCTGTGCCTTGCCTCCCTGCTGCACCTGCACTTCCTCAGGAACAGAATCCTCTTACATCAAGGGAGCTTTCATTGCACACAACAAAACAGCTCCAAGCTGCCCTGAAACAGATCTGGTTACATTTCATCTCTGGTTGCATTTCATCTCTGGTTGTCTTCCAGCTCTGGTTGTAATTAATCTCTGGCTGTATTTAATCTCTGGCTGTATTTAATCTCTGGTTGTATTTAATCTCTGGTTGTATTTAATCTCTGGCTGTATTTCATCTCTGGCTGTATTTCACCTCTGGCTGTATTTCACCTCTGGTTGTATTTCATCTCTGGTTGTATTTCACCTCTGGTTGTATTTCATCTCTGGTTGTATTTCACCTCTGGTTGTATTTCACCTCTGGTTGTATTTCATCTCTGGTTGTATTTCATCTCTGGTTGTATTTCACCTCTGGTTGTATTTCATCTCTGGTTGTATTTCACCTCTGGTTGTATTTCATCTCTGGCTGTATTTCACCTCTGGCTGTATTTCACCTCTGGTTGTATTTCATCTCTGGTTGTATTTCACCTCTGGCTGTATTTCATCTCTGGTTGTATTTCACCTCTGGTTGTATTTCATCTCTGGTTGTATTTCACCTCTGGTTGTATTTCACCTCTGGCTGTATTTCACCTCTGGTTGTATTTCATCTCTGGTTGTATTTCACCTCTGGTTGTATTTCATCTCTGGTTGTATTTCATCTCTGGTTGTATTTCACCTCTGGTTGTATTTCATCTCTGGTTGTATTTCATCTCTGGTTGTATTTCACCTCTGGTTGTATTTCATCTCTGGTTGTATTTCATCTCTGGTTGTATTTCACCTCTGGTTGTATTTCACCTCTGGTTGTATTTCATCTCTGGTTGTATTTCACCTCTGGTTGTATTTCATCTCTGGTTGTATTTCATCTCTGGTTGTATTTCACCTCTGGCTGTATTTCATCTCTGGCTGTATTTCACCTCTGGCTGTATTTAATCTCTGGCTGTATTTAATCTCTGGCTGTATTTCACCTCTGGCTGTATTTCACCTCTGGCTGTATTTAATCTCTGGCTGTATTTCACCTCTGGCTGTATTTCACCTCTGGCTGTATTTCACCTCTGGCTGTATTTAATCTCTGGCTGTATTTCACCTCTGGTTGTATTTAATCTCTGGCTGTATTTCACCTCTGGCTGTATTTCACCTCTGGCTGTATTTAATCTCTGGCTGTATTTCACCTCTGGCTGTATTTAATCTCTGGCTGTATTTCACCTCTGGTTGTATTTCACCTCTGGTTGTATTTAATCTCTGGCTGTATTTCACCTCTGGCTGTATTTCACCTCTGGCTGTATTTAATCTCTGGCTGTATTTCACCTCTGGCTGTATTTCATCTCTGGCTGTATTTCATCTCTGGCTGTATTTAATCTCTGGCTGTATTTCATCTCTGGCTGTATTTCACCTCTGGCTGTATTTCATCTCTGGCTGTATTCCAGCTCTGGTTGTATTTCAGCTCTGGTTCAGTGTCTCACTGCCCTGCTCTGCTCCAGCTGGTCAGTTCCTGGTGGTTTTTGTACCAACTCAATGGATTTTGTCCCTCAAGCCAGGTCTGTCCCTGCCCCAGCAGCCTGCCTGGGCAGTGAGCCCTCCCTGTGCTTTGTCTCAGGCTCCTGTGGCATCTCCTCCTGCCCAGCTCGCTGCAGGGGCTGGGGGTGAGCAGGCAGCCCTGGGTGAGCTTGGCTGGGGCTGGGGAGGCCATTTCCAAGCAGGGGAGTTTTTGGCCCTTGTCCCCCAGGCTGGCTGTGCTGCCTGTGCCCTCTGGCAGTGCCCATCCCTGTACCCAGAGTTCCTCATCCAGACTTTGCCTCACTGTTGTGTTCAGACACCCCCCAGGCCTTCCCTGACCCCTGCTCCCTCCCTGCCCTCCCTTCCCAGCCCACTGCTCCCAAAGAGACCCTGGATGGGGCTGGGATTGTCTGGAGGCTGAGCTCCTCAGCCCTGCTCTGCCTCCCTCCAAATCCCCCGGGAATGGCCATGGAGGGAGCTGCAGGCCAGGCTGGGACCCTCCTGCCCTGCCCTGCCTGCCCCTGGGGCAGTCCCAGCTCCAGGACAGGGAGAGGAGCAGCAGCAAGGCCCTGGGGCAGGCAGCCAGGGCCCGGGAGCTGCATCTCTGCCTGGGCCCTTCCCCAGGCTGTGAGCTCAGCCATGGCCCAGGCTCCGGGCAGGGCCCAGCACTGCCAGGGAACCAGCTGCCAGCCTGGGCAGAGCTCCAGCTCCAGCCCAGAGCAGCCTGACCTGGGGCACTGCAGTGAGTGAGGGGCAAGGGCATGGCAAAGGCAGGCCCAGGGCTGGGACCCTCAGTGCTGGGGAATGGCCCTGAGCCAGAGGCGGGCTCTGGGTGCCACAGGGTGGTGTGCCAGGGCTTGCTCTGCCAGGGCTGTGTCTGTCTGCCAGGGCTCTCTCTGTCTGTCAGGGATCTGTCTGTCAGGGCTCTGTCTGTCTCTCAGGTGTCTGTCTGTCTGTCAGGGCAGCTGCACCTGCCAGAGGAGGCCACAGCAATGCTGGCAGGGCTGGAAGCCCTCTGCTGGGAGCCAGGCTGAGAGAGTTGGGCTTGGGCAGCCTGCAGAGGAGAAGGCTCCAGGGAGACCTTCTGGTGGCCTTGCAGTGCTTCAAGGGCTGAGCAGAAAGCTGGGGACAGACTTTGGAGCAGGACCTGTTGGGACAGGACGAGGGAGGATGGTTTGGAACTGCAAGAGGGAGATTGAGAGTGGAGAGAAGGGAGAAATGTTTGACCCTGAGGGTGCTGAGAGCCTGTCCCAGGCTGCCCAGAGAGGTGGGAGCTGCCCCATGGCTGGCACCACTGCAGGTCAGGCTGTGTGGGGCTCTGAGCAACCTGCTCTGGTTTGGGACTGCAGGGGCTGGGGCTGGATGAGTTTTGAAGGTCCCTTCCCACCCAAACAATCCATGATTTGTGTTCTATGCTGTGAGGTTCTGCAGGAGAAAACCAGAAGGGCCAGAGCCCAGTGTGGCAAAAGACATCCAAAATGTTCCTCCAAGGAGGTTAACAGCAAATGGAGGGCAAAGGAGAATCCCCAACCCTTCATGGGGTGCAGAACAAAGTTGCTGCCCAAGGCTGAGCTGCTTCATGCCTTCTGTGCCTCAGTCTTTAGCAGTCAGGGCAGCTGCTCCCTGGGCACACAGCCCCACAAGCTGCACAGCAGGCATGGGGAGCAGCAGGGAGGCTCCAGAAGCCAGGAGGATAGGGTTAGGGACCTGCCACACCACTTACACACACCTAAGCCCATGGAGCCTGGTGGGATCCACCCCAGGGCACTGAGGGAGGTGCCAGAAGTGCTCAGCAAGCTTCTGTCCATCAGTTAGCAACAGTCCTGCCTCAGTGGCCAGGTGCCACTGACAGGAGGTTATCAGCTGTGGCAAGCAGCTAGAAGAAAGGCTGCTGGGTGCAGGGAGCTCCAGGCCTGCCAGGCTGACCTTGGTGAGGGCACAGCTTGAATCCTGGGGTCAGTTTTGAGCTCCTCTCCACAAGAAGGACATTGAGAGGCTGGAGCATGGCCAGAAAAGGGCACAAAGCTGGGGAAGGGTCTGGAGAAGAGGGCTGGGGAGGAGCAGCTGAGGGAGCTGGAGGGGTTTGGTGTAGAGAAGAGGAGGCTGAGGGAGACCTCATTGCTCTCTGCAGCTCCCTGAGAGGAGGCTGGAGCCAGATGAGAGTTGGTCTCTCCCATGCCTCAATGCCAACCTGCACATCACAATGGCATGGGGTGAGGTGCAACAGGGCAGCCTCTCTGTAACCTCCTGGGAGACCCCAGAGTGCTGGCAGACTGGCATCTGCCATCAGACAAAGGCATCTGACCATGGCACTGCCATCAGGACAGCTCCAGTCTGGCAAACTTGGGGTGCCCCAAGCACCCAAAATGCTTCAGACTCTTGGGGGACAACAAACCTTCAGCCTCCAAGGTAAGGAAGGAGCCTGAGCCCTGCAGCCTGGGCATGCTCTCAAGGACAAGAGCAGAGGTGACCCCCAGCCATGGCTCCTCTCTCTTTCAGCTGCAGCCAACCTGTGCCCACTGCCTGGGCAGGAGCAGCCCTTCCCTGCAGCCTGGGTACTCCTGGCAGGGCTGGCACCACAGGGCCCCCAGGCCCCACCAGCAGGTATGGCCTCCCTCTCCCTGTCTGCTCTGCCTCCTGTCCACCTTGGGCACCTTCACCACCCCTGAGCCCCTGGCACTGCCTTCATCCCCAGCTCCCCTCAACACCCCCAGCCCTGCCACTTTCCCCACGGGGGGCAGCAAGCCCAGGCCAGCTTCCCTGCCCTCACCTGGTTGCTGTGTGCCCAGGAACCCAATGCCCACAGAGTTTCCCACACCCCTGGGGCCGTCTCTCCAGCTTCACCCCCTAACAGTGTGGCTCCTCCCTGCTGCCCAGCCCCATCCCCTGGCACAGCAGCTCACCCTCTGGGGCTGTTGGCCATCGGGGCCAGCTGGGTGCCCCTGGAGGTGCCCTAACCCACCACGGCTCCATCTCCCCCACACAGCTCTGCAGAGGGCTCCATGTGGCTCTCTCCCTGACGCCTGTGTCCTCAGCCTGCAGTGGGCACTCCCCCTCCTGCCTGCACCAGGCACTGCCAAGCTTGGCCATGGTGCTGCTTCAGTGCCAAGTGATGCCCTGGGGGTCCCTGGGATCCATAGGACTCCCCTGGTCTGGGCATCCCCAGGGACACCCCAAAGCCAACTGGGACACCCCAAAGCCAACTGGGACACGCCAAGGTCAACTGGGACAGCTGGAGCCCCCCAAAGAACTGAGTGGAGCAGTGCCCCAAGCACCCCAGTGCTGCCCATGTCCGTGCCTGGCTACCAGCCCCTGGAGGGGCAGTGGGCAGCAGGCAGCCTCACTGGAGTGGGCACCTCGGCAGGGACACCCCCGTGGGCAGTGATGTTCCCCCCAGCTCTGCTGCTTGCCCCCAGGAGCCAGACTCTGAGGGATCTGCAGAGGAGGTGCTGGAGCTGCAGGAGCAGCTGCTGGAGAGCAGCTCAGCAGAAGTGGTTTCGGGGGGGATGTGGGGGACAGGGCAGCGACCCCATCCCTGGGGACAGTGGTGACAGCAGCACAGCCAGCGCCCAGTGTGCCTTGGAGTCGCTGCTGAGCCCTGAGTGCAGCATCCCTGAGGCCACCGACAGCATCTGCAGCTGGGAGCAGTCCAGCAGGGGAGGGCTGGAGCCCTTGGAGCTCTGGAGGGATGTGGGGCTGGAGCTGCCACCGGCCCTGGGGGAGAAGCAGTGAGGGCAGAGCTCCCCAGCAAGCACAGGGCTGTGGGGAGCAGCATGGAGCTGGGAGAGCATTAGAGAGCTAGGAAAGAATTGGATAAATAGGAAAGAATTGGGTAAATAAGATGGAATTAGATAGAGATGGGGGGATTGGGGTGGGGGATGTTTGTGGGGGGTGGGTGGGTCAGGGGCCTTAGCCAGAGGCAGCTCCAGCTTGGAGTGGAGGAAGCATCTGGAAGTTTCTGACATGAGCTTTGCCATAGCCCTGCCTGCTCCCAGAGCCCAAGGGGGTTGGAGTCATCCTGAGGGCAGCGTCAAAGGTCCCCAATGGTCCCCATGAGGCTGCAGCCCCTAAGGTGCTGTCTCCATGCCCCTGCCCAGCCAGTTACAGACTCCCCTGGCCAGCTACACCTGTGGGCACCTGGCAATGGGCACAACACAGCTCTTGTGCCCTGCTGCCTGGCAGCCCTTGGCTCCTGCTCCCAGCCCAGCCCTTGTCCTCCTCTCCCAGGGCCTCAACCCACACCCAGCCCTCCTCACCTCACCTCCCCACTTCCCTCTTTACATCCCAGGGGCCAGGGAGTCTCAAGGAAGAGGAGCCTGGCACTGCTGGAGGTGGGCACCCCCCAGCTGCCTGGGCAGGCTGCAGCAGGCACCCTGGGCATGGCTTGGGGTGGGAACCCTCCCCTGGGGAACTTGGAGGGCTGAGAGCTCTCAGTGCCCTGGGCTGGTGCCACAGGGATGCCTGCTGGCAGCAGCTGAGTCCTGCCCACAGCCTGAGCTGGTGCCACTTCTGCCCCTTTGCAGGCTGGCACTTCAGGCTCTCAGGCCTCCCTGCAGTGCAGCAGAGAGCCCAAAAGCCACAGCACAGGGTGAGGAGCTTCTGGGTGCCAGGGCAGGCATGGGGCAAATAATTGGACAAATGGGGCAAATAATTGGACAAATAGGATTGGATTAGATGGAGATGGGGGATTGGGATGGGGGATTGGGGTGGGGGGAGGTTTGTGGGGAGTTTCAGGGCAGCTTGGAGCTGTTTTGTTGTGTGCAATGAAACCTGTTCCTGCAGCACTGCTCTGTGTCAGTGTGGAGGGGAGGCAGCGTGGGGGGCACCAGCAAAGGGCTCCCCTGAGGTGCCAGGGCCCTGGGGTCTCACTGCTGCCTTCTGTGGGCACAGAAGTCCTGGGTTTGGGGAGCACACTGAGAGCAGCTGAGATAGCCTCAAGGGGCCAGCAGCAGGGCCATGGAATGCCAGCAGCAGGGATGTTGGCAGGGGCAGCAGCAGGGCTCTTGCCCAAGCTCCTGCTCACAGCACTCAGCTGCAGGCCCAGGCCAGGCTGCCAGGGCTGTGGTGAGTGGTGAGCGGTGAGCATGGATCCCCCAAGGGCAAAGCCTGCTGGGTGCCCTGGCAGCCTTGTGGGGGTGTGAGGGGCTGGGAGCTGAGGGCAGAGCAGGGGCTGGTGCCTGCCTGGGCTGCAGCAGGCTTTGGGCACTGTGTGCCATGGCATCCTGAGAGGCCAGCTCAGGAGCTGTGGGTGGCATGGGTGGGCAGGGAGGTGGCTGGGAAGTGTCTGAGGGACAGAGCTCAGAGGGTTGTGATCAGCAGTGCAGGGTCCAGCTGCAGGCCTGGAGCTTGTGGTGTTCCTCAGGACTCAGTGCTGGGTCCAGCCTTGTGCAGCATCTTAATCACTGACCTGGATGAAGGGCTGGAGTGGACCCTCTATAGTGGTGGCATTCAGCCAGGCCTGGAGAGGCAGAGGAGAACCTCACAGAGCTCTACAAGAGGAAGTGTTGAGTCCTGCAGCTGGGGAGGAACAACCTCCTGCAGCAGTACAGGTGAGGGGGGACCTGCTGGGCAGCAGCTCTGCACAGAAGCACCTGGGAGTGCTGGGGGGCAAGAAGTTCACCAGGAGCCAGCAGGAAGCTCTCATGGCCAGGGTCAGTGTTCTCCTGGGGTGCATTCAGGAGAGTGTGGCCAGCAGGCTGAGGTTCTCCTCCCCCTCCACTCTGCTCTAATGAGCATGATCCCTGCCCTGCTCCTGCTGCCCACACCACTGCTGCTCCAGGCCAGGCTGCTGCTGCCCTTCTTGCCCCCCTGGGCACTGCTGGCTCCTCTCCAGCTGCTGTCACCCAGCACCCCCAGGGCCTTTTCCTCCAGGCAGTTTCCAGCCACTCTGCTCCAAGCCTGAAGTCTTCCTGGGGTCGTTGTGACCCCAGTGCAGGACCCAGCCCTTGGCCTTGTTGAACCTGAGTTGGCCAAGCTGCCTAATTGCTCTCAAGATGTTCTGCTGGCTGCTCTGTAGCTCCCTGGTCTTCTCCACATGCATCCACCTTGACCCCTGTTGGTGTCTCCCACACCACACAGCCACCAGGTCACCTCCTACCACTGAAAGCAGCAGCTCAGAGCAGAGTTAAACCTCCCCCAGGCCAGGGAGAAAGAAGGTTTCCATTGAGCAGGACAGAAGGATCCACAACCACCCCTCCTGCACACAGCAGCTACAGAGGAGGGGCAGGAGCCTCAAGGAGCAGGCCAGGGAGCAGGCCCCAGGTGCCTCCAGCTTCAAGCTGTCCCCAGCACACAGCCTGCCAGGGGGTGCAGGACAGAGCTCTCCTCCCATGGCACTGCCTGGGATCACTCACACTGGCACCACCTCTTCCCCTCTGGAATTCCCCAGTGCCCCTGGACTGGAGCCCAAGAGGAGCACAGCCAAGCCCAGACCAAAGCTCTCTCAGTCACAGCTCAGGAAACCCTGCTGGGTGGCTGAAACCCCTCTTGTGCTGAGCTGTCCCTTTCCTGCCCAGCACCAGCACCAGCACCAGCACCAGCACCAGCACCAGCACCAGCACCAGCACCACCTCCTCCAAGGCACTGCCTTGGTCCCTGTCCCCACCCAGCCAGCACTGGGCACACACAGGGAAATGTCCACATGGCCTGGGCAGTCCCAGTCCTCACTGGTGGCAGTCAAGCTGATCATGCTTGGGTGTCACAGCTTCATGGTTGGAGACACCAGGTTGGAGACATCCAGGTCCTGCTGAGGGAACTCTGAAGGGATTACAGGACCCAGAGTGTGGGACTGCAGCGGAGCCAAGAGCTGGGACAGCTGACCAGAGGGCACCAGAGCTGCATCATGACTCCAGGGATGGCTGCTTTCACCTGCCTGCTCCTGAGGCCCCAGAGCCAGCAGGCCATGCTGGAGCATCATCCCATGGGGCTCAGCAGAAATCCTCCCAGGACAGGGCCGAAGCCTTCTTGCCACGAGCTGACTGCAAACATTTCCTGTGCCAGTCACACTGGGTGGGAACAGGAGCACATCACCAGTGGTGTCCCCTAGGCTGTCTAGTTCCTTGTCACCTCCCTTCTTCTCACCTGGTTCCTTCTGAGAGAGGTTCAAAGGATCACCTGAGAGCTGGCTCAGAGGTGGCTTTTCCACAGGGCTCACAGCAGCATTTCCTTGGAGAAGAAAATGTTTTCTTCTCTGTCTTTCCAAAGCTTTCCTTCCATGCCCAGTTTGCATTCTCTGGGGGGTTGGGGGCACTCTGTCTTGTCAAAGAGGTGTCCCCTCCTGAAGAGTCAGGGTCTCACACTTCTTTGGGAGCCACAACCAGGAGTGGCAACAGGCCAGGGCCTCCAGAGGTTGATCAAGGCTAAAGAGATTCCAGCACACAGCAGGAGGTGGTTGAGACTTGAGAGTGCCAGAGTTTATCCACAGGTTTGCTCTAGGCATTGTTCAGGGCTAAGACATTTAACAGCTATGGCAGAGCCCAGGGCAGGCCACTCCACCTGGATCCCTTTTGAGCTGCTTCAAGGCTACGACCTACAGTTAAGCTTTTATTGGAGACAGACCCAAACCTTCCTCCACACATCACTGACCACCAAGGCTCTGCTGCTGGGAGGCAGGGGCTCAGCTGAGCTACTGCAGCTGCACTCCAATTAGCTACACAAGGAGCAGAACTGTTTCTAGGGAGGGTGGAGGGGCTCCAGCAGCTGGTGGGCAGCAGCTACCGCTCCTTGAGGTGGCCATTGGTGAGCTGGGTCCTGCTGCTCAGCACCCCAGACCCATTCCTCTGCGTGGGGCTGCTGCTCGTGGTGCTGCTGAAATGGCTGATCCCATTCTGCTCCTTCTCTCTCAGCTTCTCCCTTTCTTCATCCTTGTCACTTTCTTCTGTGTCACTTCTCATGTCCTTTTCCATCTACAGAAACAGAAAGAAGAAGCAAGACAAACAGTTTGCCAGTGGCCTCCTGGCTTGGATCAGAAGCAGGGTGGGCAGCAGGGACAGGGAGGGGATCATCCCCCTGTGCTCAGCACTGGGGAGGCCACACCTGGGGTGCTGTGTTCAGCTCTGGGCCCTCACTGCAGGAAGGGCACTGAGGGGCTGGAGCCTGTCCAGAGAAGAGCAATGAGGCTGCAGAAGGGTCTGGAGCCCCTGGGCTGAGAGGAGGGGCTGAGGGAGCTGGGGGTGTGCAGGTTGGAGAAGAGGAGGCTGAGGGGAGACCTCATTGCTCTCTACAGCTCCCTGCAGGGAGGTTGGAGCCAGCTGGGGTTGGGATCTTCTTCCTAGGAACAAGTGGCAGGACAAGAGGAAGCAGCCTCAAATGGTGCCAGGGGAGGTTCAGGTTGGACATGAGGAACAATTTCTTCCCCTTGGGGGTTGGCAAGGCCTGGCTCAGGCTGCCCAGGGCAGGGCAGGAGGGGTTTAAAAGCTGTGTGGATGTGGTGCTGAGGGCCATGGGTTAACAGAGCTAGTGGTGCTGGGTTAAGGGTTGGACTCAGTGACCTCAAAGGTCTTTTCCAGGCACAATGACTTGATGATCCTAGGATAAGGACAAAGAGCCCCCAGATGCTGTGCTCCTCCTTTACAGCCACAGGGTGAGGCTCAGGCCTCACACCCAGCAAGAGTCAGGAGTCACAACCCCAGCCAGGACTTACACCAAGGAGACTCAGGAGTCACAACCCCAGCCAGGACTTACACCAAGGAGACTCAGGAGTCACAACCCCAGCCAGGACTTACACCAAGGAGACTCAGGAGTCACAACCCCAGCCAGGACTTACACCAAGGAGACTCAGGAGTCACAACCCCAGCCAGGACTTACACCAAGGAGACTCAGGAGTCACAACCCCAGCCAGGACTTACACCAAGGAGAGTCAGGAGTCACAACCCCAGCCAGGCTTACACCAAGGAGAGTCAGGAGTCACAACCCCAGCCAGGACTTACACCAAGGAGACTCAGGAGTCACAACCCCAGCCAGGACTTACACCAAGGAGAGTCAGGAGTCACAACCCCAGCCAGGACTTACACCAAGGAGAGTCAGGAGTCACAACCCCAGCCAGGACTTACACCAAGGAGAGTCAGGAGTCACAACCCCAGCCAGGACTTACACCAAGGAGACTCAGGAGTCACAACCCCAGCCAGGACTTACACCAAGGAGACTCAGGAGTCACAACCCCAGCCAGGACTTACACCAAGGAGACTCAGGAGTCACAACCCCAGCCAGGACTTACACCAAGGAGAGTCAGGAGTCACAACCCCAGCCAGGACTTACACCAAGGAGAGTCAGGAGTCACAACCCCAGCCAGGACTTACACCAAGGAGAGTCAGGAGTCACAACCCCAGCCAGGAGTTACACCAAGGAGACTCAGGAGTCACAACCCCAGCCAGGACTTACACCAAGGAGACTCAGGAGTCACAACCCCAGCCAGGACTTACACCAAGGAGACTCAGGAGTCACAACCCCAGCCAGGACTTACACCAAGGAGACTCAGGAGTCACAACCCCAGCCAGGACTTACACCAAGGAGACTCAGGAGTCACAACCCCAGCCAGGACTTACACCAAGGAGACTCAGGAGTCACAACCCCAGCCAGGACTTACACCAAGGAGACTCAGGAGTCACAACCCCAGCCAGGACTTACACCAAGGAGAGTCAGGAGTCACAACCCCAGCCAGGACTTACACCAAGGAGACTCAGGAGTCACAACCCCAGCCAGGACTTACACCAAGGAGAGTCAGGAGTCACAACCCCAGCCAGGACTTACACCAAGGAGAGTCAGGAGTCACAACCCCAGCCAGGACTTACACCAAGGAGAGTCAGGAGTCACAACCCCAGCCAGGAGTTACACCAAGGAGAGTCAGGAGTCACAACCCCAGCCAGGGGTTACACCAAGGAGACTCAGGAGTCACAACCCCAGCCAGGGGTTACACCAAGGAGACTCAGGAGTCACAACCCCAGCCAGGAGTTACACCAAGGAGAGTCAGGAGTCACAACCCCAGCCAGGACTTACACCAAGGAGAGTCAGGAGTCACACCCCAGCCAGGTTACACAAGGAGACTCAGGAGTCACAACCCCAGCCAGGACTTACACCAAGGAGACTCAGGAGTCACAACCCCAGCCAGGACTTACACCAAGGAGACTCAGGAGTCACAACCCCAGCCAGGACTTACACCAAGGAGACTCAGGAGTCACAACCCCAGCCAGGGTTACACAAGGAGACTCAGGAGTCACAACCCCAGCCAGGACTTACACCAAGGAGAGTCAGGAGTCACAACCCCAGCCAGGACTTACACCAAGGAGAGTCAGGAGTCACAACCCCAGCCAGGAGTTACACCAAGGAGAGTCAGGAGTTACTAGCAGGTGTCTCAGGCTGCCTGCCTCAGGAAGCACTCAGGGGCTGTGCTGATTGCTAATTACTGAGGGTTGGAGCACACCATGCAGAGGGTGGTGCAGCTCATGCTGTAGTCAGGAAAGCTGTGGAGATCAGGAAGGCCCAGGAGGCAATGGGAAGTCCTGGCTGGAGCAGGAGCATCCTGGCTCTCAGCTGAGCATGTCCTGTGTGCCTGCTGACACTGCCTTGGCTCCTGCAGCTTGTGATGGACACACAGCTGGCCTGGGCCATTTTTCTTTCCTGCTCACTGCCATACAGGAAGCTCTCAAAGACTTCTGCATCAAATGTGGCACCTAGGATCAGGTGATAGGAGGAGGGGAACTGGCCTGAAACTGTGCCAGGGGAGGGTTAGGTTGGAGAGGAGGAAAAATTTCTTTGCTGCCAGAGTGGTCAGGGCTTGGCACAGGCTGCCCAGGGAGGTGGTGGAGTGCCCATCCCTGGAGGTGTTCCAGACCCTTCTGGCCATGGCACTTGAGGCCAGGGTTTGGTGCCCATGGTGCAGCTGGGTTGGGGTTGGACTGGGTGGTCCTGGAGGCCTATTCTGACCCAAACAATCCTCTGGTTCAATTTCTAGATGAAACAGGACAGAGTTTGGATATGCTTCAGTATTCTTCTCCCTGATGGCTGCTGTCTTTCCAGTGCTGCTGCTTATTGCCTCACCCCCTCACACTGCACCAACTGCAGCACAGCAGGGGCAGGAAAACACCAAAAGGACATCTCCAGTTGTGTCTTCACTGCCTGCCTGCTGGAGATGCTCTTTCCTAATTTGCAAGTGATTTGATCTGTGCTCCCTCAGGGGATGGCAGACAAAGAAATCTGGGACAATACAGCTGGAGAGGAGCCTTCAACAGCTGTGCTCAGCTCCTGCAAGGCAAAATTGCTCCCCTGGGTGGTAATGAAAACAACTCAGCCTGGGCTGGGAGCTCAACTCCCATAAGGCACTGACTTGGCTACTTCTGGACTGTGTCCCTGGTTCCTGGCCACCTGATGCCATCAGGTCACACCTTTGATCTGGGGCAGGATTTCATGCTGGGCAGCAGTCTGGAGAAGAGAAGGCTTCAAGGAGACCTTCTTGTGGCCTTCCAGTATCTGAAGGGGGCTGCAAGAAAGCTGGGGAGGGACTTTTGAGGGTGTCAGGGAGTGACAGGACTGGGGGGAATGGAGCAAAACTAGAAGTGGGGAGATTCAGATTGGATGTGAGGAAGAAATTCTTCCCCAGGAGGGTGGTGAGAGCCTGGCACAGGTTGCCCAGGGAGGTGGTGGAAGCCTCATCCATGGAGGTTTTTAAGGCCAGGCTGGAGGTGGCTCTGAACAACCTGCTCTGGTGTGAGGTGTCCCTGCCCATGGCAGGGGGTTGGAACTGGCTGAGCCTTGAGGTCCCTTCCAACCCTGACAATTCTATTCTGTGGTCTCACAGCTCTGCTCAGGGCCTGGGATTCATTCTCTGACACTGCCAGGGTTGATCTGTGTCTGACAGAGATGGGCAGCACTACCTAGGGGCAGTCTGGACTGGGTCATGCTTTGGGCACACCATTAACCCTGTGGCTGCAGAAAGTGCAGACAGGTAGCTCAGAGAGAAATGTTTGCTCTGCAGCACTGTAAGACAATCCATAGAGAACAGGGGGCAGGGAGCTGGAGGGTGGAGCAGTGGAACCCTCAGTCAGCTGGCTGAAGGCAGAGAGCAGGGAGGAGTTCTTGATGTGCCACAGCATTGTGCTGCCACCCAGTGGGACCCGGGCAGGCTGGAGAAGGGAGCTGGCAGGAAGCTTCTGAGGCTCAGCAAGGGGACAAGTGAAGTTCTGCACCTGGGAGGAACCACCTCAGGCACCAGGACATGCTGGGGGCTGCTCAGCTCTTCTGACAAAACTCTAGAGGTCCAACGTGAACATGAGCCAACAAAGTGCCCTTGCCCTTCCTGACCTGCACTGAGTGTCACCAGCTGATGGAGGGAGGTGATCAGCACTCAGCTCAGAACTGGTGAGGCCACACCTGTAGGGCTGGGTCCAGCTCTGGGTTCCTCAGTTCAAGAGGGACAGAGAACTACCAGAGAGAGTCCCATGGAGATCACAAAGCTGCTGAGGGGCCTGGAGCAGCTCTGTGAGGAGCAAAGGCTGAGAGCCCTGGGGCTGAGAGCCTGGAGGAGAGCAGCCCCAGAGGGGAGCTGAGCAATGCTCAGCAAGAGCTAAAGGAGCTGTGGGGGGCAAGAGGCTGGGGCCAGACTCTGCTCAGTGGTGCCCAGGGACTGGCCAAGGGGCAAAGGGCACAAACTGGACCCCAGGAGGTTCCACCTGAACAGGAGGAGAAAGTTATTTGTTGTGAGGGTGCTGGAGGCCTGGAGCAGGCTGCCCAGAGAGGTTGTGGAGTCTCCTTGTGTGGAGAGCTTCCAACCCCCCCTGGGCATTGTGGTGCTGGGCAAGCTGCTGTGGGTGCCCTGCTGGAGCAGAGGGGCTTGGAGTGGGTGAGCTCCAGAGGTCCCTTCCAAGCCCCCCATGCTGGGATGCTGTGTTAGGGACACACAAGCATAATTTCACCAGGACAGGAAGGAATCCATCCCAGATGACTCTCTCTGCTTCCAAGCAGTCTGTGTGGACCCTCCCTCCCAGTGTGCTGCAGAGGAGACTACAAACTGGTCCAGTGGTGCAGAGGGACAAAGTGATCCCTACCGTGCCCTGCAGGATGAACTTGTAGACCATGTGAAGGATCAGGCAGGACCAGAAGACATGGAGCAGCTGCAGGATGACCAGGAGAGCATTCACAAAGTAGTATCCAAAGAAGGGTTGGAAGATCTCCATGGAGTAATAGTAGGTGTTGTACAGCACTCT
Source organism: Indicator indicator (assembly GCF_027791375.1). Lineage (NCBI taxonomy): Eukaryota > Metazoa > Chordata > Aves > Piciformes > Indicatoridae > Indicator > Indicator indicator. Next base: position 641,932 of record NC_072045.1, on the reverse strand, counting down.
GCAAGAGAGGGGATTGCAGGGAGGGAGGGTGTGCTGGGAGCAGGGCCAGTGGTAAGTCCCAGAGAGCTCTGGTCAGAGAAGAACCCCAGAATGGCTCAGGTTGGGAAAGACCTCAGAGCTCATCTCCTCCAACCCCCTGCCATGGGCAGGGACACCTCCCACCAGCTCAGGTGTCCCAAGGCCTCATCCAGCCTGGCCTTGAACACCCCCAGGAGGAGGCATCTATAGCTCCCTGGGTAGCCTGTGCCAGAGTCTCACCAGCCTCATACTGAAGAACTTCTCCCTCAGCTCCTCTCTAACCCTGCTCTGCCTCAGCTCCAAACCATTCCCCCTTGGCCTGGCTCTAGACACCCTCAGGAGAAGTCTCTCTGCAGCTTTCCTAGAGGAGTACTGGAAGGCAGCTCTGAGATCCCCCCAGAGTATGGCTAAGAGTTAGGACCTTTCATGAAGTCTGGAAGGGAAGTTTCAGGTGAGTCACCTTACAGACACCACCTGAACCAACTCTTTGTTCCCCACCAGAAACAAGCAGGGCAGAGCCACAGACCAAGGACTCCTCCTCTGCAGTACTTTACCCCTGAACCCCAACCAGACCACCCCAGTCTGCCCCCAGCAAGGTGCAAGAGCCTTGTGTCTGCAAAGGGCAGGGACCTAGGCTCTGAGGGACTGAGAGCAAAGGCTGCAGGGGAAGTTCAGTGCCCAGCTGAAGGACTCAGTCCCTCAGGAGCAGCTCTTCCATCCCCTTGCCCTTGCCCACAGCAGACTCACGTGTAGGGGTAGACCAGCAGGCGGCTGAAGAGGAAGACAGCTGAGAAGATCATGAAGAGGCTGTTACAGGTTTTCTTCCACTTCATGTAATTGAAGATCTTGGTTGGCTGCAAGGAGAAAGAACAATAAAACAGCAGCCCAAGGCACTGCACCTGCACAGGCTGCAGGAGACCCAGCACCACTGCAGGCAGGAGACCCAGCACCACTGCAGGCAGGAGACCCAGCACCACTGCAGACAGGAGACCCAGCACCAGCTGCAGACAGGAGACCCAGCACCAGCTGCAGGCAGGAGACCCAGCACCAGCTGCAGGCAGGAGACCCAGCACCAGCTGCAGGCAGGAGACCCAGCACCAGCTGCAGGCAGGAGACCCAGCACCACTGCAGGCAGGAGACCCAGCACCAGCTGCAGGCAGGAGACCCAGCACCAGCTGCAGGCAGGAGACCCAGCACCAGCTGCAGGCAGGAGACCCAGCACCAGCTGCAGACAGGAGACCCAGCACCAGCTGCAGGCAGGATATCCTGCACCAGCTGCAGGCAGGAGACCCAGCACCAGCTGCATGCAGGAGGCCCAGCAGCAGCTGCAGGCAGGAGATTCAGCACCAACTGCATGCAGGAGACCCAGCAGCAGCTGCATGCAGGAGGCCCAGCAGCAGCTGCATGCAGGAGACCCAGCACCAGCTGCAGGCAGGAGACCCAGCACCAGCTGCAGGCAGGAGATCCAGCACCAGCTGCAGGCAGGTAACCACAGTTCTTCCTGGCCCTCCAGGAAACCTGAGGCTGGGTCTGGAAAGCTGCACCTCAGATGCTGTGCTCAGGCCCTTCAAGTACTGGTTTGGATCCTCCACCCCAAGATGGACACTGAGAGGCTGGAGCAGGTCTGGAGAAGGGCAATGAAGCTGGGGAAGGGTCTGGAGAAGAGGGCTGGGGAGGAGCAGCTGAGGGAGCTGTGGGGGTTCAGTGTGAAGAGGAGGCTGAGGGAGACCTCATTGCTCTCTCCAGCTCCCTGAGAGGAGGCTGCAGGGAGGTGGGGGTTGGGCTCTGCTCCCTAGGATCAGGTGATGGAAGGAGAGGAAATGGCCTGAAACTGTGCCAGGGGAGGGTTAGGTTGGAGAGGAGGAAAATTTTCTTTGCTGTCAGAGTGGTCAGGGATTGGCACAGGCTGCCCAGGGAGGTGGTGGAGTCCCCATGCCTGGAGGTGTTCCAGACCCCTGTGGCCATGGCACCTGGGGCCCTGGTTTGGTGCCCATGGTGGGGCTGGGTTGGGGTTGGACTGGATGACCTCAGAGACCTTTTCCAACACAAACATTTCCATGATTCTAGGCCAGCCCTGACTTAGCTGTGAAACTCCTTAAGGCACAGCCCAGGCTGTGCTAGAGCAGGAGACAGCCCAGGGCTGAAGGGCAGCAGTGCTGAGGAGGCTGTGCCTGGCAGAGGCTGTGGAGCTCACCTCCAGGAAGCAGTCGGAGGCATCGTGGATCACCAGCACCAGCGTCCCGATGCGGATGTAGTTGGCACAATATGAGAAGCTGATGAGGAAGATGGTGGCAGCATGGTGGACTATCTGCTCCTTGAAATCCTGGTGGGAATGGAGAAAACACCTAATGCACCACTGAGGAGGCAGATTGAGAGTGGAGATGAGGAAGAAATTGTTGGCAGTGAGGGTGGGGAGAGACTGGCACAGGTTGCCCAGGGAGGCTGTGGCTGTCCCCTCCCTGGAGGTGTCCAAGGCCAGGCTGGATGAGGCCCTGGGCAAGCTGGGCTGGTGGGAGGTGTCCTGCCCATGGCAGGGGGTTGGGACTGGATGAGCTTTGAGGTCTCTTCCAACCCAACCCATTCTGTGAATCTGTGAATTAGCCCCGGTTGGAGCAAGCCTCCTGCAGGCAGCAGGGAATCCTCACTCCCAGGTCACTAAGAGACCTCCCACTCCAAAGTCCTGCCCATCTGAGCCTCTTCCAAAGACCATGGGCAAGCCAGAGAGCCAGGGCTGGGGAGCTTCTGGTGCAAGCTGAGGACCTCAGAACAAAGCACACTCCCTCCCTCCACCAGTGATGGTCTGCTGATGGTGCAAAGCAGGAGACAAAGAGGCTGATGAGAGAGCTTCCAGAGTGTCCAGAGGGCTCTGTGCCCTCTGCCTGCCAACCTGTTTGCACCTCCAGGCTCACTGATGGAGCTGACAACCACCCTGCACTTGTCAGGAGGTCTTCCCAGCCTTGCTGCATGTGGCTGTGTCAGGTTTGAGAGGGCTCTGAGCCACCTGACCCAGTGGAGGATGTCCTGCTCACTGCAGGGGGCTGGACTGGATGAGGTCCCTTCCAACCCAAACCATTCTGTGACTCTCACCCAGCACCCTGCCTGTCAGGGCACACAGCACCAGCTCTTCTCTCACTTATCAGCACTGCAGCCCAGAAGAGCAACTTTAAGTTTGGATTGAGACCTCTGCAGAAGTTTGCAGCTTTCTGTGGCAGGGTTTGTGTTCTCCACCTCTCAGAGAAGCCAGTGACAGGAGAAGGCAATTCCTGGGAATGCACAAGGACAGAGGGCTCCAAATCCTCAGGCTAGCACCACCCCCCTGCTCTTGGAGATCACTCTACTGAGTGTTCAGCTTGGGTCCTGTTTGAGTTGGGTTCTTCCCTGCCACTCACCTTCCTCTTCACATCAAAGGGCAGGGTGAAGACTAGGGACCAGTAGAAGGAGAGCTCCAGCAGGTAGTACCAGAACAGGGAGGGTAGGAGAGGCTGTAAGAGAGGGAGAGAGAATGAAAATCCACCAGGGAGAGCAGAGCAGGGCTGGGAGTGAAGACTTCCTAACCAGAACAGTGCCAAACAAACACCAAATCCAGTCCCTGCAGCTGGAGGACACTCAGCTGAGCAAGGTGGTGATCTGAGGAGGTTCAGAGGGGCTCTGGGGTCTCTCTGAGAGGTCTCTGGGGAGGTTTTGAAGGGCCTAGGGGTCTCTGAGGGGGTTTTGGTGGGCTCTGAGGGACTGGGGGAGGCTCAAGGGGGGTATGGAGGGGTTTAGGATCTCTAAAAGGGGTTTGGGGGCTCTGAGGAGGGTTTTGGGGTCTCTGAGGGGGCCTGGGGGGTATCTGAGGAGGTTCAGAGGGGCTCTGGTGTCTCTCTAAGAGGCCTCTGGGGAGGTTTTGAGGGGGCTCTAAATGCCATTTGTGCTGAAGTGGCAGCAAAGAGCAAGGGACATTCCCCTTGGCCACACCAACACTTAGGGAACCACTGGGAACCCCCAGAATACTTTTAGGGTTTGTTCAGCACATTCCTGAGCAGTGGAGAGCTTTAGAAGCCACCTAACCTATTTCACTATGGAACAGAGCAGGAGCTGGACAATCATTCCCTTTTCAGGACTCAAGGAGGAGAAAGTTGTTTGGTGTGAGGGTGCTGGAGGCCTGGAGCAGGCTGCCCAGAGAGGTTGTGGAGTCTCCTTGTGTGGAGAGCTTCCAAACCCCCCTGGGCACTGTGCTCCT